>NC_086158.1:92989645-93300836 GCF_035149785.1 Candoia aspera | reverse complement strand
ACCTAGCACCCTCCAGATGTGTGAGATCAGAATGCCAAGAATTCCAGCCAGCATGAACAGTAAAGTGTTTGCCAATAGGCACATATACTAATTAAGTACACATTCTTCAATTGTGGCTTGCCATTTAAAATATGCCTAAGCTGTTTCGAATGGCTTTACTTTCAAGGATGGAGGAGGATCACTCTTTAATGAATGGTAGGTTTTAGGCCAAAGAGAACCCTTCTCTTCTCGCCTGTCTGTCTGTCTATCTATTATCTATCCATCAATCCAAGTGCCTGTTTAATTAATGATAACCCCTATTTTCTCTACCAGTTCTAGTAAATCAATATTCTTCAAGAGCAAGTGCCTTTTTAATGTATTGGTAGTATGCAAACCTCCTTGCATGTTAAAAAAAAAACCCCTAAGCATTAATCTGAGTGATGGGTATATCTTTTTATTTTAACATAGAAACGTATAGGATAATAGTGGGAGAGAGAGAAATTATGGTACATTACCTTTTCTTCTCTAGAGAATTATTTCTTCTCTAGAGAATTATTCATTGCCTGGCCCAAGTACCTGTATCAAACTTCTAACCAATACATTTGCAGTGTTTAAAAAATATGCCGCCTTGTAGGCAGGGTGTGAAGGGAAATGAAATGTACATTGTGATGCCACTATGCAGGCCCTGTGACCTGCATCCAACATTGGGATGTAAGTATGAAAGGGCAGCTATGCTTTGTGACATCACCACATGCAAACTGTCACCTTTTCTTCATCATGATTAGTAGGAGGTGTCTCCATGTAGCCCAGTCACCTAGGTGTTTGTTCCTAACTATGATGATTGCACAATGATGAAATATGTGTCATGACACCATAACTATGTTTCATCATTTGCCCCCTGCCTCCTTTCTCCTGGAGATGCTTAAGCCCAAACATTGGATTGGAGAAGAAATTTCTCTCTTGAATAATACTGATTTTCTGCCTCCATTTCACTCATGGTTTAGGCCTAAATTTGACCTTTAAACAACTTTGGCTGGGCTGTGGAATGACCCCATCAAGAGAAAGAAAAAAAACTGCTATTTGCTTGATTTTCTTCAACCAACATTCAAAACTGTCCTATATGCCTGTAGAGCAGCAGTCTGAACTGTCTGTATGTGTGTGGGTGTTCTGCAGGGCTCAGCTGCCATTTGGATACAGTATACTTTAACAGAAAGTGATACTGGCAACTCCATCTAGATTCCATGATACCTTTACTATGGAATCCTATCTTATCCACCTACCTGACAAAAATTGGGGCGGGGGGAAGGTTTAAAATATGTTGCCCCGAGTATGCTGATGATACATGTTTCTTGGGGGCTTTTTTGCATAGTATGCCGCTGTAAAAATGTGGCCTGCTTGTTTTTTTGCTGAATGTGTTATGTAAACCAAGTTACAATGGTTTATAAACTTTGGTTTATGGCTTATGGGTTGTATGAACTCATACAGTTTTAGTTTATTCAGTAAACAATTATAAAGCCAACCATAGCTTATCAGAATATGTGACTCCAGTCTCTTTCTCCTGTTTGAAGCCAAGTGAAGATGTAGTGGTGTCCTTCCCTGATCCACTTGACTGGATAAAGGATTGAAATTTGAGACTTAGTTTAGACAAGACAGAGGCAAGATTGATAGACTTTTTTTTCAGCTAGGATGAGTCAGAATCAATCTGCTTTAAAAGAATTTGAATTCCTTTGAAGGATCAGGTATGTTCATGGATCTATCAATAAAATCTGAGTCTCAGAGCTTTCTATGATTGTGAGCTATCTGGGGATGGACAACTTGTCTCTTGTGATACATCTGGTAACCTTTGATTGAACTATTGTTATGCACTGTGGGTGGAGCTACCTTTGAAGGAATCCCAGAAGTTTGAGCTGGTAAAATCTAAGTGACAATTCGAACCAGAACTGAGTCAAGTTCAACTTCCTGATGACTGCACAGACATGACCAACAGGTCAGGAGTTGTTTGCTATTGTCTTCTTTTAGGTTGTATATCCCAGACTAGCATACAGCACTAGTGTGATCTACAGGTCCCCTGTCCAAATTCTAACCTGGTCCTGAGATTGGCTAAGGACTGTCCCTTAGTTGGCCTAACTCTGCTTTGCTTGCATTTGTTCTCAGTGTGTTTCTAAGCACTAACCAAAGTTATGGTTCCAAAGTCTTAATGATTTGGTCCTCAGAAGCTAATGGAACACCTCCTCTGGGTACCTCCAAATGTAATCTCTAGAGGGCCTCTTCTAGTGCCTTTCATTCTGTGGCTCAGAAGGCAGCTGCTACAGAAAAAGTCTCTTGGGTAGGAATGTGTGCCCGGGACTTCCTTTGTTTTCTTTGGTAGAGAGGTCCAGGAAGAGATGGGGACAATGACATCAAAATGATAGGCATGACTGGATGATCAAAGCCCCATTTTTTTTAGCATCCTATGCAAATAACAAGGGGTGGGGCTTCAACTGCCTGGTTCTGGCTGCCCTTTTAATGTCATTACACCCCATGGATGCCCCTGTTTGTCACATCCAGAATGTTCCCCATCTTTGCAGTTTTAACCCTTACTGTTGGTAATTTAAACTTCTGATTTATTTCTTGGCTGATCTCCCTATTCTAATTCATATATTTGCATTTGCTTTTTATTTGTTCATTCTAGATCATGTGTTCTGATCTCTGTCTGGGTTTTAAAGGATTATTATTTAATTTCCATTTAATTTTGTTTAATTCTACTTTTTAATGGTAAATTCCTTTCCTTTCCTTTCCTTTCCTTTCCTTTCCTTTCCTTTCCTTTCCTTTCCTTTCCTTTCCTTTCCTTTCCTTTTTTGGCAACAGTGATTGTCTCTTGATCTTCCTTGTCTTTTGAGTGTTTAATATCTGAATTTTTCTATGCCAAACTCACCCTTATTTACTTTTTTTAATGTTGGGGAGGAGAGGATTAATAAATAACTTTTTTTTTAATGCAGACACCCCTGTCATTCAGCAATGTAGTTTATGGTATGTATGGAAATTTAGCTTCTATCTTGACTTTTTAAATAGCAGCTACCCCTTTCTGAAACTTAAGTAATTTACACCAACAAAATCTTTTCAAAAAGCATCTTTTCAGGATGTCTCATTAGCATATCCCTGCAATATCAGGAAATATTTTCTTTATCCTTTGCTGGCATGGTATGTTATTGAAATAAAAGCATTATTCAATGCCTGTAATTCCATGCCCCAATGCAATATTTCTGAATAGATACAGTATATATGATTTTTCTTTGCATAGGCACCATCTAGCTGTAATTTTGCAGACTGATATGAATGAGGTTTGTCGGAAGGTATTCAGAAGCCCCCTCCCCCCTTTTTTGCTGCTTCTTTCTAATCTAATTCAAACCAAAAAGGGGAGGGGGGAAAAAGCAAACATTTTCTTCAAGAGCCTGTCTGGTACTGATTTAAGGTAGTCTGAAATGAACGTAACAAAGACCAGACAACAGGGCTTGAAAAGTGAAACAAGGCTGCATCTGTGGTCTCTGCTATTCAAATAGGGATATTATGAATACCCTAAAGTGGTGTTTCCCCACTCCCACTGTGAAAGTTGGAGGGGATGCCATTACACCCTGGCAATCATTTTCAATTGCTTGTAAAATCAGCCGAGAGAGAGCATTAGAGAGATTTATGAGCCACCCCCCCCCGCCCTCCTCGAATCAAGCTGTTTGTGGTTGTGATATCTCTAGATGGAGATCAGAGACAGCAGTAAAAAGTTTGGTGACAGCTCAAATACCTAGTTGTGCAGCTAAAGGTAGGCCACAGATGCTCTCTAGACTGGTGCCTGCTTTTACTAATCCATATTAATCGGTAGTTAGATTGTGTTGGCATTATGTGAGTAGGTCCCTAACAGCATGATGCTGTCTAGGCAGTAATAGCAATAGTCAAAGGCATACAGTTTCTGGGGATTTGCCCAGTTCCAGTTGTGCTCAAAGCTTAGATGATGGGATTCTTGACCCTTAAAGGCCCTTGGGCCAACTATCAGGGCTATGCCTTGCCTGGAAAGAGGCTGGATCTCTGATGTTCAACAACTTTTGAAAATTTCTGTGCCCACAATATGATGATGCTTCCTGTAATTACCAAGTGCTCACCACAGATGTTCTAGAGAAGGTGGCCCAAAAGCTTAAATATATTGGGTGGAATGTTTTCTGACTCTTCCAGCCAACTTGCCACCCCCTTCCCCAAATTATCCTTTATGTCTGATGAATTCCTTCTGATTTCTTTTTGATTTTGAAACCTGTGTGTGTTACATGTTTGTATGTGGATCTGTTAAGCTTGTCTGTTAAGCTTGTCCCTTTTGTGGGTGGTCCTAAAATTTTTGTTGAGCATTAGTAAGGACAAACCAATGTTAGAAAACAATGAATCGTTAAATCTCCTTTTCATGCTGTTTCTTTCACAGAAATACCACTTCTTAGTTACGGCTCATTTTTTTTGAAGATCAGCTCAAAATAGACAGACAGATTTATGATAATGTAGTTTATCTTTTTATTTGCTGAATGGAGAATGGCATGTCCATAGAAAACATCAGCTAGTTCTGCCGTCTTTTTTTATGAATCTGCATGTGAGATGGAAACGGAATTTCCAGAGATAGAAAAGATGAGCATCAGGCAGGCTTTAAAAGCAAAATTACGAATAAGTTGTTTATAGAAGTCTAATGCACGCTTTTAACCTTTTCATTCTAAAAATGGAAAAAGGCACTTTAAGTAATAAATCTGTGATCATTGCCAAGTATTACTGACCCATTTTCCAGCTCCTTATTTAATAATTAAAATCAAGGCAGTGTGCTCTGTAGTTAGCTGGGCATCATAATAAGCTCTTGATTTTGCCCTTAACTTGATGAATGGCCTGACTGTCCATAATTTGTCATGATAAAAGCTGGCAACTTTGACACCAGCTGGGAAGACATTATATTTGAACAGCTACTAAAATAAGCAAACAAGGCATTACATCTGGCAGCAACGCTTTGAGCACAAAATTTTGTGCAAGGGAAAGGCTAAAATAGGCCTAGTGCAGTCCTATGGATTGCATATTTACTCAGAATTAACTCTTTTGAGTTGGAGGGGACATTTGCCTCTAAGGAAATATGTATGGGATTCCAAATTTAGCTTCATAATAGTAAGTACAATAGTTATGTGTCTGACTTCACACCAGGTGCAGCAATCAGTGTTGACACTCCAGAAATGTTTCATTCACTAACAGTAGAAGTTTCATAGACTCCACATAGCTATATAGGTTGCCTTATGGTGGTCAGAAGATCTGCCTACTGCAAAACACAGGAAACTTGTCCTATGTATGTTGTCCCAGGAGTTTTTAAACCGTTGGCTTTTTCTTCCTGCATTGACTTGACAGCATTGACTCTTGATGGTCCTTTTCTCAGCCTTGAAAGTCAGAGATGTCTGTTCCATGTTTACATAACAGGTCTGTCTGCCCTGAAAATAATTGAGTCCTGTCTCACCAACTTTAACCCTGACACCATGAGATCACCAAATGGCTTTTGGCAAATTTTAGAGACTTCACTCATTTTCTATCTTTCTAAGTTTCACCCTGTTTTCATGTGCATCTCTCTTAATATATGTATTCTTTGTATGTACTTTTCTTAATAGATACATTCTTATGTAAGCAGTTTCCTCCAATATCTGAAAAATATGTGGGGGAAAAGAGGTGGATACAATGACCTGGAAATTTCATGACTGGGAATAAGTCGTGTAAAAGTGGCATGGGGGGAAGAACGGGAAGATGTAGATATCATTATTTTCACCTGGGATTGTTGATGGCATATATCAGAGGAAATTTCTATTTTTTCTTCATCATATGGTAGAGAAGACTGGGGATCTCTCCCTACTAGAGGCCTCTTGTGGAAGAGTAAATCACAGTTTCACCAGCTGGAATTATAGCAGCATGTCCTTAAGTCAACTAATAATTTATTATATAAGGACATTGCCAGGAGATGGTTCGGCCCAGAAGGCTTTTCACCTCCTCTTCCACATGTTCTTGCCATAACCCAATGAAGCCAGAGGGAATCTACTGTATGTAGGATATTAGAGACAAGGTGAAGCATGTATTAACCAAGTAATTCAGTAATAAATCATGCTCCCTAATCTATGTCGGTAAACAGAATTCCTAGTGTAACAGGGTTTCTTATTTCAATTATATCCTACTGAGAGTGGAAAAAAAATCCACTCTTCTTTCTGCTATTAAAGAGGTGGGAGAAAAGGGAATAAATAAGATGAGGCTTAGCAGGGTTGTATCTGACTATTATTTATACGAGAAACAACAAGGAAAGCCAGAGGTTGCAGGGTAGACTGAGAAGGAAGGAAGGAAGGAAGGAAGGAAGGAAGGAAGGAAGGAAGGAAGGAAGGAAGGAAGGAAGGAAGGAAGGAAGGAAGGAAGGTAATGACAAATTTCATCTCTACTGCTATCAAAACAACAACAACCCCTGCATGGATATGTCACTGGAAGTCAATCACAGTTTGAGGAAGTCTTTACTCTTTACTCAGAAGGACTACATGAGTGCTGTCCTGGATATAATCTAGATACATGATTTGATTGTTTAATCTTGATTTGATTGTATAATCTAGATATTGATTTGATTGATTGATTGATTGGTTGGTTATGTACCATCAAGCTGGTGTCAACTCCTAGTAGCCACATAGATAGATTTTCTCCATGACAATCTGTCTGTAACCTGGTCCTTCAGGTTTTCCAAAGGTGCACTCATTGCCACTGTACCCAAGTCCATCCACCTTGCTGATGGTTGTCCTCTTTGTCTCTTTCCTTCCACCTTTCCCAGAATCAGAGCTGTCTCCAGAGAGCTAGGACTTGGCATGATGTGTCTGAAGTAGGATAATTTAAGCCTAGTCATTTGTGCAACAACCCAGAAACATATCAGATCACCATCTATACCAATATTGCTCCATCTGATAAGATCTGAATGGTGAAGACTTGGAATTTCACCAGCAACATCTAAAACATGTGTAGGGTTAGCAAACTGATAGCCATGCTGATGTAGATTGTTGGGAGTTATATTCCTATCCCATATGGAAGGTGACAAGTGGAAAAGGTTCCTATTCCTGGATTTCTTGGAACAAGGACATGTGGGTAGACAACAATCTGAAATGTGTTAAAGCAGAAAAAGCAGACTCTTACGTCAAAAAGAATAGAAGAAGACTGCTGATAATGGCAATGAGATTATAAATTCCTTCCCTTTCTCATTATAAACCCTAGTTTTCCCCTTCATTGGACTTATCTCAGGGCTCATTCTCAGGTCCTCCTAACTGCAGCCTGAACATGACCTGATAGACATTTTTTTCTACCATAACATTGCCTTAATCTCATCTCCAAATCCATCGCTGAGGCACCTTAAAGCCATCTTCAGTTGTTTGAGTTTTGAAATAACATTTTCCCTTTTCATAATCTACTTGCTGGTGGCTAAGGACACCATTCCAGGCACCACCACCACCACCCCACTAACCCTGCCAAGCCAGAAAAAAATTGACTCAGGTCTCCTAAAAATCTGGAGCTGCTTCCAGAGCACAGCAGATGGAAGTGGCCCTGATGGGTTTGAACAACAGTTCTTCATTCTCTGCAGTTCCACCAAAGAAACCAAGGAAAGGGAAAACCAGTAAGGGGATTAAAATTTTACAGAGAGACTTGTTGAGGACATTGGCACAAAGAACCCAGTAGCATGAAGAGACAGCTCTAAGTGTGGAGGAGGGAGGGGAGATGTTTTGAAGAAAAGGGCAGATGTGATATGAAACTGACCTTGGTGTGAGAAGGAACTCAGTGGAGAGAGAATAATGAATAAACTTCATGGGCCTTAAGGTTGGACAAGGCCATATGCTATAGAATGTGAGGAATGCAAGGGAGGAGAGAGTCCTTAAAGGACATCCTTTGCTAACTAGAAGGTGAAAAGAGATATTTTCTAGCCAGTTGGGCTTTCTCTTGTCAGTGTTATATTAAAAAGGGTTTGAAGCAGTGGGAGCTGACATGTATTTCTTTTTCACTAAAAAAAAAAACAGAAAAAAACCCAGAAAACCAAGTGCCACTTTTGGGCAACTGAGGTGGCTTTGTTAAACCTCAACCTAATTAAAACACAGTGCCAATGCTACTTGGTAACCCTGAAAACAGCAGCATAAAAGTACAAAGAAGGTGTCAACAGTCTCTTTCCCATATCAGTTTGCACTAAGTAGCCAGTTATTGATTGCCGGCTTCCTGGGAAACTTATTCTGGATTTGGACTGGTTTGGGGGAAGGCTGAAGTGTAATAAAATGTTCCAGGGCCCCACTTAGCAAATTTCACCTCACATTTAAGGGATTCGAAGGAGACTTGTTATTGCAATGAAGGACCACTTTATCCTTGCAAGCAGGGTAAGTGGAAGAAGAGGACAATACTCCTTTCACAGAACTAGTGAGACAAGAATTGAAGTCATTATGCCACAATCATTACAGAAGGATGCATTGCAGAAAACAAACCCCACCCAGCCATTTCTGCATGAACCCTTAGTCACCTTTTGTTGATACCAGAATGGTCTAACGTTAAGTGTTGCATTAAGATTGAAAAACACTCTGTTTAGATACTCATTCAAAGGAAGACTTTTCACTTTTTAAGCCTAGCCTACCTCGAGGCTGATGGGAAGTTGAATCTGGTGTGGGGGAATAAGGAATTCTAGTCTGAGCATCTTCACATGAAGCTCTGATAGGAATGGGATAAATAAATAAGAACGTAAGAACAGCCCGGTTGGATCAGGTCAAGGCCCAGCTTAATCTGTAATTTTGTTCCACAGTCTGTTCAGACTGTTCCACAGTCTGAAAACAATTCATTTGCCCAGAAGGGTGATGTTCTCATACTTCCGCTTGGATCAGTTCATGGCTTTCTTCTGCTTCGCTGAGTCTTCAAGACAGTTGACCCTCAATAAACTTGTCCTCTATGAATTTATCCCATTTCCCCTTTAAGGCATCCAGGTTATTAACCATCACCACATCTTGAGGGAATGGATATCATAGGTTCGTTGTTCACTGTGGGAAGATGTGCTTTCTTTTGTCTATCCAAATCTTTTTCCAATCTGCTCCAGGAGATGACCCATGGTCCTAGTGTTTGGCGAAAAGGAGAACTTTTCTCTGTCAACCTTCTCCACACCATGCATGATTTTATCTACCTCAGTCCTCCCCCCACCATCATCCATGCCTTTTTTCTCAGGCTACAGATTTGCCAGTGCTGGGGGAAGCCTAGCCTTTCTTGAACAGATGTTTGAGCCGTCTAATTATTTTGGTTGCCCTATTCTTCCCCTCTTCCAGCTCTATGATATCCTTCCTCAAGTGTGACTATCAGAACCATACACACAGTAACACAGATGTGGTTTTACTAATTACAGGTAGTCTTCATTTAGTGACTGCCTCATTTAGTGATCGTTCACAGTTACGTCAATGATGAAAAAGTAACTTTGCAACCAATCCTCTTATTTACAACTGGCTAGATCTGTAAAACAAAGGAAAGCTAAAGCAAGTTCATAAGCACAGTCGCAGTTTCACTTAGCACTACTTCGCTTAATGACTGAGTTGCTGGTCCCAATTGTGGTTGCTAAACAAGGACTACCTGTAAAACATAAGCTAACAAGGCCATGTTGTTGGAATTACCTTTTAGCATATTAGTTGTCCTTTTCTAGCTCTTTTCTTGTTTAATCATAACCATCCTGAGATGGGCCATCTGAAGCAGGGCAACATAATTCCAGGCTGGCTACATTGGGCATGCTGTAGAATTACTTATGTGTTGTGTATCCAGGGCAGGATTTAGGAGTGCTTTTGGAAAAATAACATAAGCCATGCATGGCTGGGATTCCTCCCAAATGCATGGATGCATCTTTTACTGCCAGAACCTTCTTGGCATCCAGTCTGAGCTGGCTATTAATACTTTTGATTATTAGTCACAATAAACAATACAGCCAGTTGTACTGAAAGGAAAAGCTGAGTGATAAGAGGTCTCTTCTGCTCAAACAGGAGACTTTGTGTCTGCCCCTCCTTTTCCCCTTAACATGGGAAACAAGCTGCAGAAGAAAGCTAACATAATGTGCTTAGTATACTTTAAAGGGAGTACTGGGTGGTAGGAAATCCTCTTTAAATAAAATCAAAGCTGTGTAACAGGAAAGGGGGGTGTTGAAAGAGAAGGAGAGAGAAGCCGTGGATTTTCCTGACAGTGACAGCTTCATGTTTAATTATTTGGGCAAAAAGGAGCAGATAGCAAAGCAAAGATGTGCTAATTTATTCCCAGATCAAATAAAAGAACATGGAGTGAGTTTTCATCAAAGTCACTGATTACTTTAGGTGGAGCTAATATAATGAGTGTTATTAAATGAAACACCCTCTCTAAAAGGGCATCTTGTATTAAGGAGTTTAGCATAAGTAAGATACATTTTCTGGCAATCCAATGTGAGATGAAGCATTTTACAGAAGCTACCAAGAGCCTCTGGTTTGTGAAAGCTCTGGGAACTTGCCTGGAACTTGCTGATACCCCCCTCTTCCCCCGCCAGTGTTTTTCCACTCTTAGCTCTTGTTGATACAACTTTACAGATGGATTTTCCACAGCCAACCCAATCAATTCCTTTACAAATGGACAGGACTTACCGCTGTTTCCTCCTGTGCAAAATATACACACCCACAGCAAATAGCCTTTTGAGAAACTGTTTATTTTTTTTTAAAGTGCACCGTTGGCTTTCCAGGCTGAAACCCAGCTGATGCAGATGATCATGACACCTCTTTCAAATGTCAGCAGCTGGCAGGACAGTTAGGGACAAAATCATATCATCCCTGATGATGCCATCTGTTGGGGCACTTCTGCACAGCAATGACACCCACACAGCCTTGTGAGGGTGTTCACCACAGTAGGCCAGATGGACAGTAAGAGGGAG
Organism: Candoia aspera; assembly: GCF_035149785.1. NCBI lineage: Eukaryota > Metazoa > Chordata > Lepidosauria > Squamata > Candoiidae > Candoia > Candoia aspera. Next base: position 93,289,918 of record NC_086158.1, on the reverse strand, counting down.
CAAAGAGGGGAGAGTCTTCATCCTTTCCTTGCCTCGCTTTCCACAGGAACAAAGGTGCCCTTCAGGTGGACTGGGAAGCTTGGCTATTGAATTGAGGAGGTAGTCCTGCGGAGCAGGAGGTCAGGATGAGATGAAAACTCCCACCAGTGGAAAACTGTCTTCCTACTTTTGGACTATATGGCAGCATTTCTTTTGGGGCAAGAAGTTAATCAGCTCATTATGAAAACCACCACAAGCCCCAGGACATTGTGCAGAGCCAGGGGAAAGATGCCAGTGCTGGATTTGCACAGCCTTTATTGGGGAAAAGGGCACTCCTGCATTTCACTAATGTTTAGTTTATCAGCCTGTGTGCCCATCCTCTGTTTATAAAGTTATTCTTAAGGAAAACCGTGAATAAACATCTATTTACAATAAACTGTTAAACAAGGAAGTAAGCATTTAATTCACCCTCCTGCATGGGAGGCTTCAATTATAAATGAAAGTTCTGGCAGGTGTATGAAATTTGAAGAAATATCAAGAACTGCATCAAATAGATGTTAAAGCTGGAAACATGAGTGTCTCTATTTTAAATACTGTTTGATCCATGCAATCTGGTTCTACCACATTAGATCTAAAGTAGCTACAAGTCTCTCAGTTTCGCATCTGAAGAAGTTGGTTGTTTAGGATGTATATATTTCTAGAATGAATAAGCCTGAATGGGTTGTGCTGAATTAACGCTTTAAATTTATAATCATAAGTGAAAGGCATAAAGATATCTGCAATCCTGTACATGTTTTTTCTAGCAGTAAGTTGCAAAGACTTCTGTGGCACTTTATGTTGAAGAGACCTGCTTTGATTCTGCTGAAGGTCTCCAAATGTTTTGTCTTTTACTGTTTTGTTTAGCTATGCCTCCCAGATGCAAAAAGAAAAAAAAATGAATTAAAGGAGAAGTACTCTCTATAAAGCAGGTAATACTCTGCATTGTTTCAAGATCACCCTGGTGATTTTGCTCTTGGAAGGTTTCAGATAGATGGATAGAGAGGTAGAGGTAGAGGTAGAGGTAGGTAGAGATAGATAGATATCACTTCCCGCACGTGTTGCATTTATCCCTAGAATATGTTTACCTAAATCTTTCCCTCTAGCAATTACTATAGATTTTGCTTCAGCGTTCACCTTCTTTGTTAAAGTTCTGTTAACCTCCAGTGTCAACAGACTTGGTGAAGGGTATGCATCTGTGCTCAGAGAAAATGTCTGATGGCCTTTTGCATACCAAACATGTGCATTAAAATGCTGTAGGGGTTACATGTATGCTACGTGTTCTTGCATAGCCTCTGAAGGAATAGCAGAGAATAGAGCTGTCCAGTGATGGTACTACCTCTTCCTCCTCTTCCTCCTGTATCTATTTCCCTCGAAGGTCATCTCTTTGCCCTCTTTCTGATCACATGCATTTTCATTCCAAAGTTGGGTGCACACTGAACTGCAGTTCACACAAACAACAGTCAGTCCAGTGTTACTGGAAAGGTAATCCAGAAAGAAATGAGTCCTGCTAATATGCAGATCAGCCATACAATTGCCTTTGCTTGCATGCCTTCTTCTGTAGCTCATTCTTGTGAGGAGGATGGGAAGAAAAACCAGGAAAACTGGCCTTCTGGTGGGCAGATGATAGAGCACTGGAGGAGCAGCATTCAGAGTGGGGGTTGTGGGGGGGGGGATGATGAAAACAGCATAGTGCTGTCATGATGCAAGCTCCACCTCTTCTGTACATGTGTCATGATATCACATATACAAAGGCACAGCTTGTGGCACAATGGTGTAGTGATACTTTCATCATTTTGATGACAACATCAGGTCCAGTGGAGGTATCTCCTCTGAAGGACCTTTTCTGAATTGCCACTTTGAGGAGAATGCAAGCAGGCCACATTCTTTGCCTAGTGGCCTGCCAGCCAAATACTAGCTCCCTTTTTCATTTTTCCTCCTCTTCTCTTTCTCTCTTCCCCAAACTATTCTCCTTCTCTTTGTGAAAAGAACCAGTAGATAGATCAGAATGAACTGTAGCAGCACCAGCACAGTCCACAGTTTGAAGAACAGAGAGAGAGATTTCAGCAAAGGGACCAAAACTGTTAGCGAAGTTTAAGATCTGCTCTTAGACATAGAAGATATTTTTGGTGCCTTCAAGACAGTCTTGATTCCTGTTGACCACATGGACAAGTCCCTGCAGTTTTCTTGGGAATATTTTTTTGGGAAGTGGTTTACCATTGTCTCCTTTCCAGGCTAAGGGAGAGTGACTGGCTCAAGGTCACCCACCTGACTTCATGGCTAAGTCAGGACCAGAACTCAGAGTTTTCTGTTTTCTACCCCAGCACATTTAACTGCTACACCAAACTGGCTCTTGGCGTAGAAGATACAACACAAAATCTTAAGCATGTTCATTTGAAAGCACTGAATTCAATGAGATACATAATTCCCAGTCTCTCGACATTGGATTGTAATTTATGCAATGACTTTTCCCAAATAGCCGTTAATAATATTGCTAAGTGATTGACAAAAATCAAACAACTACCCTTTGGTTTTCTTTACTTTTTATAAGCAAAGGGATTTGTGCTTTGGACATGCATGATTAGTTTGTTTAATTAAAGCATACGTGTAGAACCAATGATCGGCTGGAGATAGAAGTTGCCTCAAGACCAATCCTGTGCATTTTTATTTGGAAATATGTCTCAGTGGAGCTCACCTCCAGTTAAATCACACTCTTGCCCACACAAACAAAGAGCTGTTAGAACTCCTTTTCACACCCTTCCATACCTTTAAATTGTGCACCCAGCAGCATGATAGCTGTTATCAGACTTCTTACTAAGCAATTCAAATTTACAAGGAACTTTTAGAGTTCTGTGGAAAAGTTTCCATACCTCTGTCTAAAATAATAGATTGATCATGTACATGCAATATTCACATTATGATATTGTGTTCACATTAGTGTGGTAAATCTAGATTTGCATCCTTTAAATAGTTTATTTCTAAATTCTAGACTGACCTATGCTCAGATATAGGGATGACTGTGCATAGATTTGTATGAAACCAATACAGTTGTACAAAATAATGGGAGAGGCAGTCAAAATTGATGTATCTAGTTTCTTAGTGGTCTGTCTTGTCAACAAAGAAAACTAACATTGGGAAGCAATGAAACAGTAAGTTGTCTTTTTGATGAGGACAGAAACTGGGTCAGCAGATAGCCTGATCTGATGATGTAATTAATTGAAATGTTTGGTTATTTCTGCTGGTAAAAATGCTGACTTGTGAATGTGCCTGGCATCTTAAGCTTCTCTCCTTCCAGCATATCCGACTGAACCTCTTTTTAAATAAACCGAACAATAGCAAAGTCTTTACTATACCAGTTATTCAACCGATCTAAGGGTTGCACAAAGGAGTATTACTGATGTCACTCTGTTTCACAATCAGGGTGGAACTCCTTGTTGAAGGTAACACAGGGGAAGCTAGGATGGTATGCTGAGAATTTCGAGACCAGGTTTTTCACCAGGCTGAGCCTCAAAACAATTTGCTGATGCTTAGTCTTCTAACCTCTCTGCTACGGCTCTTGACAAAAATCAATATGGAATTGTGGGCCTACATTATGTGTAAATGTAGCCATTCTCTTTCTCCTTGTTAAATCTCCAGGTCCACAAATGGCCTAGTTACTTAAGGAGAGGTGACTAATGGATGAACTTGATAGGTGACTGACAGACAAGCAAGGTAAGAGTTTGGAGGCTAATTTAGTGTCTTCTGACTTCAAGAACATCTCCCACATTAAGCGGGGGAGCAATAGGTCTTGGAACTACTTGGGAGACCATAGCACAGAAATTGCTTTCTGTAACCTGATTTCTGCAATTAGCTAGAATGCATATCTCAGACTATAGTTCCTTCTTCTGACTGGAGACTCCTCTGACACAAAGAATGAAAAACCAAGATTTATACTACAATGCTTCGGGTTGTGCTCCCCACTCACACTCCAGCAACAACACACAACAGCTACTCTTACTGCCCCACAGAGAACAGCCTCTATTCCATAACTGAGGAAGGACCTCCAACACCACAAAGTCTTTCCCCACTAGGAATGACTTAGTAGAACACACCCATTGATGTGGTAATAGAAAGGGTTGTTGGCACGATGCATTCATTTCTTTCATTCATTCATCAGTTCATTAATTAATTAATTAATTCATTCATCAATTGCATTCCGGCTTTCCTCTATATTTTGCAAAACTGAAAAAGGTGGGGCGAGGCTGTGTAGATAATAGCCTAAGGACAAGACGAGGCTACTGCCATGGGGAGAGGGGATAAAATGGGAGTTTGGTGGTTTGGACATTCATAATGTGGAAAGGTTAATGCACTTGGAAATGCAAAATTTAAATCTGACCATGGCTTAAATTTTATCCTGCTTTTCAGCTCCTAAACAGTCTCCTAAAGCAAACTACAGTACAGCTATGAATGCCCCCACCTCCAAAAAATTAAAGGATATGACATGAGAGAAAGGGGGCAGAGGGGAAAAATGCTCTGTTAAATGTGAATATATGTTAGACAACAGATGCAGTATATTGTCTCTTAATTCTCCCTTTAAATATTAGTGTGTGTTAGTTAAAAGCCCTAGTATTATTTTCCTTCGATTCTTTTCTTTTCTTGATTGTATAGGTTTAGTAAATAACATTACTACTTTATTATTGTTTATCTTTTGATGTTATGTAAATATATTGAGAGCTCTTGCACCGAAGTCAAATTCCTTGCATGTCTAATCATGGCCAATAAAGTATTCTATCTATCTAAATGGAGGATGGAGATCTATTGGGCCTTGTTAGGATGGGAGTGATAGGTTAACTCCTGGTGGTAGAAAGCACTGCTTTTTTTCTTTTCCAATCCAGGCTTAGAGGAAGGGATGGCAGAGACCATATGCTACTGAGAAGGTAAACAAATTCTCTACAACTGCTCATTCTTTGGGCCCAAAATGGGTTTCTATTTTTTATGGTGTTTGTTTTCTGTAAAAAGAGAGAAGATTGGGAGGGATGAATGGAAAGAAAACTCTGTTCTTACTTTTACACCAACACCACACTTGCAGGCCTCAATAATTTACCCACAATGTTGGGGACCCCTTCACTTCTAAAGTGGTACATGTCATCCTTGACCCCTCCATATTCAATGCCAGGCAGACAAGTGGTGTCCAAACAGCCAGTCTGCTGAGATTTTGTTTTGTTTTTTCTTTCCTTGATATAACATTTTGATCTCCCAGGACACCCCATCCCTGACCTCAAGACAGTAGTGGTGGAACACAGAGACTTTTCACCACCATACAAGGAATGGTAACTGAATTATAATATGTTATAAAATTCCAGTCCATTGCAGAAGGCTTAAACAGGGACAGTGGGTTCTTAGCCCTCTACAGTTGTTAACTTATATGGTAATAGTCAGTCTCCACCCTCCTTTTTGAGATCTTTCTCTCAGACTTTACTGTTGGTTTCCCACCTTGTTTCTTCCCCTCTTCATTCTCTGTCTTCAAAGTCTTGTAATAGTGAACCCACTCTAGGGATCTGACGAAGTGATCTGTTGCTGGGGAAGCTTATGTCCCAATAATGTTGATTAATCTTGAAGGTTTTCCGAAACGCCATGTCTGTTTTGAAGGACAAAGTTACTGAGAATCACATTCCAATACATGGTGTTAAAGTGCTTTTTGTAGAGGAGGTATTTTAATATCTCACAATTTAGCTTTTGTCTGGAATGGAAAGGAGAGTAATTGTATAGAGATAGGTGAGACAGATTCCAGGCTGCAGACCACCATTAATCGTAGTTCAGCTTTCTTCCAAAGCCATCAAGAGAATAGCCAAGTATCCATTAACTCAGAAAGGCAAGAGGAAAAACCCAAGATTTGAAATTCTCGGACAACATCCTATAAAATGCTTGACTTCTTTGCACTGCAGGTGGGTAAATTATTGTGTTTAAGGATCTGTTTTTTTCTGCAGTAAAGCTCTTATCCAGCTGAGTTGGGTCTGAGAATCTTCAGCCAAGACAAGTCTAGTGCTGTATAAGAGGTTCAGTGTCTGGAGAACTGAGGTTTACCATGAAGTCTGATAGTTGATATGTATCTGTTTATTTACAAATATCCAACTGGGGGACAACCGGGAGGCTGTGATTCAGGCAAAGTTCATATAGCAACATTATCGGACCTTCCCAAAGCAAATTTGCAGCTTTTAAAAGCTGCTTCCTGAAGGGCAGCTGCCCCTAGAGTGCTTATATTAATACATTTTAGTATCATACTATCAGTGGTGCTAGAGGGGACGTTTAAGACAATTCTTACGAGAAAGGAATACGCTCTTGTGGCCCTGAAGCAACAGATATCTTGGTTCATGTTTTATTATATTGTGCTATTTACAAAGATTCTCATAACTCAATTATACTCCATCTTAAAATTTTCATACAGGCCATGAGCAAAACCCAGGGACAAGGAATTAGATAGTTTTCTCTATTGTTGCCACCAAACTTTCTTCATATATATAAACACACACACACGCACACACATTTCATATATATATATATATATATGTATGTATGTATGTATGTATGTATATGGGAGAAGAGCAATGACAAATCTCGATAAAATAGGTAAGAGCAGAGACATCACACTGACAACAAAGGCCCGCATAGTTAAAGCAATGGTGTTCCCCGTAGTAACATATGGCTGCGAGAGCTGGACCATAAGGAAGGCTGAGAGAAGGAAGATCGATGCTTTGGAACTGTGGTGTTGGAGGAAAATTCTGAGAGTGCCTTGGACTGCAAGAAGATCCAACCAGTCCATACTCCAGGAAATCAAGCCAGACTGCTCACTTGAGGGAATGATATTAAAGGCAAAACTGAAATACTTTGGCCACATAATGAGAAGACAGGACACCCTGGAGAAGGTGCTGATGCTGGGGAGAGTGGAAGGCAAAAGGAAGAGGGGCCGACCAAGGGCCAGGTGGATGGATGACATTCTAGAGGTGACGGACTTGTCCCTGGGGGAGCTGGGGGTGTTGACCAACAGGAAGCTCTGGCGTGGGCTGGTCCATGAAGTCACGAAGAGTCGGAAGCGACTAAATGAATAAACAACAACAAAGGTAAAGGTAAAGGTAAAGGTTTCCCTTGACATTAAGTCCAGTCGTGTCCGACTCTAGGGGGCGGTGCTCATCTCCGTTTCAAAGCTGAAGAGCCGGCATTTGTCCATAGACACTTCCGTGGTCATGTGGCTGGCATGACTACACGGATGCCGTTACCTGCCTGCCAAAGCGGTACCTATTAATCTACTCACATTTGCATGTTTTTGAACTGCTAGGTTGGCAGGAGCTGGGACTAGCAACGGGAGCTCGCCCCGTCACGCGGATTCGAACTGCTGACCTTCCGATCGGCAAGCTCAGCAGTTTAACCTGCAGCGCCACCGCATCCCTCTTATATATATATATATTCTTCATATATATATATATTTATATTCTTCATATATATATATATATATATATATATATATATATATACACACACACACACACACACACACACACACACATTCTTCATATATATATAATATATTCTTTATATATTCAGTCAAGGGTTTGACATGTCACTTTAATCTCACACCCACACACAACTGTCCAACTACCTGGAAAACCAGAAAAGGAAAGACACAAGACAGGAGGAGGACAAATACTGTTGGAAAACATTCAAGAGGGGCCAGAATTATAACTGAATGTGCATGGTTAAAAACCAAGAGGTGTTCTAATACTTACTTTTATTGAGTTTAGACATTGTGAAACTTTGACCTGAAGATGAAACCTCCTAGCGAATTGCAAGACATACATAGACTGTAGACTATAGATGGCTGACTTTATAGGACCTTTCTGTCATGAGTACTGATGGCGAGCAGGAGGGGGCCTCTATCCACGGGGGGAAACGCATGTGTAGTACTGAGGAATTAAGCAGCCATTCAAAGAGACACAGATCAGACCCACCTTAACTTTTGGGGTTTATTTGTCTGGGTTTTCCCACGCTTCTTCAGTTTGTTAGGATTTTCTGTCTTATGTAGCAGTAATAAACACTAGAGACCTACTCCTCGTCTCAGTGTGATTCCTGACTGTTAGGACACTTTCTGTGCTACCTCCAGTTTGTTTGTTTGTTTAAAAGATTTACATGGCTGCTCATCTTAAACAACTCTGAGCACTCACAACAACAGTAAAACCAGTAACTATACAACAACCATAAAGCAATAAAACAGTATAATGATCAAACAAAACAAAACAAAACTGTGCCTTAATCATCCCCTTAGGATGCCTGGAAGCAAGCTCCAATTACCCTCGTTCCATTTTTTCTATTCTCTCCTATCCTATCCCAGCGCCTTGGTAAAAATCCAGGTCTTCACGGTCTTCCGAAAGGCTAAAAGGGTGGGGGCCTGCTGAGTCCTTAAAACCTCAGCGTAGTTGGAAAGCAATCAGAGATTGTTCTCGCTTTTTCAAATTTGACGTGCTGAAAATAAGCAATGAAAAAAACCACCCCAATCTGAGTCCCTACAGAGCCTGCAGCCACAAAAACCCTTTCACTCCTGTGCCACACAAAAAGGAAAGGAAACACAAAATAAAACCAAACCAAACCTGAGCAGACTGGCTCCTTGTACCTTGCTTGTCTTTGCGCAGCCTTGTCAATTTCACCCTTTCTCTGGGTTAGTGAGAAGGAAGCTGCAAAACAGCGGAGGCAACATTCCCCTTATAGGACCTGAAGCTGAGGAATTGGAAACAGAGGGTGAGGATAGAGTTCCCTCTAATGGAGAAGAGGAGCAATAACATCTCTAAACAAGCACGTAATGAAACAAGGCTTCCTCTGCATTTGTCTCAGTTCTTCTGAGGCTGGAGGAAACAAATCAGCTGAATTCTCCGACACTGATGACACCCTGGAGGTTTGCAGCTGCTTTCAAACTATCACAGCATCCAGGCTATGATGTGCCAGAGGGTTATGTCACACTGGAACTACTCAGAGAAAGCCATGGGAGTGTGGGAATAAGTTTTAGAAACAAAGTATTCAACAGCCTTGCTTTGGTTTGTGCTGTGCATGGATAAGAGACTGTCTTGGTAGTTCTGTAGGCTGCCTTTAACTTCAAGAAAGAAAGGTGGGCTTGAATGCAACAAATCTCTTGAAGTAGTTAAAGAGTGGTGTGAAAATAGCAATGGAAATAGCAGTCATATTCTGCATAAAACCGCTCTGAGTTTTTATTCATCAGAAATGCCAATCAGAAGAGAGGAGGAGGAGGAGGAAGAGGGATGAGAAAGGCCTGGGAAAAGGAAGAAGGCATATAGAAGAATGTCTGGACTGGCTGTAAAATTCCAGGAATGAAACAGGGTCTTGATTGCATCCAAAAAGCTTTGTCTAGAAACACCTTTATTTTACTGTAAGCCTAGAGGTTATTTCCTTATTCACATTCGCTTTTCAATCTCCCTGTCAATGTGAGGTTACTTCATATCATATTATGATTATTCCTATTTGAAAGCTATACGAGCTTCATACCCAGTTTGGGGATATGGCTAAACCAACATCTATCACTATGGCTTCTGTGTAAGGAAGTCTCTATTGGGGCTCTTGAATATTCAATCGGAAATTCACTTTAAGGGTGATATTTTCAGTTCAGCAATTCTCAAACCAAAATTCAAATGCTTCAAGACATTAAACTGAATTAGACACCTCTAAATTGATTCAGAATGATTTGGAGCTGATTTGGTGATGCTCTGGACTTTAGCACAGCTACTAAAGTGCTTTGTCCAGATCAGCTTGGAAGTCAGAATCTAATCTATTCCAAATTTATTCAAAAGGGCATACCAACTTCACTTTTCTGAATGAATCTGAAAGTACAAATGGAATTTGAGTGGTTCATATACGAACTTCTTAGAATATTGTATGTAAAACCATTTTTGGTAGAGGCTGGGTTACATTTCTAACTATCTATTCACATGCAGTGCAGAAAATGAATAAATCTGTTACCATCCTAGGTGACCAAGGTAATTTGGGTGGAGAATGAGTTTGCATCCTCTCTCAAATGTTTCCCAGAATTCAGCTTATTTAATTGTATCTCCTAGAACTTCTTGGAGATGAATTCACCTAAATTTGCTTCATATCTCAGTTGCTGGTTGTTTTTTTGATCTTACCAGAAAAGCTGGCTTTTCTAAATATTAATTTTGTTTTACAATCCTTGTAGGATATTTGATTTCTGATTTTTCATATCTAAGACACATGTTGCTTTGGTCTTGTATCAGCACTGAATCATGTATAGATCATAGAAACTGGTTAGCTATTAACCCCTGCAAGAATGGTAAAATTTGCTTGATGTCCTGTTGATGTACTCTTCAAACTGAGAATAGACACAGTTGCTGCTTATGCACCCAGAGGGACATGTTATCCATGTGAATGATTGTGTTGGAGCCCATCTGAACAAGCAAATTGTGCTTTCCTAGGAGACTTTTCTTTTTAGTTTCATAACAACCCAGCAAAGCAGTGTGGTGGGGCTTTGGGAGTGAGCTGTGTCTCCAAACAAGGATCTAGACGGGCAATGAACAACTAAAACAGACCAAGACTAAGCTTATGCAACAACATTAACACACTTCCTCTCTCACATCTACAACAAATCCTAGACACAAACAACAGTGGCTTCATTCTTGGGTAGAAGTGCTTTGAGTCCCAAGGTTGAGTTAATTATTCATTTCTGATGAACAAGAGTAACTTGACATGGGAACTGTTCGCTCTGAGGACTGCTACTCATACCTGTGAACGGGTTATTCCATTTATGGTTAGTGACTAGACCAGACAGATTAATAGTGATTCAGGATGACAGCTCTTAAGTTCATAAATTAGTATAAATACATAACTTGACTGGGCATGTGATAAGTGGTTCTATCTTTATCAGACACTTTGGGTGTTCCCCCTCGGCTTGCTGCACAAAAGCTGGCTCTTGCCTGCACAGAGGCAGCTAAAGGCAGCTTCTCTGCCACATCAGGGTTTTTTTCTCCCTTTATGAATGGAACATTTGCTCAGTGACTCATGTGGAATAGTGGGGAGGGTGGGGAGGGGAAAGGCCACCCCATCGCCAGAGAACATGCTAAAGCCTTTGCAATGCACTAGTAATGGGATCAGGGTGTCCACCGAAGAACCTTGAATCAGAAACTGCTATAGTTACCCTGACAAGGTCACAAAGTCTTTTGATGACAAGCTCTGCTTGTTTTGTCTTCGCCTTAAGTGCACAAACGTAAATAAATACACCCTTTTAAAAGGCTGGTGCGATTTGGAATATTCAGCAAAACTACTTCAACCATGTTGCTCTCTGGAGTGTTCTTTCCATATTCCTCATGTTTGGCTGGCAGAAGAGACAGAATTGTTTCTACTTTTGTTTGCTGCCTCCTCTTTCTTTCCACAGGCAAGCAACCACTGAAGACCAGTACGGGCCACTCCAAGAACGCAAAGGCAGGGCTTGCAGCCTATCCATTGGGAATTCTTCTCCAAGGGAAAATAATGCTTTGGATCTCCTGTGAAAAATAAAATGGAAAATGGAAAACGCTGATAACTTCTGCTAGCATAGCATCAGAAAAAATTAGCAAGAAGGGACCTTGTTATTTAGTACCAACCCCACTCAGTGCACTACAGTATCTGCAATGCAGGAAGTCAATACTGTATACGGTATCTCTGAGAGAGGGTTGCCTAGGTTCTGCTTATTTACTTCCAGCAAAGGAGACCTCAGCACCTTCAAGATGGTCCGTTTCACTGTCAAAGAACTCTCACCAGTATGAGGCTCATCCTGGTGTCTAGTCAAAATTTGTTCCCCGAAATTTCCATCCTTCTGCTTTTTAGAATACAGAGATCAGATCTGCTCCCTCTGCAGATCTGCATTACATAGAATGTAGGATTTCCACACCTAGTGTAAGATGGCCCAGTTCAAATATTTGTCTCTGTTCTCAAAGATATTGTGTGAACTCAGACCTCAGGGATGCAAGCGTCTGTATGTGACTCTGCCTCATATATGTCTTTGGAGATCTCGTGTTTAGGTATGTATTCCCATAAATCTGGAAGTTCAATTGAGAATAATAAAATTAGAAATTTCTGTCTTAAACCAAATACTTCAATTTCTGTCCAGCATCCCTGAGGGCTATAGTTTATTCACAGAAATGGCTTATAGTCAAGTTAAGTTGCCATCTTGTGGTTTCAATAAAATTGGTACTTATGTGTCTCTTACATATTTGTGTGGGAGTCCTGTTGCAAATAGGAAAGGGCAAATCTTGGATTGGGATACCACAACATGTGTTTTGTCATGTTGACATTAGCAGGGTTGGAAACAGATGCTTATAGGTGTGGTTAATAAACAAAAGTGTTGGTTCTCTTCTAGGGTGGGTGCTGATGAACATGCTGAATCTGCAATAGAAGGAGATGTTCCATGCAAGCAAGTGAAGGTTGGTGGGACTGGAGGACAGAGAAGAGTAAGAGACAAAGATGTGAGTTATTTGACTGCCACCTCCCTTTAAGTTGGTTGATGTTCCCTTTTTTTACTATTCAAGCATTCTAGTTCTAGTTCTGGACTTTAGCCAACATCTTCCCAATCTCATCAACTCCCAAAACCTAGGGCTCCCAGATGTGGACTCCAAAAATCCAGATGACTGTTAGAAGGTAGCAAATGGGTAGAGTGTTCTATATATCTTTGCTACCACTGAGTGGTCATCCTAATTCCTGCAGCCCAGATCTGGTAACCCTAACTGCAACTGCTTATATATCAGACTGAATACTAAAATGTCTTGCCACTTAAATTCTATAATGGATGATAGGTAGGTAGAATTTCATAAATATAAACTCGATACTTCTGTGACTCTTTTATCCAGACCTCAACCCCTAAAGTTCTTATTAGGAATTCAGTCAAAATTGGGTAGCAAATGGGAAGTATTATTCAGTGACACAGAGGGAAGGCTACACTGAGGAGCAGTTGCTGAGAGTTGGCTGAACACAGCAACATAAAAAGCACAACTAGATGATATTCGGCTTAAAGTGTTATTGGACTGGGAAGGTCCTTGAGCTGGCAGGAAAATATGCCAGCATACAATTTACTGCCCCAATTGCCAAGCTCTGTTCTACTATCATGATGAACCCAGCAATTGTTCTTGCTGATTTAATGAAGGATAAGTTAAGGAAAGTGATTGGTGGATTCTCCTGGGTTCATTTTCCCTCCTATTAAGCATTACTTGCAGGTGGGAGAACAATCACAAATCACTTTCTCTAGCAAGGGTGGAGGAAGGTAGGGCGATGTGGAGGAATGCCTGGAACAGCATATCTGGCCATTGGTCAAGTTGCCCTGCTAACAAGCTGCAAGCACAAAGGCATCACCTATAGTTGGAGTATTTCTGAATATGGGTCTAGCATCCTTCTGAAGTAGCACTGAACCGTTTCTCCAGAAATAGCCTAGCTGACAGGTCAGAGGCACAGGGGGGTGGGGGTTGTCTGGGATGAAGCAGAGAGAGCAACTGATAGCAAGGGGCCTCTGCCTTTGACTAGTGCTGCAAGGAAATGGAAGGGCTGGCAGGGGTCCAGTTTTCTCCTTGGGGCTGGCAGCTGTAGATGACCAGGGAGCCAGAATGGAGAAGCCAAAATGGTGGTCGTGACCAAGCGGACTTTGCATTGACCGAGCATAATTTTTAAATTCTTATTAGAAGACCCATTACTTTGTTTTATATAATAACTCCTGCTTTGGAAGTAGTTCCAAGACCGCTTCAGATACTTTTCACCTGCCCTTTTCTTAAGTCTTTCTCTTTTACCTCACTGCATTTTCCTTCTGTAATTTCCCCCTCAGTTCTGGGCTTCAACCTCTGGACCCAGCTTCCGATCCATAACTTGCCTCATATGCAGCAGCATCTGCTGGGAGGTCAAAACATGCAAAACGGCGGTCACAGCAGCAAGATCCAAGCCCCACCCCTTTTCTACACAAGTTCCAAAGGCAGGCTTTTATTATGACACTGCAACCACCACCATCACCCTCCCTGCCATTGCTCACCTGTCTATGTGCAATCTAGTCAACTGGATGACTTCCTTTTCTCACTAAAGTGAATCTTTGCATTTGGGGGGGGGGGCAGTTTGGTCCTCTGGGAAGCTAGACATTCTGTGACATCACAGAAATTCTGTGACATCACAGAAGCTCAACCAATTGGGAAATATATATATTTTTCCCCACTGCAATAATCAGTTCCAAAGAGATATATGCAGAATGCCTTTCTTCCTTTCATTTGACAAGGGTTGCATAATTAAGTCTTTCAGCTGGAGGTTTTGTGCCTTTCTGAAGAAAGGACTGTTCCCCACCTCAGGCATGAGAGGGATATAAAAAGGTCAGATTATAAAATGTAGCCAGGAGGACAGGGCCTCTTAAAAATATTTAGTTGTCTGAGGAGAATAAGGGGGGAGATACTTTCTGAACTCTGACCACCCAGCACTTACATTCAGAAAGAATGTCAAAAATGTGCAGCAGCTAAAGGATATCTGGAAGATGCAGATGTGTCTGTGCTGCATACTTTAAAAAAAAAACAGATTTTGCTTCTTCTTTTTTAACTACAGCATATCCTTGTGTTACAGCTTCATTTCTTCTAGATAACTTGAAAGGAAAGCTAGAATGACACTCACATGTGCAATAGAAAGGGAGAGCAAGAATGAGAAAGAGAAAGAGGGAAAATGTTGTTTGCTTATGCTGGAATCTAAAGAATTCCTGACTTCAGAGGGTCAGTCTTCCCCCTTGATCCTCTTCTATTTGAAAAGAGTCCTGTTTGGCTCTGTGTTAATCCTTTACAGCAATGGTAGTCTGACATGTTCAAAAATAACAAGAGTAAGAAGGAAGTTCTAACAGCAAAATAAACTGAACGAAACATCAAGCTGGTTTAAGTTCAAGAAAAATGCATAGTTTTAACATATGTCACTGTAATTTAGCATCACTGCCTTAAAAAGGAGCATTTTAAAGTGTTTTCGTGTTTAAACAATTTGGCATAGAGCTATGTTCTATCTGCATTTTTTCCCCAAATGCTTGAACACACAAAAAAGGCAATATGTAATTTATCTCCATTCCCTTTATTCTCCCAGTAAAGAGTGATTTCCAATGTAACCCAAAGATTGCTATAAATCAAGATCTTTGGGGAAAATGTGATGCAACAGGGATGAGGACAGTCTTGTTCTGAGGAAGTCTGAAACAGAACTTTGAAGAGAGATCCTAAACTGCAAGTATCTCATAGTCCTACCTGGATTCAATCTGGGCCAAAAATTGGACTTTGTATTATTTGTGATAATGCTGTGGAGAATGGACTTCCAAACCCAGGAAAATATGAATACAGTTGAAGTTGCTGTATTCCTGGGAGAAGGGAACTGAGTTGAACACATAGAAACATAAAAAGGGACCAGACTCTGATCACTTAGTTGCATCCACCACCTTGACTCTCTTGATCCCCCTCTGTGGATGCCCCAGCACTCATGTAAACACTCCGCTGGTGCCAAGAGACAGGAGGGAACAATGGCATCACTGGCAAAAAGAACATGGAACTGAAATAATGGAGACAGCTCTGCTGCTGTTTTCATGTTGTTTTGTCTTTAATTTGACTAATTCCACCTTAACTTGGCAGTTTGTCTCTGACTATCTTTTAAGACGAACATGAAGAAAAGTTTAATAGAAGAACAAACACTTAGGGAGACAATGTCCTGCTAAAGATGCTTCCTTGATGATGCTGAATCTCCTTTCCAATCACCTCTGAAATGGTCTATATTTAGGCTGACCATACGTCCTGTTTTGAATGGGACAGTCCCGTTTTTTTAACATTTCCAGACTGTCCCGTCGTTTTAATATAAATGTCTGTTTTGTCCCGTTTTCTTAAAAACCTTACTTAAAAATTTGAAAGTTCCCGCAAACCTGTCAGAAGGCAGTCTGACTTTGAGTGGAAGGAGGGGGAGCTCGGCAGAAATGGTGGGAAAAAAGCGGCAGAGCTCCACCTGGCGGGAAACCTAAAAAGAAAAAAAAACAGGATCAGCTGATAGGCAGTGATCAAAGGGCAAGCCAATTGGCTCCTGCCTTGAAAGGGCGGGAAGAAAAGAACGTAAAAGCACGGCCAGAGGAGGAACGACTTGTCGGGGACAACCGTTCACTAGACTCTCCAGCCCAGCCTTGCCTCTCGCAAATGAAGGAATCCAAAGAGTCCCAGCCCGAGAAAACTGGAGAAGGTCCTGCCTGCCGATCCAGCCCGTCACCCAGCCCTGCCCCATTTTGCCATCCCAATGTCCCGTTTTTGTCTCAAAGAAACATGGTCAGCCTATCTATAATGTTAGTCATTCACAGGACAATCATCCATGTCATTGAAAAATAGCATTGGGTTCATGGTAGAACTACTCTGAAAAACAAAGCCACCCCTTGCGGACTTTGTACTACATTCATTAAGCAGTGTTTACTCCAGCTAACCTTCCATTTGGAGTTCCTTTTCTCAGGATGAGAGAACTTGAATCATTTGCAGAATGGCAACAGTGATTTAACAGTGACTCTGAGTGAGTGTGTGCATTTTCTTCTTTGTTAATTGTTCTTTTGGAGCATGAACCCATTTTTTTTTCACATTTTCTATGTGGTTTTGGCAATTTTCAGTCCATGATATTCAAAACTGCTTTGACCTTTCTATTGATAATAAGAATGCTTTTATGTTTTCCTAGCGAAGCTTTATCATAAATAGTTGACATCATCAGCTCACAGTAATGGAGTATGGCAGAGCTATTGCATGACATGGTTGTCATGTCTAATGAGATATAAAATTTAACACCATAAAATCAGACAAAAATAAAAGTGTGACCTGAGTGATTAAAATTTGCAAAATTAATAGTGAACCACTTTTAAAGAGTAACTACAAGACATTTTTTCCATTTAGTGATGTACCTATTAGAACCTATGTCTTTGAAATACCCCTTGCTAAAGATTTTAGGTACCCAGAACAACCAATACCAAGAAGTCACTCCAAAGAGTACTCAGAAGAGATTAGGAACATCTAATTCTGGGTTCACAGGAAATTTCAGATTACGTCAATACTCAGAGTCAGCCCTGGTTTCTTCCACTGGTGGACCAGGATCATAGGCTTCTGAGCAATTTTTGACTCTGTCTTTATGACACAACAGGATCAAGGAAAGAGAATGTGTTAAGCAAATATATGATGTTATGTGTTAGGCAAGCCTTCCAGAACATTGAGAAAATGCTAAAGCATCACTACAAAAATGAGACTCTGTCTTGGTTTCTATTTTTCTTTCATCTGCTGGAGAGAAAGATGGACAGTAATGGGTAGGGATGAGCAAGCAAACCCCGAATCTGTCCATAGTGGTGCCAGTGCTGCTTGGAGCACTGCAGACTTTTATTCCCCCTCTACCACCCAAAAGGAAGAAGTTGGAAAAGAGTGTAGGAAGTAACAGCATCCAAGTTACCTTTGAAGTGGCTGGGAGACCATCAAAGATGGTTGCTCTCCATCTGGTGTGAACATCCATGATTGTGCATTACCTTCACATAAAGCTAAGTATTTTCTTAGGGTACTAATTGATCTATACTTACTATGCAAACCTAGCCCACTGGCAGTGCAACACCCATGGTGTAAAATATTTCAGGTAGAAGAACATTCTGGACATTATCTCATTATCCTGAGATCTATCTTCAATTTTTTAGCTAAAAATATGGAAGTGTTTAACATGCAGCTGCTTCTTCAAGAAGAGTAATTGGGGGCTTAGGAGAACTTTCCTGACCTCAACTGTTGTTTGGATTAGGGCCAGTAGATCCAGGTGCAGAAATACGGCCAACATATTTTACCAGCAAAAACTTGAATTCTCTCCTGCCATTTAGTGGCCGTCTGCATTTCTGCCACCCTGATCTGTTAGCTTTAGTTTCAATGAAGTTTTGATCCTCCTGTAATATTGTTCATGTTCCTCCAGGCATGAAGAATATTGAGGATAGAAAACTTGTATATTTGGGTTCCTTCCAGAATGTGACTTGGGTTACTTGCTGAAGATGTAGGTATTTCCCTAGCAGGTTCTTTCTCTGATTGCAACTTTCCCTACTTTAGATTCAGTGGGTTGACCTCTAAAAGTATTGATGAAGTACATGTCATTTGGAAAAAAAACTGAAGCAGTTGTTGTTGTTGTTGTTGTTATTATTATTATTATTATTATATCTGTTTCAACCCTCTGGGGAACCCAGATTTTAGAGCAATTTAATTGTCCCAACAAATCAAGAAAAAATCTTGGTTCAGCCTGTATAATGGAGACAATCAGAGAAGATTTTCAGCCCATACTTCAGACAGCTTATTTTAATGCTTTGTATATGATAAATCTTTATTAGCAATTAGAGGTCACAGAGGTAATGACATGTTCAAGGTAGAAGTTGAGATTGCCATTCACCTTGAATTTATGCCAGGTTTATAAACGTTGTACACGCTTCAAGCCATTTTTCTCTCTCAACCTTCCGTTCAGCTGCTGAAATGTAGAAGCTAGAGACATCAATAATTATGCTCCTTCTAACTAAGCAGTGACTTTAGAATCTGGACATTTGAAGACGTGCAATGAAATACAAAATGTGTCCCCCCCAAAAATGTTTTTCCAAAATAACTTTGGCCCTGTTCAAAACCTCAAATCAAGCAAAAATATTATTATGAGCTGATGTAAAAATGATGGATAGCCATATGGAGAATAAAATTAATATTTGAAGTATCTCTGACCCTGATGAAGCCATGTCTTTTTCCACATCAGAGATACTCCCCACAAATGCTACCATACTATAGTACTCTGTACTATAATATAATTCTGAGGACTTTCTAGCATCTTTTGTGGCCCCTAAAATCCTGTGGAATGTGCATGTAAAATCAAGTATCTCCATGTGCAAAATGAAAATGTGCAGGCATATATGCTTTTAAATTAGAGTATTCCAGCCTTTCCTAGCTAAATGCACATGCTTTGTTATACATTTTGCATCTTTGCTTGCTAATGAAATTAATTCCTATCTTTGCAAGTTGATTCTTCCACACAGGTTGAACAATCATATCTCCATCAAGCGTAGGGCCATTGGCAATTTAGTTCAACATCCCTGGACTATGATTGGGACACAACGTGGGGTCAGCTGGATTACAGTGCCATTGTACTCCGTGTATATAAGCTTTTCCTTTCTCTTACACCTTTTCCTTTTGTTTTTTAACTTTCTCTGCCTTAGCTTTTCTTTTTCTTTTTGACATAAGCATCATCATCACATGGATGCAAGTACTGTGTTGGAAATATTCTGCTGCTTATCTCTGTTTTGCCTTGGAGACCAGCTCTCTCACAAACCCATTTGAATAAAATATCTTGTTTATCTCCAGGAAGACCGCCTCTAGGAATAAAAATTAATGGAAGGCATCAATAATCAGAAGAGGCGGGAGGGGGGAGGAATGTATGCATGTATGTGTGTGTGAAGCCGTTCATATTTTCCCATCCCTCTCAATAGATAATCGGGATGTTATTCCAGCATCTTTCTATAATTGAAAGGAAATAGCCACAGTAATGAAATCGCCACTCACAGATGACAAATCAATTCATTTATGACACTTTGTTGTCATGCCCAGCCATTTTATTGCTCAATGGAAGCCTCTTAAATTAATAAAAACGGTTGAATTCATAAAGCACCATGTACCAAATAAGGGTATTGGGTGGAGGCAAGTTTGAATCATTAAAGGAATATAAAACAAATAAAGGCTATGATTTTTCTGGAGGAAAAGCCTTGCTTTTAAGGAAGATACAGTATTACTGTCATAAGCGGCAATTCATTCCAGATAGCAGGTGGACTGGGAAGAGGTGGCTTTCGCATTTTACATACATAGAAACGGAGCAGGAATTCAAATCACATGCTGTCTTGGTGTTCTGTGGTGTGCTTGCTTTTTTAAATAGAATGTGATTTAATAGCAAGAAAAAAAGCTTTTATTGCATCCCATCTTAACACCATTTACTGTAAGTCAACTAGGACTAAAACTGTAATGTTTGTATATGACAAAAATAAATTAGACAGAGAGACTTCACAATTACAAACAATTAATCCTTTCTTCCCTGTACCTCCTTATAGCATTCTTGTATATTTATTCACTGATGCTGCCTGATTTATTGAAGTAAAGAATCAATGGAGTTGTGATGCATTGATTTTGTCAATGGGGCCATGGAGGCAATGGTGCAAGGCATAATTCAGGAGGTAACCCAAATTGTCATCTTCTGGGGGCAGATTTCTTTTTCTTTTCCTGTTGAATATTAAAATCCAACCAACTGCAAGAGGCTGAGCTAATAGGATGGTGCAGTGCTGTCTTTATTCAAAGGAACACATTTTTGCAGGCTGATGATTCAGAAGTTAGACAGCTTTGTGTCTTGTCAGTGCTTGAATGGGTGATCCACTGGGAATCTTTGAGCACTGTTTGGACTTTGGAATAAAAGAGGTAGGAAAAGCAAAAAAGTAACATCCTCCATAGATTTCTCAACACATAAGTAAATGGGCAGTCCTCAGTATGCCTTTATTGGTTCATTGCATGGATGCTTAATTAATCTTACTTTTAAATGAGGCATTTGCTCATCAGAGAACTCCATTTATTCTCTGTACCTTTAAATAGAGCCTTCCCTTTGACTTCCTTCCTTCCTTCCTTCCCATCACAGTGTCAATGATCTGTTCTGCAGCTGCAACTATAGAGCTGTGGAAGAAGGGAGTGCTGGAATATTCATGAGTGCTCCTGAGAGCAGGAATCTAACCTGAGCAATGATTAATGAAGGAGATGTTATAGATATAACATAAAACTTTATTTAAGGAAATTGAATGTGGGGATACCCAATGCTTAGCACCCAAGTAACTAATCCTACCAAAAGGAGAGTCAGAAACCATTTTTTTTCCTGTTTGTATGCCTGGGAAGAAAGGCAGAGAGAAATGATCCAAGATTAACATGCTGGTACCCAAAGAACAGACAGAGTGACAGAGAAAGAGTAAATTCTTAACTTTCTATGCTCGACTGCCCCTTAACAGTCAGTAGGTTGTGAGGTGCAGAATAGTCAGTGCCACTGAAGTCACAGTCCCCACAGAAAACCTGGATGTGATGTTTAACCAGGCCTGCTTTTCATAAGCTAGCCTGTCACTCTCATTTGCAATAGAGGAGGTCCCCATCCGGCCATTTGCTTCAGGCAGCAAATTGGAATTAGCGGACTGTGAACATCTGCAGCTTGGGGACCTGGTTCACAATGGGATTAGCAATCTGATGTGATAGATTCTAAAACCACATAATGAAAGTATCAGAACAAAGCAATAACTTCTTCTTAAATCAAGTGTGGATGCTGGGCTGTGTGGGAAATATCTCTACATTTCCAAAGTAGTACTCAGATTCTGAGTAAATACTGAGTACTCAAATGTTAAAGCTCATGGTTATGGAAGTAGCCTTGTGTCACTCCATAGTATATTGCAACTCTGTAATGAAACATGTCTGTTCATTTCAGATAAAGTTCCTGAACTGTACAGATCAAACTGTCTGTTTGCTCACACTGAATTTATAAATTCTTATCAGAACCTTATTCTGGATTTTCTCTCCGTCTAACATGCTTGGTTTCCATGAATCCAAGCAGAAAGGTTGCCCCCGCCCCCCCCCCCCCCCCGCCCCCAGTAGTGGGAACATCTCTTTGAAATGTTTCTCATCTCTCTGAGAGATACTCTTCACGGCAACTCTTAATGGCACTTAGTGAAGAATGTTCCACATTAACACTGGAGCTGTAATTGCTATTTTTATGTGAATGCTACACTTGTAGAGTGGCTGTTTTTAACTTAAGATGCTTAAAAAACATTTTATCAAAGTACTTGGAAAGGAGGCATACAACTAAAAAAATACATAAATAAAGTGGCCACCAGGTTAGCACAATGTTGAAAGGAAGTTTCTTTTTTCTGCCAAGTCTGATTTTTAGGATCATATTGAATCTAGGCTTTCATTTATTCCATAATTTTTTAAAGGGGAGTCTTTGAATCTTCAAAGCACTTGGAGAAATATTTACAGTCGGGAAAAGCAATCAGGAGTCCTGAAATTCAGCCCATGAGAAAAGAACCTTGAAGTAGTTAGTCCAGTTTGGAATCTGAAGATGATTTGGCCTTCATTCATTCTCACAAACTGTGAAGATGACCACTAACTTGGATGGCTTTAAAAGAGGATTGGATACATTTATGGAGGACAGATCTGTCAAAAGTTATGTGTTATCTGAAGAGTTGAAGTTACCTCCTGATTGGGGCAGCATCCAGAGGAACCATGGTGGAGAAGGATATGCCTTCGTATCCTGCTTGAGAGCTCTCCAGGAGCATCTGGTTGGCCACCTTGAGAAACAAAATGCTGGACTAAGAGTACTGATGTTTCCAAATTGCAGGAGTTGTATGATCTGAGTATGGGACACTTGACCTACACTTTTCATTCTTATACTACACTAGGTCCCCCCCCCCCGCCCCCAACAAGAAAACTTGTGATTGAGAAGGGAGGATATTATCTCTGAGATCCCTTGGGTCCTATATGACCTCCTCTCACCAATAAAATAAAATAAATGGAATTTTTACTCACTGTTCTTTGCAGCAGTGATCAGAAAGGGAGGTGGCACATCAGCCGATAATGAGACAAGCGGCTCCATACTTGACAATCCAGCACATAAAACAAGTGTCAAAAGTATTTGACAGCATGAAATGAGACTAAAACGTTCACATTAATTGCTAGTCAGTGCTATATTACCAGCCCCTTAATCCAAATCAATTATACGGATTTGCATCAGTTGTGAGAATGAGGGAGAAAAGTAGTAATAAAGAGGGGGCTTTGGAAGCCTGTCAGCTTAAGGGTGTCATTACTGAATGGTGAGATGACTGCTCAGATTTCTGATTGGAGCGTTGAGGGTCTTGTAGACACCTACTTTCAGGGCTGAAAGGGAAAATCAGCACAATCAGAATATTGTAAAGACTTGCTGACAGGTATAGTGCTAAACAAGCCCAATTTGAATAAAAGATGCACTTCCCACAGAAGGTCTCCATTTTCCTCCATTGAAAAAAGGAAAAGGAAAAGAAAAGAAACATAACCAGGTTAAGTGAAATCTACCTAAGAATGCTGTCAAAACAGTGATGAAAAATTAGAAAGACTAATTTTTCTCCCTAAAATGTTATAATACATAATTTTGGCACATTTCTTTTCAGTCAGTATAATAATATAATAAGGATCATCAAGGCAACTTTCTGCTCTGACTTCGCCAAGCTTCTGGGGCATGATGTGCCAATAACAAAATCAACTTTTCAGTTTGATCTGGTTCTGAGTAAGCAAGTCTGAATTGATTTCTTTGTGAATTAGCTAGTTCTCTCATAGAACTAAACTCACCTGGAGCGTTTCTCTTGGTGCTGACACATGGCTGGATTCATATCTGGAAGATGTTGACATTGAAGAACATAGCCCTAGAATAAGTTAAGATTGACCTAAAAAAGCTAAAATGATATTATTATTATTATTATTATTATTATTATTATTATTATTAATCATGTATGTCACCTTGAGCTCCTGAATGAAAGGTGAGACATAAATCCAATTTATTTATTTATTTAATAAATTTATATGGCTGCCCATCTCACTGAACATGACTCTGGGTGGTGTACAATTAACACTTAAAAAATGTCACAGCTTAAAAAAAAACCCTTAAAAATATAAATAAAAGCAAGATTGTGGGAGAAT
Organism: Candoia aspera; assembly: GCF_035149785.1. Lineage (NCBI taxonomy): Eukaryota > Metazoa > Chordata > Lepidosauria > Squamata > Candoiidae > Candoia > Candoia aspera. The sequence continues at coordinate 93,266,150 of NC_086158.1, read as the reverse complement.
ATCCATCTGAACACAATATAACCATCACACAGGGTCCCCATGGGATCCCCAAGGCTGCTGGAAAAACCACATTTTCAAGGCCTTCCAAAAGGCTACAGGGATGGGCTAACTTCACCTCAGGGGGAATGATGTTCCAGAGGGTGGGGGCCACAGCAGAAAAGGTGTACCATCTGTGTCCCCCATCAGACGGAACCCTTTAGCAGATGGGACACACAACATACCCCTTCTTCTGGACCTGATGGGATAGATAGATGTGAACAGGAAGAGGCGGTCCCTCAAATAGCCTGGCCTCATGCCATGTAGGGGTTTAAAGGTCAGAACCAGCACCTTGAATTGCACCTGGAGGCAAACCAGCAGCCAATGCAACTCATGGAACAGAAGTGTAATGTGTACCCTCCAAGGCAGTCCCATGTAGAGTGAATTATAGTTGTCCAGTTGTGAGGTAATGAAGGCATGAGTAGCTGTGGCCAGTGCCTCTTGCTCCAGAAATTGATAATAACCTGTGCAACAGGCAAAGCTGAACAAAGGCCATTCTGGTCACAGTCTTCACCTGCTGATTGAGCAGGAACTGTGTATCCAGAAACATCTCCAGAGTACAAACCAGTTTCTTTTGGGGAAGCACAACTCCATCAAGAGCTAAATTTGGAACAGTCCCACAATCATTTGGCTTCTGAATCAACATCCACTCTGTCTTGTTTGGATTGAGCTTCAATCTCTTCCTCTCTATCCAAGCCCTTACAGCCTCCAAACGCTGGGTCAAGACTTCTACTATATTTCCCATTCAATCTGGGATAGACCTGTATAACTGGGCATCATCAGTTATAGCCCAAACCATTGGATGATCTCTCCCAACATCTTTATTTAGATGACAGATAAGTTGAGTTGAGGGTTGAAGCCCTGAGTCATGCCCCACTGAAGTTCTTGAAGGCTCAATCTCCCTGACCAACACATTGATTCGGGTTGCAAACTCAGGAAGGAGAGGAACCACCATGAAACACGGCCTCCAATTACCAAGTAGTCCAGAAAGATACCACAATCAATGGCATCAAAGCCACAGAGAGATGCAGCATGACAAATTCCCCATCTAAATGCTACCATAAATAATCCATGACAATGACCAATACAGTTTCTGTCCCAAGACTAGGTATGAATCCTGACTGCAATAGTTTCAAATAATCCACTTATTCCAGAGCGTTCTGTAACTGCCACGTTAACTCCTTCTCAATAATCTTCCCCCAAAAGGGAAAGTTAGATACTAGTTGATAGTTATCCAACATCACTTGGTCCAGGGTTGGGCCCTTCAGAAGGGGGCAAACCAGCTCCCTTCAGGGTATTCAGTATCTCTCTGTCCTACAATGAGGCATTCACCATGGCCCAGATCTAGCTATTTGTTCCATCCTTGGCAGCTTGTACAAGCCACTGCAGAACTGATCTCACTAAGATTGCTGTCCACTTCCGCAGGAGTGATGGGTTTCAACTCTTCCCAGATGACCTAAGAAGGTATTATCCTGATCACCTCATTGCACTCTGTACAACTAGCTTCCAAGTCTGAATGAATTTATCAGATCTTTATGGGATCCGTTCCATTGCTAGGAATCCTGACAGAAAAATATACAGTGAACTCTTCTGGTTGACTGGAGAATAAGTAGATTAATTCATTTAATGTTGTTGAACTAAAATGACTTTTAGTTCTTGTTCTGGCCCATCTCCACTGTTTTTTGGAGGGCAGCTCCTCAAATGTGGCCTGTCATCCAAAAAAGTTGCACACTCTTGACTTAGAGAATGCCACACAATTGGTTTTGCTTTTTAAAAAGAGTGGTTTTGCTTCATTTGATGATTGGCTGTTGATAATGAATACTTGTTTTCAGTTGCTTAGGATGTTGTGGTTTTAATATTTAATATTGAATGATAACTTTAGCAAACGAGTGGGTAGAAGAAACAGCTTGTTAGAGAACCTCTGGAGAGCGTAAAGACTGTGTTACATTATTTTGGTTAATTAATGGAATATCTCTGATTGTGAGAGTTGGATGGAGTATTTGTCCAGGTAGCATTGTAGCATTGGCTGAGACAAGAATGTAGATCTCCACTTTGGAATATTTCCCAAATCCTTCTCACTTAACTCTCCTGCCCAACCCCAAAAAGTCCAAAACAGATGCAACACCCAGCAGATGCCAAGCAAAGCAAATAAGTTTAGACCAGGTCCATACTTTGATTGGAGACCACCAGAAAAACAACAAAGCAAGGCAAAACATCATCCTGGGGAAAGGTTATGGTAGCAGCAGCAGAAGAACTTTCTGGACCACAAGTCATTTACTCAGATAGAGTAAAAATGTTCTGGATCTCTTTGGTACCATTGAGTGATCATCTGGATCTTTACATCCCAGATATGGATTATCTCCCCTTGTTCTTTCATAAGCAGGAAGGAGGAGAATGAGAAGAGAAAGGGAGCAGCCAGGAATGATTGCTACAGAAGCCACAAGGTTCTCTTCCAGCATGTGCTGCTGCTCCTGGGGTGATGGCTGACTTGGGAGCAGCAGTAGAGAATGAGGTAGTAATAGCAGCGTTGGCTCTTTCCTCATTCCTTCTGTGCCAGTTTTCTGCACAGGATGAATTGAAATGCAATTCATCCTGATGGCCACTAGATGGCAGCAAAGAGCTATAGGAAATTCTAATTGCTGCCATCTAGGCTCATCCAGATATTTGCAACCAGAGTTGATAACCCTACCTGCATTTTATCAGGTTTGTTGAAAGGGTGGGACAGGGAGGGAACCAAGTTAGGGCCCTGTTCCTGCACGCCACAAGGCAGCTGCCTCTCCAAGCTTTGCTAGATTTATGCCTTCTGGCAACGGCCAGTCACTTCTGTACTGCTGCCAAGAAAACTACATGGAACCTGAAGGGAGGTGTTGCCGTTAATTTTTTGAATTCTCAACTGTTTTCCAAATTCTGTTCATTTACCCTCCCCTTCAGATACAAAAATGAGACTCATACAATGAAAGCTGCCTCCATTGCCTTAATTCTATCACCCCACTAGGTTGTTGAAAAAGAAAGAAAACTCAGGAAAGTTAGAGGATACATTTTACCTGGAAGGGTAAAATAGAAATGTTGAGAAAAAGAGAAAGGTGGTGTATAAATACAACTACCAACAAAACAACAACAAATAGGGAGATAATGACCAGTTTGAATTGTTTGAAGCAGGATGGTCTTTGTATAAACTAAAGAATAAAGAAATAATGCATGACAAAGACATTGGATAAGCAAAGGGAGAGTAAATGGCAAAGCTTACCATTGAATCTAGGGAAAGAAAGGCCTATCAGCTCAATCCACAGAAAAGCAAACAGAGTTTGCAGAGATGTCTGTAACAAACCATGATCATGGGAAGGTGATGAGGTGCATGTCTGACACCAGTACCTATACCTTGACATTTGCATGATGTCATCATTGTTCATGTGTCAACATTTGGCCACCCCCTTCTCTTCCCTCTGTGGATGTCCAAGCATTTATGTCTAGGGCTGTCTTCTATTCCTGAGCTTCATAATTATTCGACCCACAAGCTTGATTCCTGCCTTTAGAAACTTCTAAATAGACTAGCAGAACACAATATTGATTGCCAGGCCCTTGTGACAGCTGGGCTCAGATTCAACGACAAACCTTGAGCCCTCCTGAAAATTGTTTTTATCGAGCTACATAAAAACCTGATTTCACCGAGTTCCCAAGTCCTGCTGTTCTGAACCCATTTTTCTTTCTTCTGAACACATCTCTCTAAGGAAATTAATCTCTCAGGAAAGAACAGGCAGTTCAAGCCTAGTCTGGGAATTTTGGATTAAAAGAAAAAGAAGTTAGAAAGAGAGGCAGAGAAAGATGATCGGAGAAACAATGAAAGCTTAAGAGGCTTTCTATTGCAGGAAGGAAATGTAAAATGAGATCTGGAAAAAAAACAACACCTCTCATTTCTGCTTTTGCAGTTCTCAGAAAACGCTGATTATCCAGGGACCACACAATATTGACGTAAGTTCATGAATTCTGGATGTGCCTGTATTATTAGAGTCACTGGGAGTTGGGCAGCATATAAATTTAATAAATTATTATTATTATTATTATTATTATTATTATTATTATTATTATTGCTGCTGCTGCTGCTGCTGCTGCTGCTGCTGCTGCTGCTGCTGCTGCTGCTTCTGGGCTTAATTATACAATCCCTTAAGATTTGGCTCTGCCTCCAGGTCTTGGGTTGGAGTAGGGGACTGACCCATTGTATGATGCTTTTTAAAAAAAAAAAAGAATAATGACATTATGGGTTGAGACAGCGAATAGTAGTTAAGCAACAATGACCCTGTGGCTTGGGTGAAGGGATGGTTTCATCTGATTTTGGATAGGATCTTAAGCTTGCCCCTCCTTTCCCCTGATCTGGCTGCTATGGTAAGGAAAAGAAATCATGCCATTGTTAGGTGTCTGGAAGGCTGGCCACGTGGCAAGAACAGAAATATCTTTATGGAGTCCTTGGTGCTCTCTGAGCTTGGTTGTTTGCTTGCAGGAGTTTCAGTGCACATCTTCAGCGCACTGAAGTTCAAAGCACTGAAGATATGGCCTAGTTGGGCAACGAAACATCTGCAAGCAAATAACCAAGCTCAGAGAGCACCAAGGACCCCACAGCTCAACCCTGAGCTACAGAGATTCTCTTCTATTGGTAGAAATATTTCTCTTTTGTAAAGAGAAAGAAGGGAGGTGTGTTTAAGCATGAAGCTCAAGGGTGTGACGTGGGGCTTAGCTATTGGCTGGCGAACAAGCACACATGCTCAGCTATTAGTAAGAGGCAGCAAGCACTGATTGGCTGGCAGTTATGTACAAACTCTTAACCCACAAACTTGTAAATACTGTATATTAGACAATGGCTAAAATTATGCTCTTGAAATAAGGCCACTTTGTGCCAAACTGTATGTATTACTGTAACTATGGAAACTATCTAAAATTTGGTGCTTGTTTCCCACTTGTGGGTAATGACTCTGAAGAACTTGCTAGGGGTGTTAAGTTACACTATTAAGGATTTCAACCCAGGCCAATGCATTGAACTTCCTCAGCTGAACAGCAGAGTCCAGGGAATCTCTGGAACAAAAAAAGTGATCTGATTGGAGATACAGCTAGGATTTAAGAAACTGTGATGCATGAAGAAACCTCAGATTTCCACAGGTTAAGATGTGGCTTCCAGATTCATCAGTCTGGCTTTTTGTTTGCAGGGTTTAGTCTCTTAATCTTCAAGTGGCTTCAGACAAAGGAAGACTGGTCACATCAGTTAGGAAGCCTCTTTCTGTTGACAGACTGGAGCAGATCAGTTAATCCTGATCACCATTTATTTTATTTATTTATTTAGAGCATTTATATGCCTGCCCACCTCAAGCAACATGACTCCGGGCAGTGTATACAAATCATCAAACAAAAAAGGTAAAAAGCAAAGTGACACATACCATTAAAATGCAACCAAAACCACTGAATGGCGACCTGAGCAAAAGTCTACTATCACATATCAGATGGAGGACTCTATTCCTCTTGATCCAAAGACCTGGAGAAAGACCCAGATCTTGTCTGCCTTTCCAAAGATCTGCAGAGATGAGGCCAACCTTATATTTGGGGCAAGATTGTTCCAAAAGGCCGGAGCATAAAGAGCCCACTTTTTTTGCCCCCATCCTTGAGGAGCTCCAGGACCACAAGCTAGCTGGACTTCATATGACTGCATTTTTGCACCTTGTTGTAAGACTTTCTCTCAGACTTAAGCCCTCTCTATTCTGCAGCCCCATTTGTGAGCCCTGACATCTTGTCATGGGGGTGGGGGAGGAGGGACAAGTGATGAACTGTGTGTTGCAATGTTGCAACACAAATGTCACCCCTTGTGTACTTTTTACACAAGTACCAAAGGGTGGGCTTGCATCTGACATCTGATCCATGCTTTGTCATTTTGGCATCATTGTGGTTAGGAACAGATGTCTATGTATATAAATATGTATGAGTGCATAATCTGGCGATTGTTATGATGGACCAGGAAGAATAATGCAAAATATACTGATGCTTCCTCATGCAACAGCCATAAGTTTCCTTCTCTGCTTGTGGCATCGGGCTAGTAAAAAAATGAGAGTCATTTCCTGCTGAGAAGCAGAGAGATGACCTTGGAGAAGATATGTGGAGACTATTAGCAAAATGTGCTCAGTCCCAGAAAACAAAAAAGTGTGAGAAAGAAACTTAAGACTGCCTTGCCTTGTCTCTAAGAGGAAGAAAAGGAAATACACTGTAAGGCTTTCCAGATTCTGCTATTGTAGCGTACCTCAATAAAAGAGAGTTCTAGTATATCTTGTACTGTCTGTTTCCTGACTTGGCCTACCTTGAAGGGCTGACATTTCCTTCCCCAGTGCCTTAAAATGCCAAAAGGGATAAAACTGTCCATATGTGTGGAAGTTAAATATTAAGTACTGTCGCTGCTATATTTGCCCTGCGTCACTCACTTCTGAACTTCTTCTCCTCTTTCCATTCAACCACCAAAAATCTAAGCTGTTAGTTCAGTCCAACCCTGAAGAACTTTGAAACCACTAACAAAGTGCTTCCAGAAAGATCCCCTTCTTGCCCTCAATTTTCCATACATTGGCTTTTTATTTTCCCTTCAAAAGTGTCTCTGATAGGCTTCAGTGGTGGTGTTACTATGATGCTAAAAAGAGCTCATCTGTTGATGTTAGAAGTTGACTGAATCCTCCCCATTTTCAGTCTTTCACCTCTAGGTAGATCAAAGTGTTGTAACCTAATTTTGTTGAGTCTTTTTGCACCGTAATTGCCAAAACAGCATACCCCTCCTCTTCCTCTTTTCTTGACTCCTTCCCCCTTCCTTGAAGTACTATGGTCTGAGTGCAGAATTCTTTAACATGGAAATAAAGACAGTTTGAGTGGAAAAAATGACTTGGGTTAATGATTAGCAGTGTTTTTTTTGCTGAGAGAAAGATTTAAAAGTTAACCAAGGGGTCAGCTAAGACCCCCTCTCTCAACAATCCAGAAATTATTTAGCCAAGGGGATTAAGACCAAGACATCAAGTAGAAAACTGATGAAGATCTCTCCATTAAAGATGCTTACCGTACATGTCATGTGGAGCAAGATCAAGAGCAAAGGCCAAAAAGACCAAGTGTTTTAGAAAAGAGGCCTTTAAATATGGTAAATGCTGGTTAATGAGAAGCAATAACACTTTGCAAACTGGCTGTCTTGCAAATGGCTCGGAAAATAGGGGTTTTTTAAAAATGCGCTCAGCAAAATTCAGCCGGAAAACAAGAAAGCACTGTTAAAGTTTTGGGTACTCCCCACCTTTCTCCGTTGTGAAAACAAGAGTCCAAGGACTGAAATTAGGCTGGCAATCTGGTCAACATTTTACACAGCTCAGCAAAAATTCTTTTGCTGCTGGAACATGAGTATAAATGGAACACAAATATTTGTGTCCAACTGCTCTACAGTAATGTTGCTCAATGCAACATATTGGCTGGACACTTGGAGGCCAAATGGACCAATTTGTCATGACTTATACCCTACAATTCAAAGGCCCAGATTTCTTTGGATGAGTTTCAGTTTTAAAAATCTGGTTGAGTTTGACCAACCACATGTCTCTTTCCTCTCTGCTGCTCATGGCTTATTAGGGAATGCTTATTTGGGTCCAAGAAGTTATAAATCCTTCCCTATGAGAAAGAGTAATCTCAGCCTCATTAAAAGAAGAGGTAGCGTGATACCTCCTGGAAAAAAAAAGCACAGTGTTGAACCCAGAAGTCTAAATGATTATAGGTTGGTGACTAGCATCACCTTCTAGGAGTAAGGTGATTGGGACTGTGATTACTGAGCAGTTCTAGATCAATTTCCCTGTTAGAATAGCTTTGCTGGAAAAAAGAGAGGCAGAGTGCAATTCAGGGTGACTTTTGATCCCTCAGTGTGGGTGGAACAGTTTTAAAGTGGTTCTGCTCATCTCTGGATGGACATGTCTAGAGGTGATGCTGGGTGATTTCTGCTTGACCCCATGGCATTTACACTGTGGGCTTACACAAAGCTTTCTTTCATTCCCAGTTTTGTTGAACGTCTTCATGAAACTGCCAAGTGAGATCTTTTGAAGAGTTAAAGTAAAGTGTCCTCAGGATGCTGATGATATGCAACTTTATCTCTTCTTTCCACTGGACCCAGGTGAGGCAGTGGAATTGCTGAATCAGTGCCCGGTTGCAGTAATTAACTTGATGAGATCGGAGAAACTGAAGCACAGTCCCAATAAGTTGGAGCTGCTGTTCATTGATGCCCTCAGAGGAAGAAGAGCAAAGGAAGCAGATTTATTTATTTCTTCACACTTGCAGGCTGCTCCAGTCTGCTGACTGTGAGTGCATGCAACTCCCCAATATGTTTTTGGTAAAGTGATATGGGCAGTTAAAAAACAAAACAAAACAATTAGAAATATTCTCATGGAAGCAGGAGTTGCAAATAAAAACATTATTAATAATGAAAATAACCCACTCCCCTGGCCAAGAGCCAGTTACAGCAATCCAGCCTCTCTGGCTCAGTGGAATAATGGGGCTTTCACCAGCTTCCTAAAAGCCAGAAAGGGACGGGCTGATTGCACTGAGGAGACTGAGAAGGAAGATTGAAAAGTCATCCTTACACAGCCTTTGAAGGAGACAGTCTCTAATGAAGGGCACAAATGATGAAATCTGCATCACAATGCAAACTCCACACGTTTGGTACCGGCATCATGAAATTGCTCACAAATACATACGGGACAAGGGTGTATCATGATGCCAAGATACGTGTTTCATCATTTTGACAAAAATCTGTTTTAGACAGCCATATTGCTGTCCAGGGGAGTGATGTTCAACCTGGTCTGGGTGAGCTGCATTCTTCTTCAAGGATGAGGTTCATAGCTTGGGATGCTTCTTGATCAATCTGATATTAGACATGCAAGTGATCTCTGGTAAGTAGTATTTTCCATCAACTCAGGCCAGTACATTGGATACATCCCCACTTGGATGGAAATAATTTGCTATAGTAATCCATACCCTGGTAAATTTTATTTAGGTAACTGCAATGCTTCCTATGTGGGACTGCCCCTGAAGATTATTTTGAAGCTTTGGTTAGTGCAAAAAACTGCAGCAAGAGTACTTACTGGAACTGGGTGGACTGAATTGATTATTTCAGTTCTTCATTAATTTCCGCTGGTTTTCAGCTAGCTAGAGAGGGCCATATAGAACTTGGTCCCATGTTGTTTATTTAACCTCTGTTCAGTTCATAACAGTATTACTGCTCTCTTGGCTCCTGCAGTGGTGGCGCTGAAGCCCAGTGGTTATTTTCATATAACAAACTTCACCTGGCTACTGAATCAACTCATTTTTTGAGTTTGCCCAATGCATTCATAAAATAACCACACAGTTTAGGTTTGCCTAACTGAAATACTTTGGCCACATAATGAGAAGACAGGACACCCTGGAGAAGAAGATGATGTGAGGGAGAGTGGAGGGCAAAAGGAAGAGGGGCCGACCAAGGGCAAGTTGGATGGATGATATTCTAGAAGTGACAGACTCATCCCTGGGGGAGCTGGGGGTGTTGACCGACAGGAAGCTCTGGTGTGGGCTGGTCCATGAAGTCACGAAGAGTCGGAAGTGACTGAACGAATAAACAACAACAACACAATTAATGCTAACTAAGCTTGGCAGGTTGTGCATAGGTATCTGCTAGATCTTTACCTCCTATTGCATGAGCATAATCTCTCTATACGGCACTAGAAAATGCTGGATTCATATTATTACTCTGTTCAAGGGCTTTTAGGTAGCCCTGCACCAGTGCTAGAAGGCAGGGGATGGGGTAGCACTGAAAGAAAACAGCCCATGACAAATTGGGTATGCGTAGAGCCTTTCTACACAATTCCAGTCCCCTGAAAAGGCTGAATCCACAATTATGTGGTTAAAACTCCCTCCAGGTTTATATATATCCAGATCACTCTGAGCTTTTCTGCTGATGCACCTACAGTATGGGAGAAAGGATGGTAATGACTCATTGAAGATATAAGTCATGAAAGAAGCTTCTCAACAGTGTTTCTTTCACTGCTGTGAACTTCTTGGGGAACAGAAAGAAAATGAAGGTAATCTATGAATAATCTATTTCTAACATACATCCTAGTCTTTTCAATAGGCTCCTAACTTTCTCTGGATCAGCCTCTACAACTCTGATCATTTGCCCTGCAATAGGGCTCAGCCTAACTCTACTCTCACTAAAAAAAAAATCACTTTTCTTCCGGGGAAGAAATGGCAGACTGAAAACAGCTTCGCGAAAAGTGGAATTGATGACTGTGAATGAAAGGGCCAGCAAGTAGACCAGCTCTTTGATAATTCCTTTCTGGATAAGGAGAGGACTTGAGATCACCCACAAGGACTCCACATAGCTGCTCCTCCTGAGGAGACCGTAAGACAATGGTCTCCGCTGGGTTTAGAACTCTGGGAGATGAGGGAACAGCCATCTTGTTCAAGCTGTGGTTGGCGCCTTTGAAAGGACACTAAGTTGGCATACTTCCTTTTCTAATCACTTTTGGAAATTACTTGTTAACTGCTTTTCAGCTGTTAGGAACCTTTGGACCTACGGTATGCATCCTAATTCCTACCATGTTATTAGCTAATTCAGAATACAACTCTCCTCCTAACAAATACACAATGTTCTAAAGCTTAACTGCTAAACTTAACCTAGCTATGCATGTTGCATGACATTTAGCAAAGGAGCATCCAGAAACTCCAGTTACTACACTCATCAACTCATCTCCTGAAAACTATATTTTATAGACTTGGCTGACTCTTCTTTTATGGGAAGGACCTCAAGCAGCTATTGCTATTCCTGCTTGTCTCATTTGAAATTGGATCTCATATGAGCAAAAGACCTCAAAGTTGTGTTGCCTTTTAGGCATTCCATGCAGTTTTAACTTGCTTCTGTATTTAGGTAAGTTCTTTGAATCAGGATGAAATAACATCAACAACGATTCAAATTTCCAGATAACACTAGTGAAAGATATATTTCTTTTGTTTGCTTGTTTGTTCCTTCTTTGTATTCCTTGATGAATAAAAACAAATAAGAGGTCCCCACTCTGGGTTTGTTGTCCTTTTAACAGCAGCCTCAGATCTGATACAAGACTTGTGGATTTCCATGTTTATGATTAAGCCTTTACATTTTTTTTTAATCTAAACATTAGGAGATTTGGAAATGGCCAAAGAAGGATCGTCTAAGAACCCCATTAAAGATCTCTCTCCCCGTTTTATGTAGGTTATACTTGTTTTTGTTCCTTAACTGAGGTTGGTGGCAATTGAGGGCAAATAGTGGCAATGTCTAAGGATGCAAAGTCGTATTTATCAGAGCTGGATGAGAAGGAAACATTTCTACTGCCCTCCCTTACTCCTACATGTTTTCTCTTCACACCCTCTTAACTGCATTATTCTAGAACCAGCCCTCCCCAAAACTGCAGTTATCTAGAGCGTTGGATTAAATCACTGTAAGTCCTTGGTGTAAATATGGCCTATGAGGTATCGTAATCAAACTGGTTTGAAAATAAATTGCACAGAAATCAATGGGACATTTTCAAACAAATGCAGCTAGAGCAGGCATCTGCACCATCACTTACCTATAAACTCATCTTAGCAGTTTAGTCTGTGACATTTTGATGCTGGTTCTAAATACAGATGTAATAAAGCACTTTTTTTTTCTCAGAGAGAGGCTAGTAGCTGAATTATGAGGAATCACCAATATAATGTCTAAAAAGGCTTTTATGAAAATTAAATGTGGATATTTATGTCTTTAATATGTTGAAGGATCACCCGGATGTTTGGCATAGATGTGATCATTAAGCAAATGTATTGAGAAAGTGAAATCCATCACCCTGATGTGATACATGTGTCAATAGTAAATAAAGATAATTTTTTCCTGTTTCTCTGTAGCTAAAACATCACACCTGGTCATTGGAGTTTGATGGAGGCAATCAAAAAGTAGCTTCTGTTTCTAGTTCCTTACGGCACAGAGCCTGTAATAATTCTGTAAATTTCACAGGAATTGTATCAATGGTCCCCAGATCAAACTCAGATATTCATCATCACCATCATCATCATCATCATCATCATCATCATCATCATCATCCTTCCATCCATATTTGAGGAACATGTTTTATGTACAATAGTTTAACATTGTAATTTTATTGATGTTTTTAAATTGGACTATAGACTACTGTCCAAATTGCCAATATCCGATGGATAATGGAAAAAGCCAGGGAGTTTCAGAAAAACATCTATTTCTGTTTTATTGACTATTCTAAAGCCTTTGACTGTGTGGACCATAACAAATTGTGGCAAGCTCTTAGTGGTATGGGGATACCAAGTCATCTTGTATGCCTCCTGAAGAATCTGTATAACGACCAAGTAGCAACAGTAAGAACAGACCACGGAACAATGGATTGGTTTAAGATTGGGAAAGGAGTATGGCAGGGCTGTATACTCTCACCCTACCTATTCAACTTGTACGCAGAACACATCATGCGACAAGCTGGGCTTGAGGAATCCAAGGCTGGAGTTAAAATCACTGGAAGAAATATTAACAATCTCAGATATGCAGATGATACCACTTTGATGGCTGAAAGTGAAGAGGAACTGAGGAGCCTTATGATGAAGGTGAAAGAAGGAAGTGCAAAAGCTGGCTTGCAGCTAAACCTCAAAAAAACCAAGATTATGGCAACCAGCTTGATTGATAACTGGCAAATAGAGGGAGAAAATGTAGAAGCAGTGAAAGACTTTGTATTTCTCGGTGCGAAGATTACTGCAGATGCTGACTACAGTCAGGAAATCAGAAGTCGCTTAATCTTTGGGAGAAGAGCAATGACAAATCTTGATAAAATAGTTAAGAGCAGAGACATCACACTGACAACAAAGGTCCGCATAGTTAAAGCAATGGTGTTCCCCATAGTAACATATGACTGCGAGAGCTGGACCATAAGGAAGGCTGAGAGAAGGAAGATAGATGCTTTTGAACTGTGATGTTGGAGGAAAATTCTGAGAGTGCCTTGGACTGCCAGAAGATCAAACCAGTCCATCCTCCAGGAAACAAAGCCAGACTGCTCACTTGAGGGAATGATATTAAAGGCAAAACCGAAGTACTTTGGCCACATAATGAGAAGACAGGACACCCTGGAGAAGATGCTGATGCTAGAGAGAGTGGAAGGCAAAAGGAAGAGGGGCCGACCAAGGGCAAGATGGATGGATGATATTCTAGAGGTGATGGATTCGTCCCTGGGGGAGCTGGGGGTGTTGACAACCGACAGGAAGCTCTGGCATGGGCTGGTCCATGAAGTCACGAAGAGTCGGAAGCAACTAAATGAATAAACAACAACAACATAGACTACTGTACTATAGACTACTTTAGATACACTATAGGAACCTGTTTTTAAATTTTGAATGAATGAATGAATGAATGAGAAAACTAGAAATAAATGATGAAACTACAGTAAGAAGAGTGGGGACATAGATGTTTGCTCATTTCTGGAACATTTTTGAAATTCTCTCATATATCTTCCCATTGTCTTATGGTACATTTATTTACTGTTATTAATAGCTTATTACTTGTCTGAAGAGTAACCCTTATTATTATTAGGAAATAGGGTATTTTACTACACCAACTTTTAGGTATAATATTGGCTCCATCCACAGCTATCAACAGATTGGCCCAGATATCTGCCTTGGAACCTGCGGACAAGCATATAATATTTGGGCACTTGCAAATTCAGTACTCCATGTTTTTAATGAGCTTGTTTATAACAATCAGATAAGGTCTAAAGACACCTGAGAAAGCTGTAAAAATAGAATTTTATACAGAAGGTAACAGATTCTGCAAAGACTCTTCCAGATGGTGCTATCAATTTAATTGATATCCTTGCTTGAGTCAGATAGTTTGAGAGTCCTTTATTTAGCCAAAGTTTTGTGACACATACGTTTTGGAACTCACCCACTGTTTTGAGAAGCCCACTCATGTAAACTCAAAAAGGAATATAAAGAACAGTATTTCAGAACAGTCTTGACCTCAAGCTTTAAAAATACAGTTTTCAGATTTAATGCTGATTTTTTTTCAGACTGTAGGCAACTACTGATCAGGAGTCTTTTGAATGGCATTGCCCATAATCAAAGATGTAGTATGTTAACAGTATTTTGGAATCCCCAAGGTCTTTGTGAGATCACATATCACACTAAATTTTAACTTCCTAGTCTCTGTTGATTTATCCAGACTTCTTCCATATTTTTTAAAAATTTGAAGCAGAGATGAGTGATGTACAGTCAAATTTCATTTTTGGATGCTGGTTTAATTTTTGTTTTTGAAGACTATACAGAATAAAATAGCTCTTTAAGCCTTGAAATAAGTGTTAAAATGTAATAAACATTAGCTGATTAGCTGAGGGACTGTCTGCCATGCTATGAGCCTTAAACCGGCAGGACAGGCCCTTCTGAAGGTGTTCCATTCAAGAAGCTGGCCTATCTTGTCCAGGGAAAAGGCTTTTTTCCTGGGGGGCTCCCAGGCTAAGGAATACATTCTCAAAGAGGTACATTTGGTTCCTACTCTTTCAGCTTTTAGGAAAAGGCAAGGAAATCCATCTCTTTTACCAAGCTTTTAACTGTTAAATTAATTTTTCTTGATTTTAATCTTGATTTTTATCATCTTGTTATTATGGCTTTGTTTCATATAATTTTTGTAGTGCCTGTAAATCATCTTGAGGGTTTACACAAACAGAAAGTAGGAGAGAATAAATTCAATAATAAAATAAGCAAACATGGAAAAATGCACAGCCTTCTCCCAAGTTGGAAACAAACTTGGAAATCCTGTACCTGCCCACTTTAACCTTCTCCTTTAACCTTCTCCAGTTGTATCACCAGAACTCTCAGCATGAAAAAATAGTATGTCCCTCTGCCTAAGAAAGATTGGTTTTGATTCAAAAGAACAACATTGATTTGTTAATATTTAATATTGTTATTAGAAATGTAAGTCAAGCTCCTGAAAAATGTGGGTGAAGGAAATCAAAGATTGCTTCTTTGTTTCTTCTTCTTCACCCAATATTTTTTGCCCTGGACACAGTGCTACTGCTTGAGGTTGGAAGCCCTTGACCCAGGCAAAGGGGCTGTTGGGATTATTCTAGAATGCAGCTTTGTGAAGCCATTCTAGAGACAGCCATTGGTGATGCAGGTTATTTGCTTAAGCTGCAAAGGTCTTGGCTGCACCTGACCACGTGAGTCAACAGCTGGAGTTGACTGCTGTCTGTTTTCCTGGAAGCATCCTTTGGGATCAATGACTTTTGGTTGTTTGTTTGGGTGGTTAAACTGTGTCTCTACTATAAGCCTATTTGTAAATAAACACACAGAGTTCAACATTTCAATAAGTTTCCAATTGTTGTTATCCAACACATTACTGTAACTTCCTACCATGCAGAGAAATGGGACACATGTAGCAATAACTATAGGTATGTAAAAACAGTGGAAACATCTTGACATCTGTAATTACAAGAGATTTGTTTCAAAACAATGGTTTCCTTAGTCATGGGGAATACATTCTTTTAAATTTCATATATTAACATTCCCATGTGCATCTGTTTCTTGTTCTGTATATTACTTTTCCACCTCAGTTCCAAGGAATTTAGCACAGAATATCTTTCACCCTTTTTCCTTTTCTCACCATAACCCTATGAGGTAAGTTAGATTCACTGAAGATAATGCTGTATATTTCATGGCTCCTTGGAAATGTGAAATGCTATCTTCTCAGTTGAAGTATTCACATTCTCTTAAGGGGTGTTAGCATTTTAACAGAGATGCATTCTTATATTAATTTTTATTGTACCCCTTCCTTCTATCTCTCTTCTTGCAATTCTTTTTGTAAGACATGCAAACCTTCCTCTTTTTTTTTCCCAATAAGCTGTCTTTCATGGTCCTGAGAATTAACCCAGATGCAAAATATATACGATGCAGCCTGCATTCAATAATAGATAAATCCAATACCTATAAATAAGACTGACTCCAAACAGCTGAATGGCACATGTATGGCATGGTTGACAAATACTGCAGTAAGCGAGAGTGAAATGTATCAGGTAAGTCTTCCCAGTGGAGATGATGAAAATTTGTTCAGGCTACACCAGTGAGTAAAATCATGCAAAAATGCAAGTCAGCGGTGGCCTGGTTCATATATTGTACTAAACCATGATTAAGCTTGCTTGAGTTTTCCTTAGCATATTATATGAACCCAACATGGGCTCAGGAACATATGTGGTTGAATCAAGGGGGCTTAAGGAGGTAGCCACAGGATGTGACACATGTCATGTCCCTGTCACTATTTCCTCAGTGCCTCCATAATGCAAATATGTATTTTTCAGAGCCTGCGTAGCTACCATGTAAACCTAGGAAAAGGCATGGATTCTTTAAAGACTGCTGACATGTACAGCAAAGACATAATTGTACTTGCTTTGGATCCAAATACTGCATGTCTCTACTTGGATCCAAAATGTCTAGGCTGAATTGATCTTGGGAAACCCTAGAGATGATCCACAAGTCACAGCCAAACGTCACTTCAGCCCTAATGCTTGGGAATAGCCTCCTTGGAGAACCAAACAGTTTTCCACAGTGGAGCTTCATTAGGCATGAAAGAAAATCAGAGAAAGAGAGATTTTTTCAGAAAAGTGTTGAGGGCTGCCAGTGAAAATAGGAAGGCAGGTTTTTATTTGTTATTTGGGGATAAATTTACAGCCTGATCAATATGAACAGTTTTGGCCTGTTTGAACCAAACAGAGTGGCCTTTCCTGGCTGAAGAGAGATGCCTCCTGCGTGGTGTTCCATTTGACATCACTGGAATTTTGGATGGACAAGAAGAGCTCATCTGTGTAGGCTGTAGCCTTAATTTAAACACAACATAACAAGTGACATTCAGTGTCTAGACTGAAAAGGAAGGACAAGGGTTATGTTGATGTCAGACTATTTACAGGAAAATGCTGGAGGAAAACGCCCAAGAATTCCTTTACATTCAGCTGGTATTTTCTCTCTTTCCTACCTCCTGTCTTCCAGTTTAAATAAGCAGGAGAGGACATTTTCAGGGAGCCCAAGCTGCAGTACAGCCTAGCATTCAAGAATTTTATAGGCACAGTCTGTACCCTTATTTGTTGAAGACTAGCACGCTGACTGATGGGTTTCGATGTGCATGGACAACGGCTTTGTGTAACAGCATTTGTTGCTCAGTGATTTGCAGGGATACATTCACATGCACACACAGTGCAGAGACTTTACTCCTTTTGCACCACCATGTTGAAGCCACTGATATAGTTGGGATAAAGGAAAGGTTTCAAGATGTTACTAGTGTGACTATTCTGGTGACCTGCAAAGCCATTCCAGACCAAGCTCTTCAGCAACTTATCAGCAAACTTCTGCTTCCTGACCAAGGTCCTAGATCAAGTATCCTTGATCCAAGTATCCTCAGTCACAGTCCTATTTATTATTTATTTATTATTCAAATTTTATTACCAACCCATCTCCCCCCAAAGAAGGACTCTGGGCAGCTTACAATAAAATCAATGCTACAGCAATAAACGTTAAAATCCCATAAAATCCCTATGCTGTGTTTCTTTGACCATGCTACAGGGTTAATACAGCCCAAGTTGATTTCACTGAAAGTGGTTTGCAAACTGCTTTCCACTGGCAAAGAGTATGGCAGGAAGTCAATCTGTCCAGTAGAAGCAAAGGATGAGAGAAACATGCCTGGAGGTGTTTTCCTCTGATGGAGAAGTGCACAGAAGGATTGCAATCCTGTTTTGATTATAGAATGGCCAGCGTAATTGGATACTTAGAACAAGTTGACTGCCAAATTGTGGGCATGTACGTCTGAGCCAAGGGATGCCATCCACAGAAGACATTCACTAAAGCTTAGCAGCAAAACATTAACACACGTACTCACGTACTACACACAGTATAAGCATCTCGTCGTCGTTGCCCAGCTGAGAAGGGGTTTATTATTCCATTTTAGAGAAAATGCGGAGCTCATGGCAGAAAATCAGAAAGACAATCAAGAAATACTTATGGCATCCATAGCTACATGCCAGATAAACTAAGGGCAGCTATATCCAGGCAGCGTGAGACCAATAACCAGTGGCTTGACCCAAATGTAGAAACAACAGCCTAAATATCTCAGTGATAGAGATGGCTGAGAATTTCAGTCTGTCAATATTTAAGTCATGCAGTCCTAGATTTAGGGCTGCCAAGTGAAGAAATCCGAATTAACACATCCCAGACAGATTTCTGTCTTGCCTCCACTTAAATAAATTCAGATGGGGTGTCTACCCCAACCTCAACCCCTTCCCCTGATGATTGATTTCATAGTGTTTTTAATGCTAAGATCCCCCCCCCCCCACACACCTTATGTTCAATGGAAATGTTCTTCCTGTAACTGAATCCTGTGTTCTGTATCCTGCACTCTGGAATCTTGACTTTCCTCTGTGGGATATATTTTCAGTTATGTGAAGAGCGCTGTCATGCTTTCAATTTAGAGAAATACACTGATTTCAGACCTGCAGCTATTAAGGGAATTCCATATGGCCATCAAAATACCCACTTTTCTGAATATTGCAATGTGTATGTCACTTGATAAGATAATACAACATGTACCAGTAAGGCTGTACAGTGCTTTGGGAATATTTTGGACAAAAAGCTTCAGAGCATGGAGGGGGGTGGGTGAACATATTATCCTTCTTCAACTCTTTAAAGTACCCATGTCTTTTCCTGGAATGTTATGGCTGCACTCATGACGTGACTGCTTTAAAGCAATGTTTTGTCTTCATGCCCAGATTCTCTTTAACACCTTTTTCAAATTGTAAGCAAAGCATTGCACAGTGCTAATGCATTTATTAGAGAAAAATTTGCACAAAAACGCATTTTCTAGTGGGAAAATTGCTTGCAAAATTATTTGTAAAACTTATGCTTGAAGTTATCTTTTTCTGTCCCTGCCTAAAAAATTTTTCAGCATCCTTGTTGCTCAAAAATAGAATAAGTTATTAAAAAAAAACCCAACCCTTCACATTTCTTAATTTGCAATGGATTATTTCATTACAATTTAATATAAGCTAAGTCCCTGAATTTGTATATGACAAATGCAGTATAATTTTTAAACTTTTACTCCTTGTATGATTAATGATACTATACTAATAATAAGGTGAATAAAAAGCAGGGACAGGTTAATCTGAGTTCTTGCTTTAGAGATAAATTGCTAGGTGGCAAATTTTGTGATTTAGCTGACTTTATTGGATATTTTCAGTTTTGTGACTTTCTTTGTTCTGGAAAATAGCAGAGTGAGTGTTAGGCTAATATGAATAATTATTAGTATATTTAAACTGGGTTTCAAACAATACTCAATCTGAACAATATTCTTTCCAATATGAAGGCCTACTTGACAAGTCAAATTGAAGTAGTTCTGAATGCACATCCCTTTAGAAGAACATTTTTAGCAGTGTTGAGAACGAATGCTCCCCCCTACTTTATTATTATTATTATTATTATTATTATTATTATTATTCAATTTAGACTCTGGACAGATTAAAAGGAAAAGAAAAAGCACAACACACATAAACAAAACAAGCAAACACCTCACAGCCAAGTGGAAGACTACATTAATATAAGGAAGGAAGGAAGGAAGGAAGGAAGGAAGGAAGGAAGGAAGGAAGGAAGGACAGACTACATTAAAACAAGAAAGAGAGGAAGAGAGGAGGAAGGAAGGAAGGAAGGAAGGAAGGAAGGAAGGAAGGAAGGAAGGAAGACCATTCAGTGCCAAGGTTTGGGAGAATGATAAAGTTTTTAATAGTGTCTATGAAGTCATTAAGGTGGGAGCAGTAGAGATTTCTAGGGGGATGTCAATCCAGAAGGCAGGTGCCAACATTGTTACCATTTGTTTTAAACCAAAATATTCATTATATAGCTTATAGTATACTGTATATACAAGGTGTTGGTTATCACCCATAAAGTCCTTCATGGCACAGGGCCAGGTTATTTGTGGGACTGCCTATCTCTGAATATGTCCAGCCATCCATGAGATCCAACAGAGTAGATCTGTTCAGGTCTCCTCCAGTGCCATCTAATGGGACCCAGGAGATGTGTCCTCTCTGACACTCCTGGCCTTCCATAAAGCTTCATAACTTGGTTTTTCCCTGAGCACTGGGTTAGGATGTTGGATAAGCCTGTTTGGAAAAGAACTCCTGGTCTCCTAGTTTGTTGCCTGGTGCCTTCACCACTGCACCAAACTGGTTCTCCACATTTCTTGTAGTTCCATGAATCTACATTTGGATTTTACTCATTTCAGTGTATGATCCCTGATCCTGGAGGTGAAGGGAGAGAAAAGGAGAAATCATCTTTCTCATTAATCTTGAAATCTGTAAGAGATTGTGCCAAAAACAGCTACAAAGGCCAAAGGAAATCATGTTGTCTGAACAAAAATGGAAAAAAAAAATGCTTGGGTCTCCTGAAAAGCTGAATGGGACTCTTGGTGAATTCACAGATCCACCTATATCATGTTTGACCAATTATGCCAAAGTGGCTTGCTTTTACCTTTTTACATGATTTTTTTTTTCAACTTCCCAAATTAACCTGCAACCTTGGGAAATTCTGGCAGCATTCCATGGAAGTATGAATCAGATCTGACCCCACTTAACTTTCTGAGACCATGCAAGGTTGGCCAGGTGCTGCTTTCTAGCTGGGTATGAAAAGAGTCAGACACGACTGGACTTAATGTCAAGGGAAACCTTTACTTTACTATGAAAAGGTACCTAGCTGTATAATGCAGGCATTTTTGAGGAAACATATTCTATCTCATTCTAGCTTTTGTCCAGAATTTAAATTTAAATTTTTAATGCATGCATCTCCACATGCAATAGCATCTAATGCTATTTTAGACTTGACATTACATTCCTTTATCACTGGAAACTTCCCTCTATATGAAGGTAGATCATTGGTCCTCTTTTCTGACTTGTTTAGGAAGGAAGAGAAGCCATCTCCACATCCAGAAGCATCTTTATTTTTTCCCCATTTCTATTCAGACAACATGATTTCCTTTTGGCCTTTGTAGCCTGTTTTTAGTACACTCTCCTACAGAGTGCAAGATTAATTAGAAAGATGATTTCTCCTTTTCTCTCCCTTCACCTCCAGGATCAGGGATCATACATGGAAATGAATAAAATCCAGATGTAGATTTAAGGCAAAGATTTTGGCGGCCACCAGCTTCAAGACATTCAAGAAGGATAGCATAATTCATTCAGGAGAACTGTAAAATTTTGTTAGCTGATTTTGTGTTGGCTACATTACTAATTTTCCATTAAATTGACCGGCTTTGTATTAAAAGAAAGATCCAAGTGCTCCATACACCTGTGACAATAGTGCTTGATGACAATTAAAGTGTCACCCCAGTATAGGCGGAGGGAGGGTCTGGTTAGCCATATTTCTCTTCAACAAGTTCCTAATAAAAATGTTAGTAAACATTTTGCAGAAATGTGGGAGGTTATTAAACATTTGTTTTTAAAAATTGTTATGTTGGAAAGTCCTTTTTAGCTTCTATTATTCAAGCACAGCAGAACAGATGCAACATGGATAAAAACCTACATGTGATAAAATTCTGAGGCATGTCTGTCCTTATCTGGGGAAATGGAGTTATATCAGCTCTTCCTTCAGCAAATTAAGAAATTAGGCAGACAAATTGGATGGACATTTCACAGTAGAAGGTCTACTGTGAAGACACAAATGGATATTCCATTGTGGGTAAGTCCAATGTCTGAATATTTGATATGCTCTTTCATTGAGAGGATCTGGAAAATAGTGTTTCTATACTGATACAGATTAATTCCATGAAATTAGGTTGACCTTACCCACTTATCTCCCAATATACATGCTCGGAAGTTAGCAAAAAAAAAAAAAGCATATGAATGTCCATCAATGGCAAGATAGAACCATACAGCCTAGGTCCAAGGATGCACCCTTATTATTGCTTCCATCTGTTTGCTAGTCTGTATTTATTTCTAGGGTGTCCAGCTGGTCTTCTTTCAAACCCAACCAGTATCTGCCCTTTGATGTGCTGTATTGATGTAATTGTTGGGATCCGACCTTCCTGGCTTTCTTTATAGCATGGATTATAAGACTGGGCCCTCTAGTTAATAGAGAAATTGCCCCAAATCCCAGGGTCTTCTTCATTCTGTGCTTTTTCCTGCACTCCTTCAAAATCAGATAGCCATGTAATCTTGGGGGATAACCTCTAGGAATGAAAACCACAGCCTTCCCTCAACTGGGCAATTCTTTGAAATCTGGGAACTGGGGTTTAAAAATCTCAAATCTGGGGTTTAAAATTTCAAATATTAGGAAGAAACCAAAGTGGGGAAGTCCAGCATTTCATTGGCTTGAAAGTGACTGCTGGTGTGCAGTGGGGAAGCAAAGGGGGGAAATGTGCATCATGATGTCACACAGATGTATGTGAAGGATGGAGCTTGTCTCACAGAACTGCAATATTTATTTTATCATGTGAACAACATTGTTGGATTCTGTGGACACCATTATGCAACTAATGAGAGAAAAATTGCTTTTTTTTTTTTTTTTTTTTGTGCTTTCCATAACATCTCAAGATACAGAAATCTGTAAGTGAAGCCTGTCAGGAAATGTGAATGAATATTTCCATCCATTGATACTTAAGGGTGAAGGTACTGTTGAAGGCATAACAGAGAGAGCAGCCACAATGATACATCTTATAACAGAATATTTGAATTTACCTTAAAATGTGATTGTTTTAAAGGTTGTCAGCATTTAGCAATTCATCTTTAGCTGGGCTGGATGGGAATTTGCACAGCATCCTAGCTGCCAGGTTGAAGATGACCAGTACTGATAGCAGGATCAAAATGGTGAGATTTTTTTTTTCTCCCTACATTTCAGGAGAGAATGCCTACCTTTTTTTGCCTCCTGTGGATTTATTAACTTGCGCTCCAAGTTCTCAGCCCAGAAGCAAATGTGAAGAAACCTAATTTAAATCAGTTGGCAATTTCTATTAGGAAATGTCAGCTGGCCACTTCTAGATGCTCCCTCTCCTCTGGAAATCAATCCTTCAACTTAAATTGTCTGTGTTGTTTGTTTAATGAAATCCTGCATTCCGTTGTCAATAGATGTGGACATGCGGCTTTTAGGCTTAAAGAAAAGGAAAGGACCCCCAAAAGGCAAAGTTATTAACATCAGAAAAACAGTTTAGGGCCAGGCTTGTTAAATACTGTCCTTCATGCTGTTTATTGGCACTAAACTTATATTATGGAGTTATTAATAATAATGCTTGTGTGCACAATCTCCATAATATGCATTTTTTCATGTTTTTGTTGTGCTGGATTGGAAAGTTTTGTGCCATGTAGAAACATGTTGATGTCTTAAAATCGTACAAGGTGAAAGTCTTTACTCTTCCTCAAGTGGCTCAGTAATATCTCCATCTCATCTCAACTTTGCCTCCATCTCCATTCATATTTTGGCTAAAATGTTCCTTTCCTTCTTCTAGAAGACACTTACATGTGTGATTTTAGGACAGCATGATTTCCATCAGCTGGAGAACTGTACCAGGCTTTGCATGGCAAACAAAGGGCTGGTTTTGAGAAATGTGTGGAACCAAAGCATTATATGGGAAGAGATTTCAGGAGTTTTAAGGGTTAACTACACAATCTGTGACCTGATGGGTCCTCATTTCAGGGATACTTCCTTACCAGATTTCTCAATGCTTCAACAAAGGCAGAGCTTCTAATGTACTGGAAAAGTTCTTAAAAATTCAGGGAGACATTCAGAGATGTATCTGCCTCGAAAGTAGTCAATGTCGAACTGTATAGTCTGGTCAAACATCAGGCATTGACCACAGGAAATGTTTTATGACATTTTGTATTATGTCATAAAATGTTTTATCATAATTTTTATGTCATAAAATGTTTTAGAAAATTTGCAAAATTTCTATTCCACAGGGGTCATGGGTCCTGGAGTTTGGATGCATTCTGTAAGTTAGCCCATCTGAGATGTTGTTGTTTATTCGTTCAGTCGCTTCTGACTCTTCATGACTTCATGGACCAGCCCACGCCAGAGCTTCCTGTCAGTCATCAGCCCCCCAGCTCCCCCAAGGTCGAGTCCGTCACCTCTAGAATATCATCCATCTACCTTGCCCTTGGTCGGCCCCTCTTCCTTTTGCCCTCCACTCTCCCTAGCATCATCATCTTCCCCAGTGTGTCCTGTTTTCTCATTATGTGGCCAAAGTATTTCAGTTTTGCCTTTAATATCATTCCCTCAAGTGAGCAGTCTGGCTTTATTTCCTGGAGGATGGACCGGTTGGATCTTCTTGCAGTCCAAGGCACTCTCAGAATTTTCCTCCAACACCACAGTTCAAAAGCATCGATCTTCCTTCTCTCAGCCTTCCTTATGGTCCAGCTCTCGCAGCCATATGTTACTATGGGGAACACCATTGCTTTAACTATGCGGACCTTTGTTGTCAGTGTGATGTCTCTGCTCTTAACTATTTTATCAAGATTTGTCATTGCTCTTCTCCCAAGGATTAAGTGTCTTCTGATTTCCTGACTGCAGTCAGCATCCACAGTAATCTTCGCACCTAGAAATACAAAGTCTTTCACTGTTTCTACATTTTCTCCCTCTATTTGCCAGTTATCAATCAAGCTGGTTGCCATAATCTTGGTTTTTTTGAGGTAGCTGCAAGCCAGCTTTTGCACTTCCTTCTTTCACCTTCATCATAAGGCTCCTCAGTTCCTCTTTGCTTTCAGCCATCAAAGTGGTATCATCTGCATATCTGAGATTGTTAATATTTCTTCCAGAGATTTTAACTCCCGCCTTGGATTCCTCAAGCCCAGCATGTTGCATGATGTGTTCTGCGTACAAGTTGAATAGGTAGGGTGAGAGTATACTGCCCTGCCGTACTCCTTCCCCAATCTTAAACCAGTCCGTTGTTCCGTGGTCTGTTCTTACTGTTGCTACTTGGTCATTATACAGATTCTTCAGGAGGCAGACAAGATGACTTGGTATCCCCATACCACTAAGAACTTGCCACAATTTGTTATGGTCCACAAAGTCAAAGGCTTTAGAATAGTCAATAAAACAGAAATAGATGTTTTTCTGAAACTCCCTGGCTTTTTCCATTATCCAGCGGATATTGGCAATTTGGTCCCTAGTTCCTGTGCCTTTTCTAAACCCAGCTTGTACATCTGGCAATTCTCGGTGAGATACTTTGGTTCAAAAAGTGTTGCCCTATGATGTACGATTTCACCCAGTTAAAGGTTACAAAGCATCAAACAGACAGGAGAGTTTTCGAGGTATATATATATATGTGCTTTGAGTATCTGCAAAGCTTTGCCACTACCCTCCTCCCCAACTTCACAACAAGGCAAAACAAAACCCAGTTGTTTGATTCCACCTATACCCAAAATTGCCTCCAAGGGTCACAAAAGTATACTGGGGACCCAGCTTAGCAAAATGTTTGTAGTTTGATGTCAGAAGACACCAGCCATCGAGTTCAAAATCTACAGAAACATACTTGTGCTCTTTTCTGCCAGTGCAAAATTCTAACCTCCCTGGATTGTGTAGCATGACATAAAGGTCTCATGCTTTTCAAAATCACATGAAAACAATCCTTGTTAATTAGAGTACAACATACCCATTAACTTAGCCATGTGAATAAGTCAAGAGGTTTGTTAGTTGATGGCACATCACTATTCTCTTGAAAGAAAAGAAGAAGAGAAAAGAAAACAGTATCGTCACTTTTACAGGAACTTTTCTATGAGGCCAGTATTCTGCATACAATGTTAGACCAGTGGGTATATATCAGGAAACATTCTCAGAACTCTTCTGCTGTCCTTTTCTTAGAAAACATCCTTGCTTTTTACACTGTGGTGTAGCAACATGCTCAAGGGGTGAACATGCTGAAGTAGGCAGTGGGATGTTCGTACATTGGGAGAATACCAAAAAGGTATTGGTTGACTCAGGTGCTGCTTCTTTTTCTGAAACGTCACTAGTAAAAACAACAACAACAACCCAATATGTACAGAAAGCAGCTTGTCAGCATATTTGAGATCTATGTACACATACATCTGAGATCTAGTAAATAACGTAAAGATAAATTAAGATTGTGACTCTATTGATTCAGAGTGAAAAAAGACTGATTTAGATATATTGGCTGCATTCACACAAAGATGTTCAACCTGGTTACTCAATTAAACCATTGACTAGGATTGCATAATACACTGAATCATAATTAACTGAAGAGGTTGGGTTTGCTAAGCCATAAAACAAACACCAAGAAGTTTAACACTAATTAAGTTGAGAGTGTTGTGTGAATGGAGCCACGAGGTTTTTAGCTGATCTGCGTAACAAGTTATAGGAATGCAGATGCAAAGCTTGAGAGGACCATGTGAAATTTCATTGGTCAGTTCTTCTTCCACTCGATTTGGATGAAACTGATAAAGTACCTGCAAAGATGACACTGAACTATGGTGTTTGTGTTTATAAAATGTATAATTTGGCTACTAAATTAAAATATTTTCTAACCAGTCAATTCTTTTTAAGTCTAACAAAAGTCAGAGCTACTTGAAAAAGGCCCTGTTTATTCATTTGTTTATTTGTTGCTTCCATCATGTGACCCCAAACAACTTACAGCAAAGCATGTAATACATAACATTACAATAACTGAAAAATTATTGAAATTATTAAATATATCAAACAACAATAATTGTAATAAATAACAGAGTCACAGCATCTTATAACACCACAGCATCCGGATTCACCCCAATTCTGGCACATCTCTCATTCAATTCAATGGACTTCTTTCCAACCAAATGTAAAGGAATATAGAGATGATCTTGGAGAAGGAACGGATGAGTCATTAAGAGAGGAAAGTGGAAATAAATTCAAAGTAATCCCATCTTGATTCTGGGGCAGAGAGAAACTCTGACAGGCCTTCAAGATACAGTTATTCTACCCTACAATAATAAGGTATTCCTGAAATCCTTGTGTCTCTTTCCGGTCCTGGCCTACTTCAAAGAACTGACATTAGTTACGGATTGCAATGCAGCTATTATTTAAGATAATAGTTCAGATCCAGATCTATGTCAAAAAGGACTGGGAAATTTATTACATAAATCTCATTGGGTTTTGAGACTTGAACATGGCAACGGTTTAATGACTTTAATAGCACTGCTGCATCACTCAACTATTATACCCTTGTTGCTTCTGTTAAGACAGGATAGGATATTCTGGTCTCATGTTGAAAGCTGAAGGGGTGACAGGGAGATGCTTTCCATTTGCTTGAACTAAAGCTCCTTCCCCACTTGCATCCAACCACAGCACAAACACTCCCTGTCAATACCCTTTTTCTTCTGTATCCCCATGATGTTGCCTTCATCCCATCCTGGCCCCTTGGGTGAAACAGTTTTAAGTTGCTTTTAGTTCTATCAGTGCTGAAGTACTGCAGTACCCTGTTCCTTCTTTTGACCCCATCCAAGGGCAGCCTCGGGATGTAAAACCTGATGGCTTTTGTCACTCATTATCTTGGAGAGAAGACTTCAATCACTGGGAACAGAGGTGATGGAAGCAGGATGGGGATGAGCAATGGGGACAGCAAATGTCATGACCGTATAGTTTCATGATAGCTCAGGGATGGGTGGTGAGTACTTCAACTCAGCAGGGTGGAAAAGCTGAGGACAGAATGCCACTGTGTTCTAGGGCTAGACCCAAAACACTTTGACGGAGTGCCTCGCTTGATAAAAGTTCATGTGATACCCTTCTTTGAAGCTGATTCATGAAGTAGCATATCCTCCCCTGATTTCTAGAAGCAAAGTAAATATGTTGCTCTCCTTCCCTTACCTTCTGTGACCTCATCCATGAATTCCTGTAGTTAGGAGAAGCTTCTCTATATGCTCCCTGGGTCTGAAAATAAGCTTCTTGCAACTCTTCCCAGAAGAAAAGGAAGCTGCTGAAGAAGGCCCATACGTGACAAGAGGTGCCTTGTCCTTTATGTCATGAGGGAAAATATGAGTCTGGATCCAGCCTTGTGGAGGGTAGGAAGTTGACTTCAAAAGCGGATCAAAGGAGCATAGCCTTCCGGAACCTGTAAGCAGTTTATGGCTGCCATACCTCTGCTCATTTGTTCAAAAGTAAGTCGTGTAGGAGCATCTAAGAAATTTAGAAAAACATGGGAGACTGCTAGCTTACAAGATCTCAACAGAAGTAGCTGATGATGCTTTGATCTCACCCTTGCGTGCAAAATGTTAAATCCAGCAAGGCTACAGTCTTCTTTCCTTCAAGTCTACGTTGAAAAGATGAATATCACAGGCCTTCCTTCATTAGCGAATTGACTTATGAAGTCACCCTTTTGAACTTATGAAGGCTGACAAGACTGCAACCTGAGGTAAAATAATCCTTGGTGTTTCTTCTGTTTGCCTCATTTGTATTTTTCCTTATGCTTTACTTGTGTGTGTGCTTTTTTACTGTGCTTTTTGACTTTCATAACTGCAGCTTGCAGAAAACGCAGATCATTTGTGCTGTCAGCATAGTCCAGGTTATTGTGTTCCTTCAGTTTTAAAGGAACCACACTCATCTTTTAATCCCGCTTCCCTCAATATATATTCAGCCTTTAATTCTACAGCCTTGTCTCAATTCTTTGCTGGCCTGCAGCCTATCTGTTTCGCCATCTTCTTTCTGAACTGTGGCTTCTCGACCTGTGTATAAGTTTTGCATGAGGACAATGAGATGTTCTGGGATTCCTATGTTGCTAAGGACATTCCACAGCCTGACATGATCAAAACAAAACAATGAAATGCCTTTCTATAATCAAGTGCATACTGGTATATTTTTAGTATTCTTTCACTTTCTCAGTATTGCATGTGTTGGCCTACTTGGATTAGAATTTTTTTCTGATTCTTCTTATGTTGCTCGCTCTGTTTCTGTAGATCTGATACTTTCTGATTGAATAATGTCTGTTGTCCCTTGGCCTCTTCTAAAGCCAGCTGTAACATCTGCCATCTCCCTTTCCATGTGGGGCTTTAATCTGTCTTGGATTGTCCTATGCATTACATTACTAATACATGCAATCAAGGATATTGT
Source organism: Candoia aspera (assembly GCF_035149785.1). NCBI lineage: Eukaryota > Metazoa > Chordata > Lepidosauria > Squamata > Candoiidae > Candoia > Candoia aspera. Next base: position 93,236,981 of record NC_086158.1, on the reverse strand, counting down.
GTGATACTTAGACTCTGTTAAGTTTCCTTTCTTTGATATTAGTGTGTAGACTAACATCCCCCAAGGTTTTGGCCACTGTGTTTTTCTCCAGATGTGTTGGCCTACTTTGATTAGAATCTTTTCTGATTCTTCTTATGTTGCTTGCTATGTTTCTGTAGATCTGATACTTGCTGATTGAAAGGACCCAGTTCCAATCCGCTTCAGTTTGTTGATGCCTAAGATGTCAATGTGTTTTATTTAATCTTTCACTGTGCTGAGCTTTGCCATGTTATTGCTTTTTACATTCCATGTTCCCACTATAATGCTATCTTTGTGGCTTTGGGTTTTCTTTCCCTGAATGGCAACATCAGCAACAAGATGGCTTGAATCTTGTCACATCATAAACAGTCCAAAAGATCCTCAGCAATTCCTCAGTAGCATGTTAAGTGCCATCTGAACTGAGGTAGTCATCATTCAACACTATATAATTAATCACTATATCTTAGCAGGATGAGTGGCCATATAAATAGAAATAAGTAGATACATAAATGTCTTCCCCTGATATCACTGCTGATTGGTATAGGTGCCTACTGACTTTAGCTGGGCAGTTGGAATGCCTTCAGTGACCCTGTTGGGAGTATATACATTTGGTGTGCATCATAGTGTTTTTTGTTGATCCCTCCCAGGAACACACAGACACACCCTCCCACCATGATAAAGCAGTGTAGCAGAACATTTGGGAGGAAGGTGGCATACATAGATGAGATTAAAATGCTTGTTCTTCCTTTTCTCTGTATTTCTTAGCAACAGAAAGTGGTTAGGAGCCATAATTCAGCCTTTGAAAGCAGTAGCATTTTAGATGGAGTTACACAATCCTTTCCTCAAGCTGGAACTTGGGCAAGAATACAAAATAGGCATCAAATATCCTACAGTAAGGTCGCCCTTTACTAAAGTATTTCCAAATTAGCATGCTGCCACATGGAGCAATTAAATCTGTTCTCAAGATCATATAAGGAAAAAGTGCATATTAATTGGTTCAGAGTCATGGATGGATGGATGGATGGATGGATGGATGGATGGATGATAGATAGGAGAGAGAGAGAGGCAGGGGGGCGGGATAGATATCTCTGACATCAAACTCCACCCAAGAATAGGGACGGCTTGGTGTTTCAGCAGCAGTAGCCTAAGGACCACGTTAAGTTTGCTGACCCATTTTTCATCCATTATACCATAGTCCGAAGAGCACCTTTCCTGTATCTAAACAAACATTTACTGCCAGAATCCCAATCAGAAGACTATTCAGAAACAGGAACTGTCTATGAGAGTTCAGTTTCCATTGTTAAGTAAATTGGCTTAAATGTTAATTTAACTGTATAAGAAGATATTAACAGTATGTGTGAGCGTTAGCGCATATTCTGTACGTATACTTACAAACACACACAGATGTTTATTCTGTTATGGGACAGGGATGATTTTGAGTTTTTTTGTAATAGTATGTGGAAATGACCTTGGGAGACAAGTGGAAGAGCCGCAGACTGGACAATGGTCAGAGGAGTGGCAGCTGAGTCCGCAGAAGGAATGGGGGCGTGGCAAATGTCTCAGAAGGGACCGTCCCTAGTTTCTTGGACTGTAAAGGCAAGGGGAAGGGGAGAGAGGTACTTTCAGACTTGCAAGAGTGATGTCAGCCTTGCGAGGTAGTCCAGACAAGAAGCACACCCAGAAGTACTAGCTCTGACTTTACTGGAAGGTTGCATTAAGAGAATCTTGGAAGTCTGCAAGTGCATCTCTCTCTCCCTCACCTTTTTCACTTTTTCCCCCTTTCCATCATCCTCATCCTCATCCTCATCATCAATTCCAGCACTAGTCTGCAGATAAAACTGTAGGAAGGTTTTTTTTTTTTAATCATATGGCATAGCAGTTCGGTGTTCATGCTGCTTTTTTTCTTGCTGGGAAATCCTTGTGAGGTCCAGCAGCCAGATGTGTAGACTATTTAGCCGTGACAAGTCACATTGCCCGGTGTGCACCATGAGGAGGCTAGTCTACACTGCACCGAGCTGGGCTGAGAGAGAGGGACTGACCCAAGGTCACCCAGCCAGCTTTCATGCCTAAGGCGGAACTAGAACTCACAGTCTCCTGGTTTCTAGCCCAGCACCTTAACCACAAGACCAAACTGGCTCTCATAGGAAGGTGTTGTACTCAACATAAAAATAATTACAACATTAAAAAAAAGTACAATAGGAAGGGGGTGTACTCAACATAAAAACAAAGATTCCCTTCAGTCAAACTCATCACTTGATGACTATCAGGGCACATTTTTATAACTTCCTTGCAACAGTGTGGAAGTGATTTGCCACTGCCTTTGGGGGGGATTTTTTTTCTTTTCTGGTGGTCTAGTGGTCTCCCAAACCAGACCCAACCATACGTAATGTTTTTTTGAGATCAAGCAAGCTTGATTAGATGTGCCTATAATGACTAATTATAGGATTATAGAGGTAGAAACAAATGATCATGTCCAAGAGAAAAGTTAATTAAAACTTTCACACTTTTCAAACCTCAACACACTTCCTTGAAAATAAGCCCAGTAGACAGTGGGTTAAACTCGTATAGATCACACTATTCAAAGTATATATAACCCAGCAGGACTAAAATGATGAAACAGAGCAGTTTCTAATGCTCCTTAAAGGCCAGGGGAGAACTAGTAACACCAGTTCCATTGATCTGTGAAAGTATGTGCAAATCATCCTGTCTATCTTATCGATAAACTCTCTGCTGGCATTTGTTAATATTGGATTAACAATCCTGAGTCATGAGAAGAGATGTGAAACTGCAGGAAATCTTGAAAGAAAGGAGGGGAGGCCAGGACTTAAAAAGAAAATACTAATATTTACAGTCATAACCTATCTACCAATACTGGTGTCAGAAACAGATGTTCTCCTGTTTTCTCATTCATCTAAAAGGATTGTATGCTGATAACTGAAGGAGTTTGGGAACTATGATCATTATAATATGTTCTGGACCTGGTTCACACATCTCATGAAGCCATGCAGTTGGCTTCATTTTGTCTTACATGTTGGGCTGAATCCAGCCATTGTATCATGTAAACCACACTCTGTGGTTTGGCATTTTGTGGATCCAGCCTGTCTCTTTGGAGATACATTTAATAATTTGCTATGAAAAAGCCATAGTTTACTGGGAACATTATTTGAACTTTGGTTTTCCCTGTAGAACATAGGTCACATGTGATAAAGAGGTTAAGCTATCTCCTAACTTTTCTTAAAAACTTTCAGCAAGGTTGCAAAATATTATTCTTGCTTTCCAAATCTCAGAGCCAAATGTGCATCCAAGGCTGCAGGAAATCTTTTAATTTGAAATGAGGAAACAGAAAATCCTCTCTTTCCCACAAACTAGGGAGGTTACTGGGAATGGATACAATATATTTTGAAATAAGTGGTGTTTGGGTTTGGGTTTAGTGAGTAAGGTAACCTATCAGAATTGTTTGGGGGGGCAACAACGATGCAAAGCAAAGATCTCTTCAGAGGTTCCCTTAGCTGTAGAGTCAGTTTGGAGCACTGGGTGAAAAATGCTGTCAGAAAAAAATAGTAGGCCCTACTGGGATAAATAGGATTATGGGTATTCAGTGCCTGATGAAATGACTGTTCTTCTGGTGTTTGGTTTTGCAGGTTGGAGAAAATGACCTGGATTCTAGGCTCACTGCCAATCTCTCTCCATCTCTCTGTAAAGTACTGTTGCCACAACAGCACTCTAATAGCACTTCTTTGTTGGAGCTATAATTCCATCCACCAAGGATGAGACCCGTATCTCCATCGTATGTTTTCTTTATACATGAGCACTCAATTTGGTAATATGAATCTGTCACTAACACATGTTTTCCTTCACTTCTGCTCATCATCACATTCTGGATGCTTTCAATGATGACTTTCTCATAATAAGGTCTTCCTGCTCAAGAAAGACTACCACATTCCCTTTCTCTACACTTTTTTATGAAGCTGATGGAAGACAATAAGTGGTAGATTAGAGTATTCTAAAGCAGACTTTCTCAACTTTTTGGCCCTGGAGAAGCCTTGAAATATTTTTCAGGCCTTAGGGAACCCCTGCACATTCAGGCTGAAATATAGGCCAGAAGTTACAAAATTATTATGTTTGTTTCATGTGTAGGCTTGTATATACAGTATGCATTCACAGTGTTCTTAAACTAAAAATAAAGAATGAAACTTACCTCTTTAATATGAAGTTGCCCAAATTTGAAATATTTTTTTAAAATAAATTGTGACCTCCCAGGGACCCTAGTGACCTCTTGTAGAACCCTTGGTTGAAAACCCCTGTTCTAAAGGAATAAAATATTCTTGGAGAATATTTTAATCCCTGGTTCAAATCCATCCTCAGCCTTGGAGGTTCACTGGTTGACTTTGGATCAGCCATTCTCTCTTAGCTAGAGATGCCACCCAGGAAAGTTGTTGCAGGGAAGATGGGTGATAGGAATGCTATGCATTTTGCTCTGAGGTCCTGAGGAAAGGCAGGCTATAAACCTAACAAATGAATACATATTTCTATTTCATGATGCTTTCAGAGCAGGCTGATTGCTGATATTTTGATGGGCCTTTTTGTGGTGGGGGGAGGAGAGACTTTTATTTCATTGACTATTCTGAATGGCCCTATATGGGCTTCTTTGTATTTTCTTGGTTTATATAAATCACCTTTGAGTTCCACTTGGAGCAAAAGGTAGGGCAGAAATTAATTAAATAAAGTTGATGAGACCCTAAGCAAATGTTTTCACAAAGCACTTCTAGGTGGAAGATCTAGGCCTGCAGAAATGGTTTAAACACACACACACACATACAGATAGATAACTGGATTTTTATCCACTTAAAAAAGAAACCTCTTAATGTCTGATATTCATACACACCTTTGATGCTTTCTTAGAGCAGCCATTTCCCAGAATAGGAACTTAATATGATTTGTATGAAGAGGGTGTAATCTAAATGACCCCATTTATATTAGATCTCCATGCAATTCATGCATGTAACAGATGTGAAAGGAGGCTGTAAGCAACTCTGGCTAAGCTAACTATCCCATTAATAAGAAGCTCACAATTAGAGACAATTACCATAGGATTTTTGCAGCTAAAGCTTACAAGGTGCTTTTTGCTAGCTGGATTTTCTCTGTCTGTCTGTCTTTTTGCAGGAGAGAACCTTGTTTTTTTAACTAGCACTCTCCCAGAGTCCAAAAATCTCACTCAGAAGTCTCTTAACCTAAGACCCACTTCTCGCTAAGTGGAAAACCTATGTCTGAATGATCCCACTTGAGACTGCAGCTCATGTGAGAGAAAATTCCTCCTCCCAGGGAAAAAAAACCAACAAGCCTAACAGACAGTAAATTAGAATGACAGAAAGACAGTGAAAGAAGTGTCCTACTCAGTCCCATATCAAATATCAAAAGCAAAATCTCTTTTGAATTGAACTAGATTCCTGGTGACTTCATGGAGACATCTCTTGCAATATGGAAGTTGATTGCCACTGTCATCTCTTAGGTTTTTTTTTCCCTTCCCAATCTAGTCTACTGCTGTGAATTTCTTGGTGGCTTCCCATCTCATTACTAACCATTTCTGACCCTACTTAGCCTTTAGGATCAGCAAGGTGGGCTAAGTGCTGTTTAAAATATTAGTGAAATCTAATTCCACTAGTTTCAGTACTATATAGATGCATGCAGCTCACTTGGGGTGATTTGGGTCAAAAATCAACTGGGGTTGGCTTAGGTCAAGTCAAACTAATCTTTATTTTGGTCAATGACCAGCATAAAACAGAGGCAGACAAAGAGACAGCAAATGAAAGAAAATAACACATCAGAGAGCATCATCTCAAGGGACATCCTAAATATAAAATATATAATATTCTAATGAAATAATATTAGGACCAAAGCTGTAATCCTAAAGCTAAAATTACAATACATACAACTAAACTGTCTTACCAAAACCTAAAAATTGGAGTCTGAGAGAACATTATATTAGTGACACTAGCATTCTGATTTTAGAAAACCTGCGTATGGTTACAGTGACCATACATCCTTTATTATAACGGACAGTCCTTTAATTCAGAAAGCTGTCATTTTTGTCCTTTATTTTGGTCATTTAATTTTTACCATACAAATGTCTTTCACATTCATGTGAAAATATGGAAATTAATTTGTACTTTTTAAATAAATTTACATAAAATGTTTGATTTTGGATATTTTATTAGCAAATGTATTTTTGTAAAGTTTTTCCTGGTTTTGCTCTTGAATTTTCATTTGTAAAGCAAAGTCACAAACATAAACAATTAAAACTTTTTATCTTTGTAAATCTCTTTCAGATTTGCCCCTTTTTCAGGTTTGTCCTTTATTTTTTTCCGAGAAAATGTGGTTACCATCATTAATGGGGAAGTGTAAATCCCATTGGTAGTATTTATATAGCAGAATAGAATCCTTTGTCATCTCTCTGATGGTATCTTTGTTCCAATCTGTTCCTTCCAGATTTTGGAGGTGGTATAACAAAACTTGCTAACATCTAAAGAAATGGAATTTGACTGGCTGGGTGAAAGAATGTGCATGTAGAAGGATTTAGTATGCCCTGAATATTTTAGTAACACAGGCCCAGCATCTATAACCAGCACTTGGTTGTCTCGTATTGGGGTTTGCCCTTGTGCAGAGGGAACTTCTGACCACAACACCTAAAACACCCTGTCTTAAGTAGATGACAAATCTGCTGATGGAAGTTCAGATGCCCAGGAATACTTCTCTGCATACAGAATATGTGTATATTAATTAGCATGGATTAGCATTGCCATAGTAGTCGTGAAACTGTATGCGGTCAATAATTAGGATGTTTTCAGTGAAAAATGGGGTTCTATGAAAAAAAGCTTGCTCACTGATGCTGATTCCTCACCATTGTATGCAATTGCAGGACTGCATGGCGCTGTTGTGGGTGATGCTTTTAGTCAAAGAAGGACAATTGTGAGAATGAAAGACTAGGCTAGTTTTGCAGGTTAACTGTGGACACATTCCAGCATTCCCTCCATGTGCCAAGCCTCCATAGCAGACACTGACAGAAAATTTGGAGCTAGATCATTTATAAATAAGTAAAATCACTGCACTGTTTAGTGTATTTGGTAAACCAATCAAGACTGCAGCACCTAAGACCTGAAATTACATAAGTTCAGGATAAATTTTCCAGGAATGCTTCAGGATAAATTTTCCAGGAATGCTTCCATGGAATAGTCCATGAGTAAGGAAGGAAAAAGAAAAAAAAAAGTGGGGGGAAGTAATAAGAAGGAAGGTGGGGAACAGAATGTTTCTTTTGGCAAACAATTATGTTTCTAAAGTGGATTTGTCACAACTCTGTTTCCAATGATCCAAATCTTGTACTTGTCCAAAATCCAGGAAGTCCCCAAAGAAGAATCTGTCATGCAGACAATCAGTCTTGAATACCACATCTTTGCTGCAAGGAAATGAACATCAACCTACATTTGGAGTTTATCTGCAGATCCTGCAAAGAATTTCCTGCACAACTAAACACACAAAAAAAGATGTGACAGATTGCATCTAAGAAAAGGAATCCTGATGTGTTGAGCTAGAATTTCCATTGTCCTCCATGCACATCAAGTGGTCATGATAATGGAGAAAGAACGGTGAAAGATATAATCTTATTATACAGACTAGTATAGTGAAAGATGCCATCCTGTCATATAAAGAGCAACATATTGTGGAAGTGTGCTCTATTTTAATGCAAATATCTTCTTTAGAAGCAATTCTAAGTCTTAAAAGTCAAGTCTTAATAAGACTTGACTTTTATTGCCCAGATTCCTGTATCCCATCCTCTTTGCAGAGAATTTGCAACTAAATTCTTATTGGCTTAGTACACTAGACTGCTCAACTGCTGGATTCACATGTTGCACTAAGCCAAGGTTTCTTGGATAAACCATGGTAGTTGGTTCTCACATTCCATTAAGCCCAAACCAACAAACCACATGTAGGATGTGAACATGCATTCTGTGATTCAGGTTGCCGGTAAATATGACCTTGCTGACGTAGTTTAATTTCCTTCTTAATTTTATTGATTTAAATATTTAGAGCTGGTCCACTATTCAAAGGACTGCAGGAAGGATGGAAATTCATAAAATACGTAAGTTAAACAACAAAATGAAACAAAGATTAAAAAATTAAATGTTTGGAATGGCAGTGGCTATAATACAACCATAGAGGGACAGATCTTCACAAAGGAAAATACTGTGGTTGTTGGCACCAGGGAAGGGGCAAGCCCAAGCTGTGATGTAAAAGCAAAGGATGTCCTCTCCTGCATCTTCAAATAATGTAACCTTCTAACTTTAGAAAGTTGAGGATTCCTAGCCCCATATCTTAAATATGCTCATGCAGGCACTTATTGGAAGAAGTGCTATCTTGAGGATCAGCTTTACATTATGGAAGTAGGTAGCAAGGATGTTTAAGTGATAGGTTTCAGACACTGCTATTATCTGTCTTCTAGTCATGCTGAAAGGACTAAATTGTGGATTTATTGATAACTTATGAAATAAAGGGGTTGCATGTATTTAATCTGGACTGTCCTCAAAATATAACAGCTTGTTTGCAGGCATGAAAAAAGAATAATAGAAATGTTATAGGTTTAAACCAAGGGCAGAGTTTTGATTGCCCAGTCATGCCCGCCATTTTGAACCCCATGACTGTAGCAGTGAACATTCCTGTTGAATGGTTCTGTGTGTGCATGTAGCCTTCCTGAGAATGGGAAACTAACCTGGTACATTCTACCAGGAAGACAATAAAAGAGCATGTGAAAGGCAGAAAGAAGTGACCCCAACTTAGCAATTTCTTAGAGAAAGGGTGTGACAGACAAACAGGGGACACGGGGTAAATCCTTAACTTTCTATCCACCTCATACTGCCCCGTTATGGTCAATAAGTCATGAGGTTTGGAAGGGTCAGTGGCACTGGATTTAACCCTTCAACAACAAAGGAGGGAGAGAAGAAAACAGAGATATGAAGAAAGAGGTAATTTCCCCTCCAGTGACTTATAGTGCCTTCATAACCATCACTGAAGTCATAGAAAGCTGGTCCTTGTTGCTCTTATTTGACCCAGCAATGGCTGGATGATTCCAGAAGATGCTATAAATTACTAAAGGGAATTGGATATAAACCATAAAAACTGAGCCTCACTTGAAGGTTGGGACAATCACTGTAGATGAGGGCTGTTCATACTTCAAAAATTATTGCAGAGAAGTGCTTCAGACCTCAGTAGGTAAAGGTAAAGGTAAAGGTTTCCCTTGACGTAAAGTCCAGTCGTGTCCGACTCTAGGGGGCGGTGCTCATCTCCGTTTCTAAGCCTTGGAGCCGGCGTTGTCGTAGACACTTCCGGGTCATGTGGCCAGCATGACTCACGGAACGCCGTTACCTTCCCGCCGAAGCGGTACCAATTAATCTACTCACATTTGCATGTTTTCGAACTGCTAGGTGAGCAGGAGCTGGGACGAGCAACGGGAGCTCATCCCGCCGCGCGGTTTCGAACCGCCGACCTTCCGATCGGCAGCTCAGCGGTTTAACCCGCAGCGCCACCGCGTCCCTCTGTAAAGGTTTCCCTTGACGTAAAGTGCTTCAGACCTCAGTAGGACACCTTTTAAATTCTTGACATCATGGTTTTAAACTTTTCAATATACTTCAATGAATGATGCTCTCTTTCTGTTAAATATTTAGAAGTGTGTTATAACAGTGATCTCTAAGTTTACACTGTCTGATTTGAACTCTACTGCTGCAATTTTCTTCATGGGTATATGTTTTCCTCTCACAGAATGGAACAAAACGTCTTTGTGGAATGATTTTAAATGTAGGGAAACAGATGGAAAGTTTCCCAGAAAATGGAGGTGGAAGAGTGACATTTTGGAGCACTGACAATTCTTTGGTTCTTTACAAGATTCAGACCCTACAGTAAAATCCATAGTGTATATTTCACCCCCCTTTTGGCACAAAGAGGTGTTTTTGAATAGTACTATTAATTTCATTGCAAGTGATTAGAAAGAACACTGGTCCAAAGCCCAAAGCAATGATTTGTAAACTGAGCAAAGGCTTCTGAAGGACTACTTAAAAATGTGTACGTATCAAGGTTCAGCACTTCCTCTTCCTAATGCTTTCCCATTCATTGTTTACAGCTATTTTTCCCCTTTTCTTCAGATTAGACCTTTCCACCCAAGTAGACCTTTCATTATGGGATATTCTTGGAGTAGCTCAGTGTTTCTGTGATATTCCTATCTTTCTTTCTCTTGTGTTATCTTTCACTTTTTCTTTTATTCTTTCATATCTCGTTCTTTTTTCTACTTTTCCTTTTATGTTTCTGTAGTTTTTTAATCTTCTGTAAAATCTTCTTTTAATAAAAATTATATATAAAATATTTTATCAATTTAGTTTCTTAAGCATCTTTCCCTAATTTGTGCGTTTTGAGAAGTGCAACACAAAATCTGGAAATGTGAACAGTGTGATGGCTTGAGCCACATAATAGCCCCAAACCTTCCTGTGTGTGTGTCTGTGTGTGCACCTCCAAGTCAATGTTGACTTCTGGCAACTGCCTGGACAAGTCCCTGCAGTTTTCTTGGCAAGGTTTTTCAGAAGTGGTTTGCCATTGCCTCCTTCCTAGGGCTGAGAGAAAGTGACTGGCCCAAGGTCACCCAGCTGGCTTCGTGCTTCAGGTAGGACTAGAACTCAAGGTCTCCCAGATTCTAGCCTGAAGCATTAACCGTTACACCAAATTGGGTCTCTTAAGACTGCTTAAAATAACAATGAAACAAAATCCGGTGAAGGAAATTCCTGCTTGCTTGAGTTTTAAAAAATTATATTTATAGAGCAAAGGGTTCTGCAAGCAGCAAAGAGCTCTAACGTGTGTGTATCCAAGGAAGACAGATATTAGCATTAGGCATTTGTCTGTCCAAAAGTTGTTGAGCTATAACCATTGATCTTTCAGGCCCAGCCCAAGAACTTCAGAGAATCAGTTCAGCTGAACTGCAGTTCCTTATCTGCTAATGCCATACAGACAGAAACCTGCCAGACTAAAGCGATTCTACCTCACCTAAGGGGAAACAGCCTGGGAAAGCTCTTGGGTGGGCTATTCTGAATCTCTTGGTTTTCCCACAATGGCTTCCTGGACTGTGTCTCCTCTTATCTTGTCCTCCTCTTTGGAATGTGCTCCTTCCTTCCTGAGAACTAGCAGCAGTACTGAAATTCACCACAGATCTTACCAATCAAAGCTACATTACATTTGTCTGATAAAGGAGATCAGTAATCCAGTTTCTCACAATGGCAAATCATGACTTCAACCATTAGGGTTCATCTGGGATAGCGAGCGATTTTTTTAATCTGTCCCCTAATCTGAAATCCTCCTCTTCTTTGGGCTACTCTTTGTATTTGTGTCTGCATTTACCATGAAATAAGGAACAAAGTATGTAAGATTTAAGTAACGATCTCCTGACATCACAAGTGGCTTAAGAGGCTGACTGTTTAGATTATTAGATATTTTTGGAAGCCTATCATCTGATCACTGAGTTATGATTGGTAGTGCTCAGGGGCCCAGCTTCTTTTCCAGGTAAATGATGGAGAGAGGGCAAGTCACCAGAGTCTCTGGTTCAAGATCTGATCCATTATTTTTGACCAGAGGGTTTTCATCTAAGAGTAATGAATTATGGAAATGTAGAAGAAGGTCCACTCTTTACACCATTCATCTCTTGACCACTAGGGATGCTAAGAGCATGGATAATGAGCAAACCAGCTCCTCTTTACCTTGGCTCTGCTTTTCTCCTGATTGGAAGACTGATGTTCTTAGTCTCTCTTCTTCTTCCTGCTTCCTTTAGGAAGGACAGAGAACTTCTTCCCTTCTCCTTTGCTTGAGGACAGAAAGCTCAGAGAAGCAGCTTCCTATCATTCCACGTAACTGCCTTAATCAACTCAGTTTGTCCTTTTTGACATTACACATCTGTCTTTCCTCACCGGCTTAGTTCTACTCACACACATAGATTCCGCAAAATACAGATCCCAGCAAATGAAGTGAAGAATTCCAACCAGGATTCAAATCAATTTTTTCCCTATAATGAATGAATGGAAAAAGGACAAAAATAAAGCACATCAAATACATTTCAGGGAAACTTGCTAGTTTCAGTTTTCAGTCTTTGAAGCTAACAGTTCTTGTGAAAAGGTAAATATTAAGATTTCCTCAAATCACTCTTGATTCCTAGTGACTTTGAGGACACATCCATGTTGTTTACTTGACAACCATACAGAAGGGATGGTATTGCTGTATTTTGGCTTTTAAAAAAAAAAAAATTACTTCCCAGGTTAGCCTAGGGCCTTGATCCCAGTGGTACCCCATGCAAATAATAACTAGGTCTGTCCTTAACTTAGCTTTCTGACATCAGCCAAGGGTAACTTGATACTGCCACCTAACCTAGGTAAAAAAGATCTCAAACTGAAATGGCCCAAATAGAACTTTTACAACACTGTTGTTCCAGGACTGTATTTCTGATAGGACATCAGCATAACTGAAGAGGTATCCCACAGAAATTAACGATGAACTGTTATCTACATCATTTTTCCCCCTTTCTCTTCTTTAGCTGTGTTTCCAAGCAACCCCAGCTACATGTTATTGTTTTTCAATAAAACCATGTAGTATGTAAATAAAGCAAAATGAATATATAACTAGTTCTCATGTGATTTTTATCAACATATATATAGTAGACAGACAGACAGATGGACAGATATGCATAGGTTGACAGGTACGTATGTACATACATACATACATACATACACACACTGTATATATCTTCAACTGTAACAGGAAATAGCTAACTTGGTGGTGTCATGAGTACTGATGGCGAGCAGGAGGGGGCCTCTATCCAGGGGGGAAAACGCATGCGTAGTACCGAGGAATTAAGCAGCCATTCAAAGAGACACAGATCAGACCCGCCTTAACTTTTGGGGTTTATCTGTCTGGGTTTTTCCCACGCTTCTTCAGTTTGATAGGATTTTCTGTCTTATGTAGCAGTAATAAACACTAGAAACCTATTCCTCGTCTCAACATGATTCCTGACTGTTAGGACAGGTGGTGTCCATTGGCAAGGTCAAGATCAACAAGATGGTGGACCCAGTGCCATGACCAATGTTCTCATTTTTGAATCTGTGTGTGATGCTGTGTCTGCTGAACTAACCATGGTCTAATTGTTTATTTCCCTTGGAGCTTTGGGGTGCTTCAAAGAGGTAATTGGGTAAAAGAGAATAGAGCATGCCCAGTGAGTAAGGTTTGAAAGCGGATTACCTTGTAGCCAGACCAATGATGAGTTTATTGAAAGCTGAATGACAACTGAAGGTGCAAATTTGTCATGCTCCCTAATCAAATGTTCCCAGAACATCTTATCATGCTCACATCCATTTTGGTGCAATGCGTGTCAGCTTGCAAGTCAACCAGCAGGGAGGGGGAACATGCCCAGAGTGTGAATCATCTTGTTTTGACTACCACCATCTAACACCAAGGTCACCCACAGAAAGCTGTTACAGACAACTGCTGGCATGAGAAGGAGGGGTGCATACCTATGGGGGTAGTGGTGGTGGGGGGGAATTTGAGCTTATTGAGATTTTAAGTGCAGAAATGCACAGGAAATTTCATTTGCAACTTCTTCTCTGTACTTAAAGGTTCGCACCATTAAATAGATTTCTAAGCCAAAGCTTATGAGTCGTAATTGAATGAGTGCATGAGCGTTCCAGTCATCACAAAATTACAAAGCAGTGTGTTATTCTTGCCCCTTTCTCTTATTAGACAGGCACTGTGGTTTTTGTAATTTGTAGTCTGGAGGCAGGAATTCTTGGAGTTTTTCAGTAGGTGTTATGGAGATTGCAGGTGAGAAAGGATGGGGTGCCTTCCAGGGGGGAAAAAACGCACTTACAGTGTAGAAGACCTTGGGCACCTAGTCAAGAAGTTCAGGCAGAAGCCACCTTAGAGTTTCTGGGGTTTTTCCCTTAGAGCCTGCTAGTTTTGCTCAGTTTGTCAAGATTCTGTCTATATGGTAGAAATAATAAAGACTAGAGCTTCATTCCTGGTTCAGTGTAGTTTCTTCGCCTTATTCCTGACAGTAGGGAAATTAGCAACAGTGGACCAATTCCCTGAGAGACAGATTATATATAGTTATTGAACTTTTTCTGGAACACAAAGACAAGGGAACACTTGCCATTCATACAGGACCTCAACCTCATCCTTATTAGAAGTCCTGACTTTTTTGCAGCAAGCTGGATTCCACAATAGACCCACCAATGTGGAAAGCTATCCTAACCCTGTTCCTGAAAACTGAAAATCTTTGTTCTGCAAGTGCTTACCTTTCCTGTCCAATAAGGCAATGACAAGATATTTTCCATAATGCTGACAGATTATTTGCTTGCCCCAAAGGAATCAGCCAGCTGATCTTTGTTGAATTTGCATTCACTGATTCTCCAATAAATTCAAGATAGAATAATACCCTACTGTATATCTAAATTCTCAACTTTTCTTTCTAGCCCATCAGATTTATTAATTTTATTTATCATATGGCACATTCACATCGCAGTTCAATAGAATAAAAAACACAGGAGATAAAATACAAGATATAAAATACAGAGTATAAAATTATAGACATATGTCGAAATTACAAATATAATTTTTTGTTTCATTTGTCAAAGCCAGGAAATTGGCGAAATCTCCATTATAGGCTCTATTTTGGCACTCTGTCACTATATGCTGGATAGTTTGTTTTTCAGCCCCACAGTCACAGTTCGGTGATATCATTTTGCCCCACTTATAAAGGACATCAGCGCATCTACCATGGCCTGTGAGGATTCTGTTCAGTGTTGTCCATATCTCATGGGGCTGATCAAATCCAGATGGTTTCTCTGAAATGCAGGGTAAGCTTTGACATTGTGGAGGACAATTTTCTAGCCAATACTGCTTCCACATGTTCTGGATGTTGGTCATCTTCTACAAGTGATTTAGCTGCTGAAATGGCTCGATGTCTCGATCTCAGCCTATTTCATTCCAGGCAGGTTATGTCACTCAATATTGGCAGCTGGGGGTTATCAATAATCAATAAGGACATCAGAAGCTCCCTTTTGCAAGATGGAAGTGGGATGCCTACTGAACCATGTTTAGAAGAGACTCATAGAAATGAGGATGATAAGATAAACATGTAGCTAACTTAAATCCTATGCATTATCATTAAGTACATTCTAAACACGCCTGGGGGTCAGTTCCATCCATATTTTTCAACACTTACACTTTCCCATCTCCTGCTTTCTTGGTTCTTATCTCTATGATCATCTTTGCCTTTCTTCTCTTTCTATAGACCAATCCACATAATCTCCTGGCTTTCATATGAACATACATTTCCAGAGGATATATCCTCATTCCAGTATCTTTATCTTGTCATCAGCCCACAGCTGTTGTTGTTGTTTATTCGTTTAGTCGCTTCCGACTCTTCGTGACTTCATGGACCAGCCCACGCCAGAGCTTCCTGTCGGTCGTCAACACCCCCAGCTCCCCCAGGGACGAGTCCGTCACCTCTAGAATATCATCCATCCACCTTGCCCTTGGTCGGCCCCTCTTCCTTTTGCCCTCCACTCTCCCTAGCATCAGCATCTTCTCCAGGGTGTCCTGTCTTCTCATTATGTGGCCAAAGTATTTCAGTTTGGCCTTTAATATCATTCCCTCAAGTGAGCAGTCTGGCTTTATTTCCTGGAGGATGGACTGGTTGGATCTTCTTGCAGTCCAAGGCACTCTCAGAATTTTCCTCCAACACCACAGTTCAAAAGCATCGATCTTCCTTCGCTCAGCCTTCCTTATGGTCCAGCTCTCGCAGCCATATGTTACTACAGGGAACACCATTGCTTTAACTATGCGGACCTTTGTTGTCAGTGTGATGTCTCTGCTCTTAACTATTTTATCGAGATTTTTCATTGCTCTTCTTCCAAGGATTAAGCGTCTTCTGATTTCCTGACTGCAGTCAGCATCTGCAGTAATCTTCGCACCTAGGAATACAAAGTCTTTCACTGCTTCTACATTTTCTCCCTCTATTTGCCAGTTATCAATCAAGTTGGTTGCCATAATCTTGGTTTTTTTGAGGTTTAGCTGCAAACCAGCTTTTGCACTTTCTTCTTTCACCTTCATCATAAGGCTCCTCAGTTCCTCTTCGCTTTCAGCCATCAAAGTGGTATCATCTGCATATCTGAGATTGTTAATGTTTCTTCCAGAGATTTTAACTCCAGCCTTGGATTCCTCAAGGCCAGCTTGTCGCATGATGTGTTCTGCGTACAAGTTGAATAGGTAGGGTGAGAGGATACAGCCCTGCCGTACTCCTTTCCCAATCTTAAACCAGTCTGTTGTTCCGTGGTCTGTTCTTACTGTTGCTACTTGGTCGTTATACAGATTCTTCAGGAGGCATACAAGATGACTTGGTATCCCCATACCACTAAGAACTTGCCACAATTTGTTATGGTCCACACAGTCAAAGGCTTTAGAATAGTCAATAAAACAGAAATAGATGTTTTTCTGAAACTCCCTGGCTTTTTCCATTATCCAGCGGATATTGGCAATTTGGTCCCTAGTTCCTCTGCCTTTTCTAAACCCAGCTTGTACATCTGGCAATTCTCGCTCCATGAACTGCTGAAGTCTACCTTGCAGGATCTTGAGCATTACCTTACTGGCATGTGAAATGAGTGCCACTGTTCAATAGTTTGAACATTCTTTAGTGTTTCCCTTTTTTGGTATGGGGATATAAGTTGATTTTTTCCAGTCTGATGGCCATTCTTGTGTTTTCCAAATTTGCTGGCATATAGCATGCATTACCTTGACAGCATCATCTTGCAAGATTTTGAACAGTTCAGCTGGGATGCCGTCGTCTCCTGTTGCCTTGTTATTAGCAATGCTTCTTAAGGCCCATTCAACCTCACTCTTCAGGATGTCTGGCTCTAGCTCACTGACCACACCATCAAAGCTATCCCCGATATTGTTATCCTTCCTATACAGGTCTTCTGTATATTCTTGCCACCTTTTCTTGATCTCTTCTTCTTCTGTTAGGTCCTTGCCATCTTTGTTTTTGATCATACCCATTTTGGCCTGGAATTTACCTCCAATGTTTCTAATTTTCTGGAAGAGGTCTCTTGTCTTCCTATTCTATTGTCTTCTTCCACTTCCGCGCATTGCTTGTTTAAAAATAATTCCTTATCTCTTCTGGCTAACCTCTGGAATTTTGCATTTAATTGGGCATATCTCCCCCTATCACTGTTGCCTTTTGCTTTCCTTCTTTCTTGGGCTACTTCTAGTGTCTCAGCAGACAGCCATTTTGCCTTCTTGGTTTTCTCTTTCTTTGGGATGTATTTTGTTGCTGCCTCCTGAACAATGCTGCCAACTTCTGTCCAGAGTTCTTCTGGGACCCTATCTACTAAGTCCAGTCCCTTAAATCTATTCTTCACCTCCACTGCATATTCCTTAGGAATATTAGTGAGCTCATATCTAGCTGATCTGTGGGTCTTCCCTAATCTCTTTAGTCTGATCCTAAATTGTGCAAGAAGAATTTTGCCAAGACAATTCACTCTGCATAACAAACACTCTCTTCCAACAACCTAAGAGACGGCTTTATACATGGACTTCACCAGATGGACAACACCGAAATCAGATTGATTACATCCTTTGCAGCCAAAGGTGGCGGACATCTGTACAGTCGGTAAAAACAAGGCCTGGAGCTGACTGTAGTTCAGATCACGAACTTCTTCTTGCACAATTTAGGATCAGCCCACAGCTGAAGGAGGTTAAAAATAGGTGTTCCATTCTGAAAGTGGTGTTTTTCCCTTTATCCCAGCTCAAGATCTTCCATCTGAACAATCCATGACTAATAAGATAATGAGGTCAGGGATAGTGATCTATTTCTTCCAATTAGTCCAGCAAGCCTGCTGTGGGACTGTCCCCTTTTGTCTCATCCCTGCACTCAGTGCATATTCTGCAGTACTGGTTTAGCTGCTAGGCAGATTAGAACTTTGGCTTCTAACCACTTAAAAAAAATTGAATGTGTTGGTTGACTGGGTGATTCAGTGAGTGTAAATCCTTGAAATTGACTAGCTTGGCAATTAACACAAGTACAGTTAGTCCTCACTTAACAACAGTATTTGGGACGGGTAACTCTGTCGCTAAGCAATGCAGTTGTAAAGTGCAATGTCACATGACCATGCCAACTTACGACAGCACTTCTGCAGCTCTGGTTGTGGTTGTTAAGCGAATCTTGCACTGTCATTAAGTGCAACGTCAAGTGATCACCATTTGTAACCTCCTGCTGGCTTCCCCATTGACTTTGCTTGTTGGAAGCCAGCAGGGGAAGGTTGCAAATGGTGAGCACATGACTGCAGAATGCTGCAACTGTCATAATTGCAAACTGGTTGCCAAGCACCTGAATCACGATCATGTTACCATGGGGACGCTACGATGGCCGCAACTTTGAGGACCCATCATAAGTCTCCTTGTTCAGCTCCATCATAACTTTGAATGGTCACTGAACAAATGGTCATTAACCAAGCACTACCTATAACTGAACATGGAAAAAGGGCTCCCTAATCTGTTAAAGAGCATATTAGTGTTAAATCTTTGAGCTCAGTATTGTGTTATTAAAAGAAATAAGTGACCATTGTCAACTTGTGGATCCCTCAAGATACCATGGATTATTCCCTAACCGATATTCTAACTGTACAGGAAAAGCTATCAGCAGAGGCATCTGCAGGATCTGATACTTTTATCAAAATGAAAACAACATTGCCTTGTTGTAATGCAAACTCTGTCCCTTTTGTATGTGTGTGCGATGTCATCACACATGTACCGTACAGACCTTGTGGTACAAGGGTGCAATGCTGTTTTCATCATCTGCCCCTCCCACCTCACAGATGCCACTGGCAGCTAGAATTAGAGTGTCAACAAACAGACAAGCCTCCTCCTGCAAGAAAATGGAGAAGGTTCTTTCAGGCGGGAGAAAGTTCAGCCCTGCGTTTGAGAGAGGCAGATGACCCAGGCAACAGGAATGGAGGCAATGCAGACAGCCCCCCTCCCTTACCCAGAAACTTGTCTGTCCTTTCCCATCTATTACAATCTCTCGTAGGAGAGCTGAAGATTTCTTGGCTGCAGCCAGAGTTTCACCATAGAGAGAAGCAACATCCTTCAATTTCTGGAGGAAGCTCTCAGGTCAAATAAGAGATAACTGGCAGTATTTGGTAAAAGAAATGATGAAGAAGGCATAAGGGAATCCTACTTAGTTTTGACACTTGGGTGAAACTGGTAAAACGAAGCAAATTAAGAGTCTGATTTCAGGAAAACTAGTACAGTTAAGAAACTGTTCAGATAGGAAAGTGGCATGTGTCTGCATGCGTGTGATGTGTGCCATGTAACCAAAACATTTACTGCAAATATTTTCTTGGAAACGGGGCCACTAGTAAATAGTCAGATGTCTTTCAAGTGCAGTTACTATAAGTATTTGCCTGTGCAAAAAGACAGCTGAGATTTTAGTGGATGGAATTTGTGAGACTAATCCTTTTGGTCATCTGCTGCTCTTTCAACTGCTTCCCACCCAAATTATCTCATTCCTACTGCTGGAGCAACCTTAAAATCATGAAAGAGAAAGTTGCATATTGCTTAACTGGGGGAAAAAAAACATATTGGCAAAAAAAACCAGTGTGACATTTCTGATTTGTTGCATTGCAGTGAATCTTGATTGGTAGGGTGAATGGTAATCTTATTCTCATGCTTTTCATTATAGATTGCCCTCCAAAAACTTGACTTTTTTTGCAAGCCTAGTCATGTTGGCATATTTCTCCCAACAAATTACAATTTAAGTGGAAGCCTCACATTAACTGGGTCTCTATTCTATAATATTATCAGAATAAATTTTATATAGCTTTACTAAAGAGTTATTTCATGGGGGAAAATAAACTATTGTCCCCAAATGGCAGAATATACCAAGAGCTTTTCCCCTGCTAGTACCAGAGGGGTTGGGATTAATTCCAGTAAAACGTTCCATATTTATTTGAAACACAGCTGAAGATGTGACCTTGTCATGCTGTGACTTTGCCAATCTTCACTACAGCAATTGGCTATTTCTTGTAGATCAGATAATGCTGCATCACTTTGACCATGTTCCCATGCTATGTTAATTCACCCAGGCCAGATAAGGATGTTAATATGGTTCAGCAGAGGGACAATGATAGTGGTGTGTGTGTCTGTGTGTGTGTGCACACACTGTGGATGCTGGTTAGTTTCAGGGCTCAGTGCAAAATTCTGGTTATTTATAAAGCCCTTTATGCCCCAAGAAGCCACCAGGAAAGCTGGTTTTGCTCCAGATTCAGAGGGCTATAAGAGCACTGCTGGCCATCTTTTTGTCTGTTTGATAGCTGGCCTGTCCTGGTGTCTGGGGGGAGGAGGAGGAGGAGGAGGAGAGAAGTCATAGTCAATACATTCATCAAGAGAGCATCAATTTGACAAATCATATTCAATTGGGATGAAATCTCCTTGTTTTCATTCTGATGCTGAATAAATATTGTCACCAGCTACATGAAGGTGGGCTTTTTTGGATACCTATTACTTGACTGCAGCCCATTGTTGTCACAATTGAGAAATTACATCCATGGAGTCAACTGACTAATTATAATTCCTCACTGGTCTTACATTAGTATTGGCACAATTGTCAACAAACCATGGTTAAAACAAATCAGGCTTCATCATAGTTAAATCAAGGCATCCACATATCATGCTTCTCTCTTAAATTCCCTTAGCTCCCTCTGGAACATCTTGTTGAGAGTGTAGAGGAGTACAGAGATGGCCTTGAAAAAGAAACTCATTGAGGAAGATCACATCAGGAAACAGACACCACGAGACATACTAGACCTCTACTTTACTGATATAAACTATAATAACAGAATCTTGAGTGAATTCTCTTTCCCTCCCTCTTATACTCAAGAGAGTCAAGATGGAATAATCTTGAGTTTCTTCCTCACCCCCTCCTGTCTTTCCAGACTAAGCTGGTGTTTTTGTAATGGCTGCCATATTCTGTACTTTCTTCCATCCTCCTCTGCAACATCAGCTTAGTTTGGATAGACCAAAGGAGGTGAGGAAAAGATTCAAGATGGTCGAACCCTAATTCTCTTTAGTAAAAGAGGGAGAGAAGGAATCTCAGTTAGGTTTTCAAGATTCTATCACTATACTCTACTATACTCTATAACAATAATGTAGAGCTCCAGTTGTTCATGTGGTATCTATTTCCTGACATGGTCTAGCTTGAAAGGCTGACAGGGAGAGATACTTCCACTTAAGCTCTCTTTTTCTTTCTTGTGGAAAACAAAGAAGACTTTTTTTCCCTTTTAACTGATTGCCTGTATTTTGCGTTCTGTAAGTTATAAGGGAGAACATGTTTACATAAGTTGGTCATTTTGAAAAAATGGGAGGGAATAGAATACAGTATACTGTGTTCTAACAAGTATGTTGTTGACTGAGTGACATCCTTTCTTGAGGTTGCATCCTTCATAGTAGACAGTACCTATGTTTGTGAAGTACAATCCCCTTTGCCCTGAGATATTCTGTATCCTTTGGTGTTTCAAAGGGCTCTGAAGACCTGGCTCTTCACCTAGGCCTTTGGCAAGTGTGATTGAAGTCCCCTTTCCTTCTTTTTCTTTGCTCCCATCTGGGTTTGTTATCTCTGCCATCTTTGCTCCTTTTTTTGTTTTCTGTTGTTTCCTTCTTTTTTACATTTTTAACAATTTGTAAATTGCCCAGAGTCCCTGGAATTGGCATATAAATTTAATATATTATAAATTGTCATCATCACCATCATCACCATCATCATCTTATAGGATTTTAGACAATGAGGAAACTAGATATTCAGCAGCTACGTTCTCACACATCACACTAACTGCAAATCAAGAAAATCACATTGTGGCATACGAGGGATGAACCCAAACAATAGTGATTTACTCAAGAATCTATGATTAACTAAACCACGATGTGTGGTGGTCAGTGTCAGTAGTGGAGAGATCATTGTCCTTAATTGCAATGCTTTTCTTTTTCCGCATAGTCATCAATGGTAACTAATTAAAACTGATTAAAAGCTGAAGGCTATATTAAGGCATTTGGTGGCAGTCAAATTCTACTTCCCGGTTTATATCCTCTTCATTTCACGAAGAAAACAAAATACACATTTTACCTTAGTTATAAGTATGCTAGGGAATAAACCCAATGTATGAGCCACTCCCATGGGCTTCTGCCAAAGAACGTTTGAACACTAACTTCAAAATTATATACGTATCTTTACAAGCCAGAAAGCATGTTTGCACAGAATTAGCACACACCTATTCCACAGGTGATGTTTGTCAGCTGGACATGAACAGTTGACAGGTGAGAGTCAGGGTTAGGGACATGTCACAGGATTAGCACTGGGTTTCCTATGAGATGCAGGCTTGGTTGTGAAGACGTGTCCTCAAGAAACAGGATGTGGGGCTTCTTTGCACTGTGGCAAGCAGCTGTGTGGATAAGCTCTAGGTAAGCATTGTACGATTGGAGTTTGAGACCAGGAGTTAACGATCCATGGTTCAGATGATTGTGGTTGAGTTAGAATAAGCCTCAGCCTTGAACAAAAGTGAAAGCCTTGCCTTTTATTTTTGACTAAACGGTATTTCCTCAACAAGTATAAATTCAGGGCATTGTAATTTATGCTATCTCTTGTTAGTCAGCAAGAATATCACAATGCAATTTAATTATATGTTGTTTTAACACATTAGTTATAATCAACCAGTTTATTCACTAAATGGGAAAGAACAATGGAGGAACTACAAGCCTGAGATTCAGTATAAGTCATTTGAGATCCCTGAAATTGCCTTGATTTGTTGATTGCCCCATGGGAGAAATGACACATTTTGCTTCTCTGTGCTGAAAAAAGCGGTCTCATACCAAATTAACCTATCTTTTTTTGCAGTGTTTCACTTCTCTTATATACATTGTCACATTAATTCATCACGTAATTCCCTCACCATTCCATATCAGCAGGTCCTAAGGAAAGAAATTATATATAAGTATTGGAAAGAAATGGGGAAAAAATACCCTTGACATTGACTGCCTTGTGTTGAGTGTAGGATATTCTCTCCCTTTCTCCCTGTCTCTCTCTCTCTCTCTCTCTCTAAGTCAGGGTTCCACAATTTACTAATTGTGTCTCCTTTCCCCTTGAGCAAAAAGGATCAAGATACAAGAGGTGGCAGCTTTCTCATTTGTTTATGAGATAGCCAGAATTCTGCATCAACCAGCTGTCATTTATTTCACAAGGAAAGTGTGACAAATGGATGCATTAAGTAACTCACATCATCTTACCCCAGACATGATTGATATCAACTTATTCCAAAACAGGGCTATAAATAACATTACTCAGTATCAATATTGTACTTGTATCCAGTGCTGTATTTATTCTGGAAATCTGCTCCATAATTATTGGAATTCTGCTCTTTTTTTGGCTCAAAAGGAAGAAAACAAATCTAAATGCACAGAGTTGAGGGGAAAGCTTATGGAAAGATTTTCCTTTTCCATTCTGGCTTATTTTTCTGAAAATTACAGTATGATATTCTTAGAAGGAGGGAAATGTCTGGGCAGCTGACATTTGGTGAGCTGTTTTTTGTGTCCTGAAAAGACACTGAATGATATATTTATTAGATGCAAACCAAGAGAGTCTTGTTGTGCAAGCAGAACTGAGACCATTTATATCAAAAGCAAAACAGATTCTGTTTTATTGACCGTCAGTCAACACCACTGCTGGGCTCCCACCTTCAAATTTAGACCTCCATGGAAACTCTTTATGGAAAGAGTTATAAGCTAAATAAACTCTTAGACTACTATAAGACACTCTACTTGGGGTGACCTTTGAAGACCACTTGGAAAGCAGTCTGTATGCTTAATGGGTCTGAACCAGTTTAGCAGCATAGCCCCAGTTTCTGGGTCCAAGGTGCTGGTTTTAATTTATACAATTCTCCCTGACTCTGCTCCTGACTATCTTTGGGACTCTGTCCTCCAAATTGATGTGATCCATTCAGTGTGGTCATTGTGGGAAGGGATGCTGAGGGATTTGACTCTGTGTGAGGTAAAAGGGCCAGGAATCTGGAGGAAGAGTTTTTCCATTACTGCTCCAATATTATGGAATAGCTTAATCGCTAAGAAGAGCCAGGCCCCTCAGCACTGACTTTTCAGAAGACCATGGAAACCATTTTATTTACTGCATTTGGCTGATAATGAGATGGATGGTGGCCATTTGTTGTTTTTATAAACATGACAAATAAATGTATATCCAGAAATACATTGTAAGGAATTTCTCTGATGCAGGATGAATGCTGCTGTATCTTATAATAAGAGAACCATGGTAACTTATTGTAAACCGCCCAGAGTTGCTTTGTGCAAGATGGGCGGTAACAAAATTTGAAACATAAATAAAAATAAAAATAAATAAATGGTTGTATTTTCCCAGATTGTTTAGAAACATTGCAGCCAGCCTCACTTCTAGAGGTGGATACTTCACTTTATACAATGATAGAGCTGCCCTGCCTGGTTGGTAAGAGCATCATATTGTGCCCACTGCCCACTGCAGCTCGGGCCTCTGTCTTTTCAGCAGTCCTGGTTGGAAAAAACAGTTTGGGGACACAAGCTACTATTTAATATTTTTTTCTGGAATTTGTTTCTCCTAATCTTAACCTTTTGGCTGCACTGTATCCTCATTCAAGGACAATCTCCTCCTTGAAAAATATCTGAAATTTCCCCAGGAACAAACATAGCAAAGATCTGGGGGTATCCTTGGTCCCAAATCCTTGGAAACTCCAGCATCTAGAGAGTACAGATTTAATCATTCAGCACAGAGAAGGCTCTGATTTATGAAATAAAAATCAGAAGATCCATGGTTGTGAATCTTGGGTATGTTTCTTAAAAGCCTTTGATTTCAGGCTCCTGGCTGATGGAAAAAATGCCTTACTATCAGCTTTTGACCCTGGTAAGTTCCTTCCTTTGCTTCATTTGTTGAAACCCAGGCTCATGATCCTTGATTATGGGCTTCTTTATTTAGTAGTCCAACTGCACTTTAGAAAAAGGCATGTACATAAGGAATTGTTATTTGAAAAAGCAGAATAAAATATGTTTCAATGCAAGTTCTTCCTCAGGAGCATTTTTTAACAACTGGTTTCATTTGTACAGCCAAAGACATTCTCTCTTTTTCAGTCCTGCATTTAATTCTTGAACTTTATCTGCTTTTCTGTTTTTTTCCTCCACTGAACAATAACAAAATTATCCACACTATTTGTGGGCAGCATAATGGGGAGGGGAGAAGCATTTTGCTAACATTATTTGGGAATTCCCCAGCTGTTTGGGGGGAATTGAAAAAGAAAGTGATTTTCTAAGACCCGTTGGCTTCATTTTGAATGAGATCAGTGCAAGTTCATGCTGATGAGTGAAAGAAAGCAACGGGCAAAGAGAGGAAAATTGGAAAGAATCCAGAGACTGTGCTTCCTTCAACAATATTGGCACAATATTAAGCAATAAATAAAACCTAGCCCACAAGTGTGCTTCAAATTTTACACAACAGATACGCTAAATATCTTTTATATAAGATAAGGATTGGGTGATTGAAAAGGACCTGCTACCCAAAGAACAAGCTGGTTTTAGACCTGGACACTCTACCATGGATAACTGTTTTATCTTATAGCACTTAATAGACCAATAGACAGCAAATGGGAGTCAACTGTATACAACTTTCATTGATCTTAGTGCAGCATTTGACTCAATAAACAGGGACCTCCTTTGGAAGAAATTAACAGATATGAATATGGAACCCAGATTCCTCTCTCTAATCAAGGCATCCTACCCAAATTCCTGCCTAAGTGTACATACTGGAGCAAATGGTTCCTTAGCAGGGACTATTAATACTCACAAGAGAGTCAGACAAGGATGCATCCTGGCCCCTATTTTGTTTAATTTATATATAAGTGACATCCCAAAGTTTTTATATTCAGTTGATACACATATGCCTAAAATTAAAAATAAACATGTAAACATACTACTTTACACAGATGATATGTTACTGATGTCATATACCCAAGTAGGAATGAGAAGACTGCTATGCAGGATGAGCGTGTATTGCACACTTATCTACCTGTCCATCAACAAATCTAAGACTAAGGTAGTTGTTTTGGGGAAGAGGAGGATCAGATATAACTGGACCCTGGACAGGGAACATATAGACCAGGTTAAGTCCTACCTATACCAAGGACAGGATCATGGCTCCCTCATTTCAAGAGGAGATCCCTAAAGGCTACAGCCTATGCCAACGCCTTAAGGCAGCTAATCAACCACAGCCACCCAGGATCGTTAACCCCAATTATAAAGGTATATAACAGTGAAATTGTCCCAATGATCACATATGGTGCAGAATTGTGGGGTCACTCGGTAGCAAAAGTATTAAATTATTGGCTGAAGATGCTATCCATGGACTGAAGAGCAGATGCATAACATGCCTTCTTGTGCTTGGGCGGCCCGACTTACAAATACCATTTCACAATATGGATTTTCAATTCGTTTTCCAGTCCAATCAGATTTGAAGGCCAAGAAAAACTTCAAACAAAGGGTTTTGGATATGGCATCCCTTACACATGTCAAGTCCGTGAAGTGGCTGGCCCAACACAAATCAGTCTTTCAATTAGGAAAGTATTTAACAACTTTCTTGCCCCAATATCTGCGAAGAGCTTCTACTAGAGCTTGTTTTGACCAATTAGACTCTGTGGTCAGATATGGGAGGTTCCAAGGAGTTCCATACGAAGGAAGATTCTGTATCTGTGGCATCTCAGCTGTTGAAGATACCGCACATACCTTATCTGACTGCAAATTATACTCTGCGGAAAGGACTGACCACTTAGATTTATATTTAAAAAACAAAAAATACTGGAGCAGCCAGCAGAACCTTTTTATTTTTTACAGGGTAAGAACCAGCTCATTGCCAGCAAGACTGCACTCTTCATATCAAAGGCAATCTTGAAGAGGACAGATTACTTAGATCAGATTGGAGTTGACTGTAGGGGTGACGGTTTGATATGAATTTGTATTGCAGTTTTATTTGTATCTACTCATTTTTACGTGTATGTTTATAATGGCTTTCATTTCATTTCATTTCATTTCATTTCATTTCATACAGTTTTTGATCTGGTCAAAAGACTAAATCAATAAAGTATCTATATAGGTGGAAAAATTGAGGAAGCCATTTGGTGAATTTCATCCAGGAAAGGAACAGCTTAAAAATTCTGGGAAATGTGGATCTAGCTCTGGGCTTTCTTTATATTCAATGATTCCTTCCAGTAATAGCACTGCTTAGGCTGCAGGCCTATAGCGTATCAATTTATGTCAGAGTTCCCCTCACTAGAATTTGTCTTCAATAGTCAGTTGGTATTAGATTGTTTTGTTCAGTCTGTTTGATCGGGATAATTAGGAATGTGTTTACAATGTGAATCTCCAGGAGAGGAAAAAAATGCAGGAAACGGCACTTATTGAGAAACACTGGATTCAGCTTCCTGAGTCTAATTTCTCCTTTTAGAAAAGAAAATTTCAGTGCTTGAGGTTGGAAGACTTGCTTAAAAGAATGGGACTAGTTCCTCCAAATTCTCAGAAGTCACAAGGATGACTGAATAACCTTTCAGTAAAGGCTGGTACACTTTCCCATGAGAAGATACGCAAAGGTAAGGTAGTAAAAATTGAGGATCAAGTGGGCAAAGTAACAGGAATGAAACAAAACTCCCCCTTAAGTGGCAAACTTTCTGTAGAACTCTGCTTGTCTTTGTAGAATTAGGAGATGCGTTTTTTTAAAAATGATAGCAGAGGGTTCACCAAGCAATGCTCATAAGGATCAGACGTTTGCCACAGAACCTGACGTGACTGGATACACATTTTTGTCTTTTTGTAACATAAAGGGTCAAAACCACAAGCAAAATCATCTCTCTGAACTAGGTAGAATCCTCTAGGTCTGTCCTGTCCAATTACAAACTGAACCTGAGTAAGCTGGGAAGTTATAATCTGGCAGCCATTTTCCTCTAACACACTCTACATTTCTCCACATAGCTATTCCAGATTTGTAATTTGCTCCCTGCAAACAAATTAGCTCCATTTGATTGTCAACATAGGGAGACTACAAACGGCAAGCCAGTCATAGCAGCAAGATGGGACAATCAAAACTGCTTGTCTGTGTAGTGTCTAGTATGGTTTATATTTAATCTGTGTTCATATATGATCTTTGCAGTTTGTTTATAAGAACTGGCAATACCAGCACTTCAGTCTTTATTGCTAAAACATACCCACTTAGTGTGATTAATCGCTTCCAGGCTGTAATGATTTCTTATCCTGCTGGAAGGCCCTTCTGGCTGAAAATTACTGTGGAATTTGTCATCTTGAAGGGCGCCACATCCGACCAAAGAATATTAGAGAAGCCAAGAGGAGGATTCCAAGAAGTCTTGCCTTTATTGTATGCAAGATCCGTGTGGACAAAGAAAGGGTTGCTGGGTTTTGCTTATTTGGTGGGGGTGAATGAGATGTGTGTGTACTGTATGTGTGCAGGAAGAATCTCAGAATGGTGTGGTCTCTCTTGTTGTGTTCACAAGTACAACACCTAACTACTCACCAGATCCAGACTGGCTATAGACCAAGTAGTCCACCCAGTGTGGGGTATGTCAATGTTATTGCTTAGACTTTTGAGCCCGTTGACTCTGAACTACATTTATTAGCCAATTTCCCAACAAGACAATAAATTGGAGCCCGTTGATCTAATAAAAGCCATCCATGTGGATACTATTTGTTGACTAGGCAAACATATCAAATCCCGCCCCAATCTTTCTTTCGTAACAAAATTAAGTAATATATTACAGGCCATGCAGGTCAGTTTTATCACCTTTCAAAGTGAAGGTGAATTATTTGTACTATTTCCTTTAGCTGCTTAAGGGATTCATAAATAGCCTGTCCAAAGTATCTTCTAGTTTTCTACATTTATGTTTATTTATATAGAAATGTTTATATAATGTTTATTTGACATGTTCCTAGCCCCTCACAGTGTTTGTTAAGTTCTTATCCCCTTGCAGTACAAATACTAAAAAGAGAACCCTAAACTAAGAACATCATAGAAACAGAACAAAAAAAAATCCATAAATGGTGGTTGATTTTATTAAACAGGTTAATAAAAAGAGGGGGGGGGGGACTGAGTTTTCAAAGAAGCAAATCCTACAGCTTTAGGGCTACCACCCAAAACATGTTTCCTTGGTATTTGCCAACTTGTTTCTTATAGGGGTGGGCCCAAAGCAGACTTGTTGGGCTGAAAGTAGGCTGTAGCTGTCTCTGTAATGCTGCCAATGACCCTTCAGATAATTTGCATCTCAGATCCTTCAGAGATCTTAAATTTAATGTCAACATTTTAAAATGAGTTTGGGCTTGAATGACAATTGGCCCAAGAGATGGAGAATTAGTGTGATATGAGCAAAGCACCTTCCTCCCCGTGAACATTCTGCAGCTGAATTTTTGCACCAGCTCCTCAAAGAGAGTCTGTTCTCCTGAGTTAAGGTAGGCCAGTGAAGCAGCACCTGGAGGAGGTTTCACTGTGTTCAGGTAGAGTTGCAATAGATCAGCCTTAATTAGTCATAGGACCTGTTTTTCTGTCTTGCTTTTCCACAGGCACCCCAAACCACTGTGGTCACCAGCCTGTCTTTAACATAATCCCACAAATGTGCATAATGCAACGAATCCCCCACCAAGCCATATATCTCGATAAAGTCTTTCCCAGGATTAATGGTAATCCTGGTTTTATTTGGCACAGGCAATAATGATGAGGCTAAAGCAATGTTCTCCCTTTTCAACACTAAAAAATCAAATGTGCTCTTGTATGAGTAGCTCTTCCCCTTCATCTTCAGAGCCTTGTCCAAAGCTTAATTCTTCCATGAATAATGGAATAATGGAGACTGTTATATGACCCTCTCTTAGCACGCCTCTGCTATTATGTCCTTGTGTAAAAGGCTTATTTGGAAAGGGCAGGTCTTACCTGTCATACTCAAGATGGAGATTGGAGCAGCCAGAAGAACCATACAGGTAGTCCTACTTAACCACAACTGGGACCAGAATTTCAGTTGTTAAGTGAAGCAGACATTAAGTGAATCCAACCCTATTTTAAGACCTTTGTTGTGACGGTCATTAAGCGAATCACTGTAGGCATTAAATGAACCACATGGTTGCTACGTGAATCATGTGGTTCCCCATTGAGTTTGCTTGCCAGAAGCCAGTCAGGAAGATTGAAAGTGGCAATCACATGACCATGGGATGCTGTGATGATCATAAATGTGAACCGGTTGCCAAGTGCCCAAATCGTGATCACGACACTGTGATGGTCGGGTGAGAGCCAGTTGTAAGTCTTTTTTGTCAGCACTGTCATAAGTCTGAACCGTCACTAAACAAATGGCTGTTAAGCGAGGACTACCTGTATATTATTGGCAGATGCTCAGTGGTTTTAAGTGAGAAAGAAAGAAAGAAAGAAAGAAAGAAAGAAAGAAAGAAAGAAAGAAAGAAAGAAAGAAAGAAAGAAAGAGACTGATTGTAATTGGTAACAATTTTTTTCTTCCTTGGAAGAGAAAATCAAGGAAATGGTGGCTGAATATAAAGAGTGGCCAAAGGGATATACTCAAGCAGAACAAGTGATCCTGGCAATTATATAAAATATCTGTACTTTTTAGCCAATGCTGAAATACAGCTGAGCACTCCCTTTCTAATAAAAGAGGAATAGTATCATTTAGAGAGAGCATATGTGTGAATTCCCTAATGGTGATGGTTAGTCCTCATAAGTATTTAGAACCATGGCTAATTCACTACGTTATGTTAAAAACAGAAAGATACTTGTTATCTAGACTGTCTTAATACAGTATTGTAGATCAGATAGGGCTGGCTTTGAAAAGAGCCCAGAAACTTCTGCTGGAGCAAAAAACTCAAATCTCAAGATGTTTGGAGAGACAGTGGTTTGTTCATATCAGACTAATTTTGCATCTCTTGGGATGATCACTGTTTGTGCTCAAACTCAGTCTAAAGTGCTGATGCCAACTGAGAGCTCTGAATGATCTGCGACCAAATTATTTGGAAGTTTATCCATAGTACTACTCATCGTTAGTCATATACAATCAGCAGCGCTTACATACTGTACTTGTGATATATGCCAGAAACAGTCATTTAGAGCCTCTGAGGTTTAACTGAAGACTTCAAATCCTGGTGTAGTCTGAGGGCAGGTGCTATTCCTAAATCTCCAATTTACACAATACAGTAGATTAGATTCTATTTCACCAAACTTCACCTCTCTAAATATCAATACAGCTTGTAGAACAATTCCACTTAATGGTTAGACCTGAAACCTTTGATCAAATATTTTAATACCCCTTTGCATCACTGGGGTAATATCCTTGAGATCAGAATTCTGAAAAATAAGACTTTTCCCTAAAATGTAGTATGCAAGTCAAAGTGAACAGGAAGCAAATAATTTGAGAAATTCCAAGGAGAACTGAGACACTTTCAGTAAAATGCTATGCCAAAATGGAGCCAAATTCTGGAGGGAAGGCAAACATTTCTAGTACACTTACCATAATCTTTTTGGTTGAGAAGAAAGCAGTATTGGTAAATGTTGGGGGATGTATTTCTGAGCTTTTTAGCTAATTCTGCTCAAAGGATCACCCTTGAATATTTGGCTCAGCCCTAATTTCAATAAAAATTAGTGAGAGTTCCCAAGGCAGCAGTAAACAAAATTTGGTGGTCTTGTTCTGATGACCAGAATAAAATGAAAATAAAAATGGTCGGACTGCAAAAACTGGTTGGGGCTATTCATACCTATATTTTCACTTACTAATTAATTGAGTTCTCCAGTATTTATTTTCTATCCCTCTGTCGAAATGATGACAATACGTTTCCTCAGTACATTACTCCCCCCAGTCACAGTTCCAGTAAATTAATTTTTAACAGACAACATCAAACACTGTGAGATAGTTGGGAAGAGTATTATAAAAACAGAACATTAAAAAAAAATTGTTCTGCTTCTCCTTCCTGCCACCCATCTGCATCAGAATTACCAAGGAATGATTTCAAACTTTGTGCCTTCTGTTCTTCTCCCCCCAGGCTTTTCTTTGCCCTTAAACATTCTTTATTCCTGCATGCCACCATTTCTCTTTAGC
Source organism: Candoia aspera (assembly GCF_035149785.1). Lineage (NCBI taxonomy): Eukaryota > Metazoa > Chordata > Lepidosauria > Squamata > Candoiidae > Candoia > Candoia aspera. The sequence goes on along the minus strand of NC_086158.1, from coordinate 93,204,678 downwards.
CACATAGAAAACAACAAACCCCTGTTTGTCTGTAAGCAGAGAAACAAAAAAGGCAGGATAACAGCCAGCTGTGCACATAGCACACATAAAAAGGGCAGGGCTTCCATCATGTGGTCCCACCCACTGTCTTGATTTTTTTTGACCCCTCCTGTACTTTGCTGACAAAAAAGGCCAGTGGATCAACAGGAGATGAGGGATGTTGCAAGGCGGAAAGGACCTGAAATAGAACCATGTGTTCCTAGGAAAAGATGGAGCTGTTTTGAAGAACTGCTGACCAGGGGTTATTTGGGCATTCCCAACTGTTCTGAAGTATCTGTTCTCCTTCAGAATCAAAGTGTGCAAGCTGTAGTTGACACCACAAATTCACTGAAGCAATAGTATTCACAAGTAAACCAATTAGTCTGTGGATAAATGAATTGAGGTTATTCAGATATTGCTGAAGAACACCCCCCAGCCTCCTGCTCCATTGACCATGTTGATTGGGCCTGCTTGGGGGATACTCCAATGACCTCTAGAGGGCTGCAGACCCTCCACCTCACAGTTCAGAGTCAGTACTTGGGGTGTGCTATGATATATCGGCATAAGAATCAAATGACTCAGCATCTGAATCAAATCTCCTTTTCCTCAACATCTTCGAGTGTTTCTAGAATTAAGCAGTAAGATGAAACACAAAGAACCAGAAGTACTCAAAGGTAGAGCAGATTTAGACCCGGTGACAAATTGGCCACTAAAAAATAAAGACATATAGAAGCTCAGACAATTAACTTGGGGTAGTGTGTGTGTGTGTGTGGGTGTGTGTACACACCCACAAACACACCTGAGAGAACGTTAACACCAAAAAGAGCTGCCAAATGAACATGCCCTATAGAAGCTGATACATATTTCACTGAAAAGGTCCCCCCTCCCATCTTTCCTCTTAGATGCAATCATCAGCTGTAGAAGTGAAACGGAGTGTAATTGGCAGGCAGATGAATAAATGAGGTGATCCTTTAGTTATCCAGGTCGAAGACCAGCCTGAAAACCATATTTCGGCATTAATCAGTGCCTCCGATTGGCTGGACTGAAGTTCAATTTGTTAGTCTTTGTTCCATTATTTCAAGCACCTGCTCAAGGCATTCACCCCAGGATCTGACCCCCATATAAGGAAATACATCTGGTTATTCTTTCCATGTAGGTGGCAACCAGCTGCAAAATTCCAGAGGCCCAAGTCCAGCTGCGGAGCTTCTCCTGTTGACAAGAGCTAGGTGGTCATCTTCCTGACAATATGCTTTAAACAGTTCTGTGCATAAGCAAGACACAGTAGTGAAAAAACAAAGGATAATGTCATCATGGTGATGAATGAATAGTAATTTAATGCAGAGTGGCACTATCACAGAGGTCTGGCGACAGCACAGCCAAATCTAATTGGTCATTAGAAAATGTTTTCCAGCTGTCCACTCATGAAACTAATCCTTGTAACATATTTGGTTTTGTTACCTACTTTATGGATGGAAATGTCTCTCTCCCCTGCATGTCTGACCCCGCTGGCTCTCACAGCAAGCAGGAAAATAATGTTGCATCACATTCTGTCCCTTAATGAAGAGAGTTTTGAGGCTGCCTCCCTCCCTCTCCCTCTCTCTCGGGCTTTTTGAAAAATCACTGCACTGCAGAGAGTAAAAAACTTCCCAGCCTTTAAACTCTCACGGGGAGCTTGATCACTTCTCTGTGCTGACTCTGTGCAAGTGAAGGAGGGAAGGTGAGGGCAAAAGGTTTGTGTGGTGGCACATATAAGAATTCTCTGTTGGTTCAGGAAAGAAAGAGAAAGCAATTTAGCATTAGAACCGAATTTGGTTTTTGCAGAAAGATCATCAATAATGAAGGGCAAGCAAGCTCATACTTAGGACAAGTCAATGCACTATTAGGATGAGTTCAGGCCTGACTAACATTAATTTGTGATTGAATAGAGACATGCAAAAAGGTCCCTGTTCAAATCTGAACCCTAGACCATACTGAGCTATGTCAATCAATGGTCTGACTTTTGTTTAAGTCTCCAGAAGGTAACCTAGAAAGAAGACCAAGTATACTCAGAAACATCTTCTGAAGACACCTGAAATCAAATAACAGGGCTGAGCCTAGCAAGCCTGTTATGCTTTGAGATCTAGAAATTAAACCTATTTCAGGCAAAGAAGATGGGTGGGCAGACTGGGCTTTGCTGATAGTATTAGGCATCTGGATTGCTCAAAGATTTGCAACAGAGAAGGGCTTTTGACTTATTGTTCCAATGTTAAGCTCAAGCCACAAAGACTTGGTGTTCCTCTCACTTCTGGTTTAAGTAGGTTATATCGCTACAGTAATCTTCAATTCCCCCCCCCCGCCCCCACCAGGTCTAGCCCTAATATTTTCCTTTCCAGAAACAAGCAACCTTTTTGATTTTTTAAAACTCATATTCCTACTTATACCCATCCTTGATTTTCTTTTTCTTTCTGTCTCTCTTTCATCTCCAGGGGGATCAGAAATCAAGATGGTAGTAACTACTGTACAACCATGCAATGATGCTTGTAAAAAGGGGGTATGGATCTGATTATATGTTGTGGCTGCATCTTGAGTTTTTTGACCTTTCTTCCCCTTGGATGCCCCTACAGAATTGTACCATATAGGTTGTTCTTTTTACACTCCTCTGCATGAGTGAATAGATGAATTTAGAAGATTTTTTAAATCTAAGTATCTTGTTTTCCAACCTCCTTTTCCAACCATTTCATTCCTCTCCCATCAGTTATTTTTGCTTTTCTTCAATGGAAGTCACCATCCCCTGGGTACTGAGCATGTCTGATCCTTCCCTGGACTCATTTTTCCCTAAAGCATTTTTAAACATACATTTTGCAAGGCTTGGCTTCCCCTGTCTGCTGCCACTTCCCCTTGTATGTAGCTCTTATAGCTGCATATGCCATAATTCTCCAAGAATTACATTCAGGTTAAAATATAGAATGAATTCCAGAAGATTGTACAAATGAATCCTTTGAGGCTGCGAGGTGGGCTCCAATCAAATACAAACATGCTATTGGTGGAGTTGATTAATAAAACATTTGGAGATCACAGTCCCAAGGCCCATCACAGGTATAAGGCAAACCATCTGCTTATCAGACTGAGATGATCCACCAACCAATAGAATGCAGCTGCCTTTGCACTGGAAATGGTAGCTGTTTGGCATGGCTCCATTAATACCATGCAACTATTTGTCAAGCTGACCTAATCCTTGGTCTTTGCTGGTGGCAGGGAGGGGGGATTGCTTCCTTCAAAGCTACAATGGTGGTTGCATTGTAGGGAAAAGACCTGATTTCCCTACAATGCCTGATTTCCCATGCAAGCCCAATATTGGGCTTTTATGGTATTTGGGGAAGAACACCAAATAAAATAATAATTAAATTAAGCAGATAAATAGGTAGAATATCCATTTATTTGCTGCTTCTGTTCTGTATTATGATGTCTGACTCTTACAAGTACATTTATATTTTTATAGATGTATAGCTATTTCGGAAGATAGATGCTTTTGAACTGTGGTGTTGGAGGAAAATTCTGAGAGTGCCTTGGACTGCCAGAAGATCAAACCAGTCCATCCTCCAGGAAATCAAGCCAGACTGCTCCCTTGAGGGAATGATATTAAAGGCAAAACTGAAATACTTTGGCCACATAATGAGAAGACAGGACACCCTGGAGAAGGTGCTGATGCTAGGGAGAGTAGAGGGCAAAAGGAAGAGGGGCTGACCAAGGGCAAGATGGATGGATGATATTCTAGAGGTGACAGACTCGTCCCTGGGGGAGCTGGGGATGTTGACGACCAACAGGAAGCTCTGGCATGGGCTGGTCCATGAAGTCACAAAGAGTTGGAAGCAACTGAAAAAATAAGAAAAAAAAAAGTTATTTTATCCATTCTTCCACCACCCTTCCAAATTTCAGTTTTCCTTGTGCTAATCCCCAATGTCAGGCTCCAGAGATGCCTCAGAGTCTTCTTATTCAAAGAACTTTGCAGAGAAATGCCGCTGCCATAAAAGGAGTCAGTGTTCAGCTTTTAGAAGGATTGATCCATGTGTTCAGTGTAGCATAAAGTATCTCTGATTATTGTACCATCATGGTATTTTTGACATCTTGCTGTTGATTTTCTACATTACAATGCCTTCATTATTACTCACAAGTTTTCCTGAGAAGTTTCCAAGAACTTGGATGTTGGGGAAGATAATTGCTGGAGCTTAAGTTGACTGTTTGCTACGATGTGAACTCTAAGTCTCTTGGTTGAAGAGTTTTGGCACTAAAGTAGTTCAGTTTAGTCCTTCAGTGGTTTGAAGAAAAGCCAGGCAGAAAAAAACAGATCTTGGGAAAGAAATGCAGAAAACAATATGAGGAAAGGAATGAACAGCAAACAGAAAGGTCAAAAAGGAAGGAAGGAAAAGTAGAAGGGAATAAAACTGGAAACAGTAGAAACACATTGTAGAGTTTAAGAAGGTGATTGAAGGTTATGCACTGATTTGACATCAGCAGTCAAACATTTTGGCTAGTTATTCTCTTGACTTAAATTTGATATAAATCTATTAGAGTTTGGATTATTTTAAAAACATGTTGGGATGTAACTGGGGAACTAGCAGGAAAGATGAGCAAGGCCATTCCTACTGTATCTGAGTTGCAAAAATCCAGATGACCTTTTGATGGCTGCAGTGACCCAAAAAACTCTAAACAACTCTTTGCTTCCATCTAGTGGCCATATAGATTTTGCTGCCCATTTATGGTAGCCCTAACCAAGATGACATGGTGGCTATGCAAAGGAGGAAAGTTGAAGGGATTCTTCTTTGTTCTGCAAGGCAAACCGCTGTAGTAAACAAGCTGTTAAAGTTATTTTATATTTGTTTATTTATATATCAAATTTAGTCACCACCCATCTCGCTCAGAGAGCAACTATTAAACTTGCTATTAAAGTTATGGCAGCTTTGCTGTTCAAAATCAGTCTTTGGAAATTTGTTCTGTCTGGAAGTTGGGCTTAACTTTCCAGGATTCCCAGCCACAGCAAGTGGGAATGTGTTCCCTCCCCACAACAAAACTTTTCATTACTCATGTAGACTTTTGAGACACACTATTTTCCAAAAGTATTAGAAGTAAAGAAAGCTCTTAAAATGTCTTGCTGTACTGGAGACAGACAGCCTCTTAGAGGCAGGAAATTAAAGGATGTGATTGGGTAGTAGTGGAGGACAAGGACTTGCAGAAGTTAGTCTAGACCCTTGTCCCACCAAAGAATGTCGTCGTCATCATCATCATCATCATCATCATCATCATCATCATCATCTAGATACAGAGACAGATGGAGACAGAGGCAGATAGATATGGATAGACAGGATGGATAGTTCATAGACAGCAGACAGCAACAGCAACAGCAAGCTATTTCCTTACTGCTGCCAAAGGGGCTGTGGTGGCTCAGTGGTTAAGATGCTGAGTCAGAGGACCATTAAGGTCAGCAGCTTGGCAGTTCGAAACCCGAGAGCATGAGCCACATGACGGAGTGAGCTCCCGTCAACTTGTCCCAGCTCCTGCTAACCTAGCAGTTTGAAAGCATGCAAATGCAAGTAGATAAATAGGTACCACTTCAGTGGGAAAATAACAGGGACATGAAAGGAGCCCCCTTGGGTGTCCCCCGGGCAATGGTGACATCACCGGAAAATCCTCTCAATACAGAAGCACCTTGGTAGGTGCTTCTGACACAAAAAAAGAAAAAAAACTGTTGCCAAGAAATAACATGGATGAAGTCACCAGAAGTTAAGATCTGTTCAATGGGGACTTTACTTACTCTTTTTTGTGTTTCTACTGACAGTACATAAGATTGAAACTGATCTTTTGCATGGATATGAGATAGAAGATGTAATCACAGTGCCAGCCAGTAACTTAATTTTACTTAGGATGCAACATTAGACTTAGTCAAACCCTTAGAACATGTTACTCCCTGCTGTCAACCATGCCTAGCAGTGACCTTCAAGCTGTCAGGCTTTCTTCTCTGATCCTGCTATCTGAGGTCCTTCAACTGTAAACTTGATGTATGCAAAGCAGCAGCTGTCTCCTGTAGAATTATACTCCTTCCTGTTAAAGTCTAGACCACCTTGTTTTGGATTGCACCAGGACATGGAATAGATTCAACAATCACACCATGTCTGTCAAATAGCATCTGCTTCTCTGAGTCTGTGTCTCCTTGTCATGAGCACTGATGGTGAGCAGGAGGGGGCCCCTATCCAGGGGGGAAAATGCATGCGTAGTAGAGAGAATTTGAGCTGTCATTCAGAGAGACACAGAACAGACCCGCCTTGACTTTTAGGGTTTATCTGTATGGGTTTTCTCACGCTTCTTCAGTTTGGTAGGATTTTCTGTCTACTGTAGCAGTCATAAAACACTAGAGACTTATTCCTCATCTCGGCGTGGTTCCTGCTTGTCAGGACACTCCTACTGTCTTGGTTTCTGGACTTGTTATCCTGAGCCACAAGATCAGATATTCAAGTATTTTGCTGAATAGGAGTAGATTGTTGCTTATGACTCCAGACCCTAATGAAGAAGGGTCTGGGATCATAAGATGTTTACTTGCATTTAACTGCATGCATGGAGAAATGTGCATGCAGAAACTGCATTCAAGCAGAATACACCTACTTGCCTTCCACAGGTAGAAATTTATTTCAACTCATCACCCAGTTTTCTGAGATGCTCCAAGGAATGAGTGAAGAGAGCTAAAATCCATGAATGAAACATAATAGCAGCCTAGGGTGGTGGTGGTGGTGGTTGTTTTTGTTGTTTTCCCCCTGCTAAAAGGCTAAGTCTCAAAAATTGTGGCTTATTCAGCTTTCTTTGAAATAAGTTTCTAAAAATACATTTAATGATATTAGGGTTGGTCGCACAGTCAGTCAGATGTTTAGACTGGATTTGGCATTTTTGTCCACCTATCGAGTCCTTGCCAAGGACCTGGGATAGGCAGATGTTGTTGTTTTATAATATTAAAGGTATCGTTGCAGGATGGAAGTTGTTCCAAGTAAAGCTGCCTTTTACAATTGACTGTTGGTGATTTTGTCAATGCTGATGGTGTTCCAGTGGTGCTCTAGATGTTTGGGAATTACAGCCAAGGTGCCTATTACTATTGGTACTATCTTTGCTTCCTTTTGCTGCAGTCATTCTATTATTGTTGTTGTTGTTCTTGTTGTTATTTTAATATTGTGTTAAATGTTTCATGCAATATAAAAAGATTTTAAATTCAGTAAATTAAAAAAAAATCTTTGGTATGCCCTGCTCACAATAAAACAAAATAGGTGAGTGGAAGGAAAATAACTGCATATTAAAGGTTGCCTTTGCTGCTTAGAAAAAGAGAAGGGCAGGAACCCATCAATTAAGTGGATCCATAGCTGGTTCAGAAATGGCACTCAAGGAGTGCTTGTCAGTAGTTCTTCATCAGACTGGAGAAAGGTATCAAGTGGGGTGCCAAAAATTGAATCGAGAGCTCAATACTCTCCAACCTGATAATGACTTAGATGAAGAGGCAGCAGGAATGCTTACTGGAGTTGCAGATGTCACTTAACAGGATAGGATGCCTAATATTCTAAAAGATAGAAACAACACTCAAAATGATCTTGATAGGCTAGAGCCGTGAGTTGAAAAGGAGAGGATGGAATTTGCAGGAGGCAGCAGATAAATTTAATCAAGGAGAATTCTTTGTTTAGGAATAAAAAATCAAGTCCAAGGGAGGAATCATTGGCTTGGTAGTCAGCCTTAGCTCTTGGGCTCTACAGGATCTAGCTAGTTATAAGCAGGATTGGATCTGCCTCCCTGTCTTTGAGGCTATACCTGTTTTTCTTTATTTCACATTTAACTTGGGAGGTGCCTAGTGGATTGTGGGAGGAGGTAGAGTTTTGAAGGCAAAATTCTTCCCCTTCCTGCTTCAGTGTTCCAACTGGTGGATGCTTTCCCTGCTGACAACCACAAAGCCAGAGAAAAAAACCATCACCTTGCCAATATGGAACAGTACATTCTCCAGTCAGGGCAACATCATTTGCCAGTGCCTTGGAACAGACACAAGAGAGGTTGGCAGAGACTGGAAGTGGAGACAACCAATTTGATGGCCATGTTCATTTGTGTTGACTTTAACTCAGTTGGAGAAAGGCCCTCAGTCTTTAAGAGAAGAGACTACTGGGGGAACTGGGTGTTTCAGAAAAGATGATTGAGAAGGATTGTGACAGCACTCTTCAAGTACTAGAAGAGATATCCACATAGAAGACAGTCAGGATCCATCCTTTACCACTCTGGATCCTAGACGTGGACTAAGTTACAGAGAACTACAGATTCTGGTTAAGCTTCCTAATAAGAAAATCAGGAGATCCTCTAGTGAAGATTGCTAAATGGTAATGGACTTCATTGCCCTTTCCAACGTGATGATTTGATGAATGTCAGCCATCCAAATCAGGCCATAGTGCTGATCCTAGGATATCCTGGGATTCAACCTGATAGTGCCATTGAGGTCCCTTTTCTAGTAGGTTGAGTTGTCTGAGAGTTAAACTGAAAACAAAGTAGTCAGCTGCAACTGGCAGAAGAAACAGGAACAACACTGGGGTTCTGTCATGAGTTTTTTCCCCTTCAAAAACCTGAAAGTGCCTCAGAAATTTCCAGCTGAGGTGCTGAAAACTCACAGAAAAGCAGCCATTTTATAGGTTTTATGCTCATTAAAACCAGAAAGCATGTAAAACAATGAAATTATCTCCTAACTAACAGTTTATCTTGCATGAAGGAAAATACCATAATTGCAGCCTTGATTAAACAGCATTATGAAGTTGGTGGAGTTTGCATTTAACAGTTTTGTGCTCCAGGAGTTGCCCTTTTTAAAGCAGCAAATTCTCAGATGCATTAATCAACCTGCCTGCAACAGGCTAGATACCTGTATTTTTATGATGCTAGAGCCAATAAAGTATCACAGCACCCCTATGAACACCTCCTTGCAAAAGTACGAATATTTTTCTCCTGGCTTCCAAATGCAAACAAACAAAAAAAAAAGGACCAAGGGTTTTGTCTGTGCTTGCATAATGAAGGCAAATTATGCTGAAGAAATTAACAGGAATGCTGTTGTGCAATTAAGAGTTTCTGGAATAAAAATCATCAGATTCATTGCACAACAGTTGTTCATTTTCTGTAGGCTCTGAGACTCAGGAGAGCATACACATCTGATGCCAGAGATTAGGCAAAAGTACAGACAGCCCCTTGGCAAATGACTTGCCCTGGATCTGTGCCCTGCACCATGGGTAGACACTGTGATTACTTGTGGAAAAGGCACCTTTTCTATGCTCAGAGCTCTTCCAGCCTCTTTGTCTCCAGCCTTCCCAAATCTAGTTAACAACAAAACTGAGGATGATCTGAGCTGTTTTGATTATTTTCAAACCCATTGGGGTGTCAAGATGCTATGAACAAGGGCTTATTTATATGTTGCAAGGGTGGCCAATCAGTGTTTTGCCTTTTCTGGCTAACCGCTGAGCACACTTAACTTACTAGAGCTGGCTTGCTTGCCTTGTCCAACCCCTAAGTCTTCATGCCCCTCAAAAAGCTGCCCATTTGAAAGTGTTCCATTGTTGTCTTCACTTCAAATGCTGAGGACACGGAAGGAAAACCATTGTCCTATCCTGAGCTGCTGCAGGCCCTACAGTAACCAAAATTCCCCCACCATCATTCCACACAAAAGGCAAAGAAAAAAGTAACCTGATGGTTCACTTATCACTTGTCCACAGCTGAGAAAAAGGGAGAAACTGAAAAAGGCAGAAGCTTCTCATTTTCAAACCTGCTTACCTCTGCTGAGTTATGAGGGGGAGCTGCCAAGCTGTCAAGCCTTCATTCCTCTTATAGGAGCTGAAGCTCAGGAGCTGGGAGGAGAGGAAAGGCAAGACTTTCTTCTAGTTGGAGAAGAGAGTTCTATAAAGCGCCAATGTCTTGAAACAACAACAAACACACAACTGGCTTCACTGTGGCTTGTGCTACATTGTAGCTGAGCTGGAAATAAATCAGCTCAGCTCAGCTCATCAACACTACTAACACTGTGATATCAGAGAGGTCTAAAGCTGCTTTCATAGTAGCATAAAACCTTTGAGATGATCAGAATCTTCATCATATCTAAGTTGCTGCATCATCCCATGCAGTTTTATATGGGGATAAACTCAGGCTGTCACCATACAACTATCACTGTATGCCCCAGATATCCCTCTTTTTTATGAGTTGCTCTATAGGTTGTGCTGGACTACAGAAAACACAGGTTGTTCTCAGCAATGACTCTGCAACCATCGCCCAGCCAGACTTGATCATACCCACCAAGCCAAAATATGATCCCAGCTTCACCTACTCTCACTCAGACCTCTTGCAAAATCAGCAATCTGCTGCAAAGTTGCTTCTAGGAATGAGGTTAGCACCCAATGGCCATCTTAGTTTTCTCTCAAATGTGAATTGACATGTAAGACTCATATCAACCATCCTAGAATTTCAGTAGTAGCTTTAGCCAACCTAGCAGTTCGAAAACATGCAAATGTGAGTAGATTAATAGGTACTGCTTCGGCGGGCAGGTAATGGTGTTCCGTTTAGTCATGCTGGCCACATGACCACGGAGGAAGTGTCTTCGGACAAATGCCGGCTCTTCGGCTTTGAAACAGAGATGAGCACCGCCCCCTAGAGTTGGACACGACTGGACTTAATGTCAAGGGAAACCCTTTTTGGAACTAGAACAAACAAGTGATTCAAAAGCAAGCATCTTGCCAACCACCCTATTTTATTTCTTGCTGCTAAGAGCTCTTCCAGCCATCACTGTTCCTCAGCAACAGATTTCTGCTTTCTCTCTTTTTCTTCCTAGGCATGATTCTCACCCTCAGTTGTTGAAAGAAGTCCTCCGTGATGACCCAGGTCATTATGTACACAGCTGTCTATGACGTCATCCGTTTCCTCCATTGCATCTAGGTTTTATCTCCTGTCACACCTTATTCGTCACTGACCAATGTTCAATTTCACTCATACACAGTTAGGTACATATCAACCATGCCCCGATGTATTCACTCAAGAGTATAATATTCAATAGGTAGAATTCTAGTATTTTATTCTTAAAGGATTTTAATTAATTAATTTAATCACTTTGTTTTATCCCTTAGGTTATACTGTTAATAGCCTGCTATCCATACTTATGGGACCCAGTTTGGTGTAGTGCTTAATGCATCAGGCTAGAAACCAGGAGACTGAAACCGTGAGTTCTAGTCCTGCCTTAGGCACAAAGTCAGCTGGGTGGCCTTGGGCCAGTCACTTTCTCTCAGCCTGAGGAAGGAGGCAATGGCCAACCACTTCTGAAATCTTGCCAAGAAAACTGCAGGGACTAGTCCAGGCAGTCATCAGGAGCCAACACTGACTCAAAGGCACTAAAATAATTATAAAAAAAATAATAAAATGAAATACATTACAATAAAATGAAATAAAATCCATACTTAGTGTACAGTACTGCAGTAAACGTCATATACAGTACTGCTGATGTCTTAGACATGTTCTAGGCTTTTAGGCATTTTTATTCTTTCTAGACAAAGTCTCTGCTTTCCTTCCTGTGTCATGGCTTCGCACGCTTTGTTCTTTTATTCTTTTTATGGTGTCACCTGTTCAATTTGTTGGTTAGTGGCTGTAATAAAGATTCTCTCTCTCCTACCTGGAATACTGCAAACACCTTTCTGTTCCAGATTTACTTCTGGAAAGTTATGAACTCTGCCAGGAAGTAATCCTGCCATACTAAAAGAGACAAAATGGCTGTCCTTCCTTCACTTTGGGGGTGATGTCTGGGAACCAGAAAAGGAATGTTTACAGGATGCATTTTTTAAAATTATTATTCCTAGTGCGAAGCTCTCAAATTATATGCTCTAAGAAGTTACCACTCCACTCTGAAGCTGTAGGCCATTCGTAGAATGGATTGATGAGTAAAACTTTATCCTATCTCAGGCAGTAATTTACCTTTGGCTGGCTTCATTACATCTCCACTGCATTCTTTTTTCAAGGAGTTTGGGGTCAAATGAATGGATTATCTTCCCAATGATCCACCATTGAAAGAAAGAGACTGGCTGGAGCTGTTCCACTGAATTGCATCTGAGTGCCAGAATATAAACTCCAATCTCCAAAATGAGTCTTTAAGTGGTTCGTTTTTCTGGATCACAGGACTGTGCAACAAACAGCAGAACTTTATAGTGAATAGCAGGGGCCAGATTTACCTCTCCATCATTGTACTCCTTCCTGTTCAGAACAGAAGTCCCCAATCTTTCAGCCTCATGAGTACATGTGCAATGTCCAAGAGTACCTGGGGAGCATTCTCATAATGTAGGGAAATCTTATTTGGCCACCACAGGATGGCAGCAAAAAGCTCAAGTTTTCTGTATGTCTTTACTGCCATCTAGTGGTCATAGCGATTTGTGCAGATCCAATATGGTAGCCCTGCAAGATGTCTTCCAGGAGAGGGTTAGCCATTCACAAAATAGCTGCCATAAGGATAATTTGCCAGAAATCTGTTCTTCTTGCAGCCCAATGCAAAGGAGACTCCTTGGTATCCTGAATTATTGTTGCAATTCCATAGAATACACAGTACTGCAGCTGCTCTCCATGGTTATTTTCTAAAGCTTAGGGCTGCCAGTGACTGCATGGCCAATGCCTAGAATTCTGGGAGTTGAAGTCCACCCACCTGGAAGTTGCCCAGGTTGCTGTACATCAAAATAAAAGCTTGGCAGAACTGCAGTTTCTTGTGGCAAGCTTTGTAGGAAGACAGATGTGTTAGTCTATGTGGCAAATAATCAGGAGTCTGGTAGCACCTTTTTCGACTAACAAATCTGAGAAGCTTTGAAACTCATCAGTCCATATTTGGTATGCAGCTGAAATCAACATATTTCATATGTATTCAGAATACTACAGCTTGAGCAAAAAAGTCCTCACAGAGGCCTTCTGAGGTTAGATGTGAAAACACTTTGTTGCCTCATTTATTTAGATTTATTTCACTGTAGCCTCTTTCCTGTATGTTCCCCTTTAATACTATAACTTTCAGAGTTTTCTCACTGGAGCCATGGAAGTCCTCCAACAAGTATTGGGAAAGAAATACGTTTTTTAAATGTTTTCCTTTTGCAAACGAAAATAGAGAATGGATATTTTGAAAAAAAATTAAAAAGGGTAAAATAAAAGAACTTATATTTTCCAGGCAGTCCCGCTTGTTTTTATAACATCCTGTGAGAGTAGTAAATTTTATAACAACAGATGTCTGTTATTCTGTATTAAATCTGTTTAATGGAGGAAAACAAGATTGCACATTGTAAGTGCTTGTAGAGTAAAAACACTTTTGCAAAGATAGCACATCATCCCTTTCAAACTAACACAATAAATAAATAAAATTCCATCTTGAGAATTCCACAAAGGTTGAGTTCCTTGCGAAATATGAATAAGTTCAGATTAACCTTTTTCTAAACATTTTAGCTGCATAAGATTGGAAGGGATGGTTGATGGCATCTAGGGTCATCTTTTTGCCTGGTGGGTGTCCTAGAAAACAAGTAGGGATCATATACAGCAACTGCTAGGGCATGTCAAGCAACACATTTTTGGATTACAACTTTCACAATCCCTTAGTTAGATCACATGGGGCACATAGAAGTTGGTGTTTGGAACATCTAAAGAGACTTGGCTACCTGCTTATCCTTCAATGAACTGGACGATTGATGGGAAACTGGGAAGCGGAACAACAATATCTAGAATCAGGATACATATATACTAATATTATGCCAGTTCATAGCATTTTCAACTTCTTATAGGAGAAAACCTTGAACAGGTGGCTGAACTTTAGAAAGGCAGAACTTCAGAAGTTCAGAAAGTTATACAAGATTGGAGCTGGTTACTATTTAGATAGGAGACTACTAGGACATTCTAAGATTGTAGGCTACACTGGGAAGTAAAAAAAAAACATCCTGAAAGAAGATAGTGGCAAACCACATCTGTACTGTTGCAAAACAACAACAACAACAACAACATGGACGTGCCCATGAGATCACCAAGGTCAAGCTCGACTTGAGTGAGATTTTTATTTATAGGAAAAATGGAATAAAATGAAATAAGAAATATCATTGGAATTCATGCAGGCAATGGAAGCCAATAGCTGTTAGCTGTGATTGCCAAATGCCATATGTATTTGACCTCTTTATTAAAAACTGGGAAAAATTATCAGAATGTAGCCTGCAGATTGTTGGCCTTGGTGGAATCTCCAGCATGGACAGTTCATGTTTTGAAATGGAAAACAAAATACAGAGGCAAAACATCTATACCACTTGACTTCATGTCTCAAGAATCTAAGAAATGTCTGTGGAATTATAGATGGAGGAGAATTAAGGTGAATGGAATGAAGATACTGGGTTTTTAAATTATAGTTTATCATGGAACCTACTGAGTAAAATATTCCCACCTAACAAGAAAAACAGACTGTAATTGCAAACAGATTCTTCTGAAAGAACCAAGGAACATGGTGTGAATGTATGAAAGTACCTGCTGATCACAGCAGGATCACATTTTCCAACTTCCAACCAACATATTCTTTTAACGCCGAAGCAGTTCATGTAGCCTTTAATGAGACAAATACACATAATCAAGCTATAGATATCTCATTCTCCCACTTTAGTCAGTTATCTTAAAGCTATGCTTTCTGCACCAGACAGATGCTCCTCAAAAAATTCCACCAGATAAAGATGAACATATCATACGAGTTATTTTCTCTCCCCCTGCATTGTAGGATTTTTCATATGAAGCCTGTATAGTATTTAGAAAGGGGAAGGAGATTTCCAGTTGGAACACTGCTTTTCTCTAGAGAAGCTTGTCTTGTGTTAAAATCCCTACCTTGTCTATTGTGTTTTAGAACTGGAGGTTACCATAATAATTCATTGGGATCAGACCCTAGAGGAGGTGAATGATGGCAGTAAAAAATGAAGCATTATATGTCCAAAGTATCTAAATTTTCAGCTATGACTTAAAAGGTATTGATCTGACTCCATCATCAGACTTCTAACCATTTAATATACAAGTCTCAGAAGGTTCAAAACATTTTAAGAAATCTTCATGCAATACAAAGACCCATTCCTTTTTCTTATTTATTTATTTATTTATTCATTCATCCATTCATCCATTCATCCATTCATCCATTCATCCATCCATCCATCCATCCATCCATTCATTCATTCATTCATTCATTCCTGTCCTTTTTCTTTTTCTTTTGGTCAGTTGGATATGAACTGATACTAACTGAAAGGTGGCTAATGATTTCCTGCTAGTTCTAATTTTTGCCTGAACCTGCTAGGAACCGAAAGACCTTCTGGCTTGCACAAGCCACTTAACACATCACAATCTGCGTCACCATTTTGGCTGCAGTGAACTGGACATCACCTAACAGACAAGTTTATACCTCAATTTATAGCTCAAATTTAGTCACCACCCATCTCACTCAGAGAGCGACTCTGGGCGGTTTACAATAAAAACAAGAATAAATAATCATTAAAATACAACAAAAACAATAAAAACAATGTTCTTAAATAAAAATACAAACCAAGACAGAGGCGTTAAAAGATCTTAATTTATGAGAGCATCTTCAAGGTGCTAACCACCCCTAGGATTGGCCTCATCTCCTCACACCCCCATGAGCTGGCAGAGCCAGGTCTTCACTCCTTTCTAGAATGCCAGGAGAGTGGGGGCCTGCCTCACCTCTGCAGGGAGAAGGTTCCATAGGGTGGGGGCAGTGGCCGAGAAGGCTCTCTTCCTGAGCCCCACCAAATGACATTTTTTATGGACGGGGTCTGTAACATGCCTTCTCTGCCTGACTGGGTGGGACGGGTCGATGTATTGGGGATGAGATGGTCCCTCAGATAATGTGACCCCATGCCATGTAGGACTTTAAAGGTGATAACCAACACCTTGAATTGGTCCCAGAAGCAGACTGGCACCTAATGCAGCTCACGCAGCAAAGGTGTTATATGCACCATCCTTGGGACCCCAAAAACTGCTCATGTGGCTGCATTCTGAACCAGCTGTAGTTTCCAGATACTCTTCAAGGGTAGCCCCATGTAGAGCTCATTGCAACAGTCAGTATGGGAGATGACTAGGGCATAAGTGGCTGTTCAAAGGGCTTCCTGATCCTGGAAAGGGCATGTCTGGCACACAACATGAAATTGAGCAAAGCCCCTCCTGGCCACAACTGCCACCTGCTCCTTGAGCAGGAGTCGTGAGTCCAGGAGGACCCCATATTCCTGTTGAATTGAGCTGCAAACCATCCAAGTATCTGGAAATTTTTTTGTGAATGACAAATTCTCAGTCCATAGTTATTTTATTGTTGTGGGTTTGTACCAGACCAGATGCAGTATCATCTGGGAGAATTATGACCACAATGCATTTTAGCTCATGTATCTGAATGAGGCAGGGAAGCCATGATTTTAGTCATAACCACTGATTTAAGGTACATAATTGAATGTAGTTAATCTCAGAGCTATTTCAGAGGAACTCATAAGACCGTTTAGAAGACTGAGAAAGGAAATGCAATTCTCGCTGTGCTTCCCAAGGTTAGGAGCAGTGTGTCTTATGAGTGTATAAATGCTGCCTCAAGTTCACTGGTTATACCTGGAAACCTTTTCCCACTTAGTCAGACAAGCTGTGTGGTGCAGGGACCCTTCGTTTCTGAGACTGAGATGCTCTGCTGAGCTTGCCAATAACCCAAGAACTGCACATTTCGCTGAAGCCTTAATAAAAGATTAGTACAATCTAAGCTGTGAAAATGGTCCAGGTTTTGAATGAGAAAAAAAAAAAAGATGAAATGTTCAGGGGCAGTTGAAAACTCATTGACTGTGCATGATTTAAGTTCTAAACTAAAGGAAAAACTCTTAGAGAAATGCCACTGCACTCATGATTCATTTGAGGATTATGAGTTGAAGACATTCATGTTTTGAACCAGGAAATCAAGAACTCCTGTGGCAATCACTGCTGTGAACTTCTGCACTTGCTGCAGTTGAAAAGATCCTCTGAAGCACATAGTCAATACCTCTTAATGCAATAATTAAATGAGAAAGCAGATAAAGGAACATTCTCTGTACTGGGAGAAAGCGAGAAGCACCTTTCTTCTTTAAAGTCTCAAAGGAATGCTCTGACAAATAATCAGAATAATGTCTTATCAAAAAGAGGAGGGAACTTCCTTTAGCTAAGTATGGAAAAAAATCATTTTCCACTTTTCTTTAAACATTGCCACTGAACTATATTTTCTTCCTGTTAGAGAGGTAGAGCACTGCTTTTTAAAAATGGTTGGGCCCCAGGCTCTGAGCAGTTGGAACAGAGCTGAGTCAATGTTGATTGTATCAAGCATTTCTATATCTGAAAACTAGGGGTCAGGATTCAATATTTCTTGGAAATAGTTCCTCCCTTTCCTGCTTTGCTCCGAAACACAAGAAAGATGGCCATATTTATTTATTAGTAGAGACTTCACCACTTCTTTGTCTCAGATACATGTAGATTTTGATCTTCAGAGTATTCAAAATCAGGAGTGAGAAGATTTGAGGAGCATGCTAGCTAGTTTAAAATTAGGATGTGAGCAGGTGTACAATGCTTGTTCTTTCCATTTCCTATCTCCTGATCTGTTTCTCTTTGTGGAATGGACTATGGTTGGTGAATGTCACCTGTGAGAAAGTAAGAATAGCCTTGGTGGATCGCTGCAAGACAACCTTAATCCAGAATTTTGCAGCTGGATAGTGTAGTGGTTAGAGTGCTGCCCTCTGACATGGGAGACCAGGGTTTGAATCCTGGCTGGTACCTATGGTACCTACCTCACCAGTAGGGGTCCTTGGGCAAAGACCCCCTAACCCCCTTCACCTGCCTACCTCAAATATGATACAAACAAAGAGAGTCATGCCATCTTGGACATCACCCGGATTAACAAGGTCTGCGCCAGATGTCGGGGAAGCAAGAAAATCTGATAAGTGGCCTGGTGGAACAAATCATACATGGATGAGACAAAAGAACCTGGGATTTATAATTTTAAAGCCATCCGAGCTAGTTGCTATTACTATGTCTTGTGAAAATGAATTCCACAGTTAATTATCTGTTATGTCAAGAAGTAATTACTTTTGTCTGCTCTGAATCTCCTTCCAATTTTCGTTACTGAATAATCCCCAGCCCAGTGTTTTGAGAGAAGGAGAAGTTATGCCATGCCCACTTCCTCCATGCCATGCTGCATTTACACACTTCAACAGTTTTCCCCTTTAGTTGCCTGGCCCCACATTGCCTTTTTTATCAAATCGAAAGATCTCAGATGTGTTTCTATCATGAGGAAGGTGTTTATGCTGGAAGGGTCAGTAGGGTGTAGGCCAAGATTTAGGAATTTTTCCTGCATGCGCTCTTTATTTCTCACTTTGCCTGTGCTTTGTCTGTGAGATAGCTGACCTCGTGGGGCTTCCTTTCTGCTTTTGTCTTCTCCATTCATTTGCTTTCTGGCTGTAGGTAATTAGGAGTCAGGCTTTGCTTATTTCTCCCATCTTTCCTGTAATAAACCTTTCTTGTCTGTTAACTGCTTTATTAGCCATTGATCAGGTTAGATTCCTCATCGTCAAGAACACAAACATTTTCCTTTTACCATTTGAGTCTCTGATCTGCATTTTATCTGATTCTATTACAGTATAACCTTTTTTTGCAATGTGGCAACTAGTATATGCCCACTAGCATGGAATTTGCATTGTCCATGCAAGCCGAAGAACAGTTTGTTCATCACTACAATAGCGCAGAAGCTTTTGGCTATTCTCCTTGGGAATATCTGTTTTTTTTTTTTTCCTTATTTCCTTCCACAGGTGATTTGAGTTCTAAAGCTAGGTTTGCTGTTAGGAGGCCTGCCTGCCCGCCTGCCTGCCTGCCTTTGTCTGTGCTGCTCTGGTTGAAGGATGATGGGTGTGGTACAGCAACTGCCTGTTGTGGTATAATACTTTTCTGGTTTTGATGCTAGCCATCTGGTGGGCACAAGGTGGGAAAAACATGTTTTGAAAGAATGAATGGAAGCAAAGATGGAAACAAACATTAACATACATGCACTGATGTTCCCCACCCCTCAAATAACTCTCTAGGACAACAGTCACAAGTAACCCCCTGTCTCTTCATCAAGCTCTGAAGTAAAGTCACATCCATTTATCTCACCTTCCATCACTAATGTCCCAACTCTCATCAAAAGGCCTGTGTTTTCTACACAGAGCCGTTCATCAAATGGCTGCCTACTCAAAAAAACAAACAACTCAACCTACTTTAGAGTTGCTTAGAGCCACAATTCAGTCTTAAATGAGACCAAGATAATGCTGCTCAAAATCATCTGCATTGTTCTGATGGATGGTCCTGCCCATTAAAACAATGCTCCTTCCCTCCATACAAACAACAGCTCTCTGGAACATCTTTTGAAAAGGTTCTGCATGGCTTTCCATTTTGTGGGGGACAAAAATAATAATTAGAGCTAGTGTTTGATTGCAAAGTACTGGTTGTAAGAGGGACTATTAAAGCTCTTCTTAAATTTGGAAATCATGATTCTTGGTGGAATTCAGTCCCCTCTATTAGTTGTCCAATAACATGATTGGCAAATTGTAATCTTTTTGTTGTTTATTCATTCAGTCACTTCTGACTCTTTGTGACTTCATGGACCAGCCCACGCCAGAGCTTCCTGTCGGTCGTCAAGGGACGAGTCCGTCACCTCTAGAATATCATCCATCCACCTTGCCCTTGGTCGGCCCCTCTTCCTTTTGCCCTCCACTCTCCCTAGCATCAGCATCTTCTCCAGGGTGTCCTGTCTTCTCATTAGGTGGCCAAAGTATTTCAGTTTTGCCTTTAATATCCTTCCCTCAAGTGAGCAGTCTGGCTTTGTTTCCTGGAGGATGGACTGGTTTGATCTTCTTGCAGTCCAAGGCACTCTCAGAATTTTCCTCCAACACCACAGTTCCAAAGCATCTATCTTCCTTCTCTCAGCCTTCCTTATGGTCCAGCTCTCGCAGCCATATGTTACTACAGGGAATTCCAAATGAGGCTCCAGAACGAACTCGTCAAAGAGGTTGACCACTGTGTCTACCTGGGACAGCTAATCAAAATGAATAACGATCAAAGAGAAGAACTGGTCAGAAGAAAGAAAGCTGGATGGGCTAGATACAACCCCATTAGGGAAGTCTTACAGAATGAGAAGATCGATGGAAAACTGCATGCTAATCTTTTAAATTTGATTGTCTTATCAGCAGTGCTATATGGAAGTGAAACATGGTCACTAACAAAGGCAGAAGAGGAAGAGCTTTCAAGAGCAGTAAAGACTATGGAAAGTTCCATGCTGGAAGTTTCTCTCCGAGACCACATCCCAAGCAGCCAGATTAGAACACGAAGTGGAATAAATAATATTGTCATCAAATATCACAAACTACGCTGGGCAGGACACATCGCACGCATGTCAGATGGCTGTTGGACAACAGCAGTTGCCGAATGGTATCCAAGAGAAGTAAAAAGACCTATTGGCCGACCTCCAAAGAGATGGGAAGATCCAATAGTCAAGAACTTTGGCTGAACCTGGAGAAGAAAAGCCAGGAATCGAGACGAATGGAAAGCGAGTTGCGACCAGAAGGACTCTGTCCGGCGACAGTCTGGTCAATCAAGGTGATCAAGGTGATATTTATGGCTGACTGGAATCCCCTTATAGACTTTTTGCATGAAGCAGAAAAAAAAAATGCACTTGTGACTTGTGGTTTTGATGATTAGAAAAAAAATAGACAATGGAAAAAAGTGAGCTTTTCTCTATTCATAGATAACTTTGTAATCATACTTATATTTGCTGCAAAGTAAATTGGAAGCTTTTTCTTTATATATGTGGAGGGAGCAGAGAATGTATTGAAAAGAAAACATCTTGGTATTCTATTCCATAGCCCAGTGGTTTATAAACTTTGTGCCCATAGGGAGCAAGTGATATTTGGATTATTCATAACAGCAGATTTTTATATTGAAGGGGATTTTGCAGACCTAAGGTGGACTCTTGGTTGATAAGTATGGATCCAAGCTAATTGTAAAAATAGTCCATTGAATTAGCTGCAGCTATGCAGGATACATTGAAATCTAATGAAATTACCAGATCTGATAAATAGTAGCAGTTGTGGGTCTGATCTCACTGTTGTGAAGGTGCACTTTCTCTCTCTCTCTCTGTTTCTCTTTTTTATTGTGTCTTATTATTTTGCACTGAGCCTAGTTTTAGGTGCATAAAAACTAACAATACTATTACTATGTGACTGGGAAGAAAGGGGCTTAGAATGAAGAAGTTGGCAAACTCCTATCTGCTGCCCAAGTGTTTCTTCCATAGGGAGAAATTTTTTCTCTGCAGCTGCAAGCCACATTTGGCTCATTTTCAAACTTCATCTTTCTTTTGCCAACTTTTCCCACTATACCAGATTTGTCCATATTACAGGATGTGTATAACAGCTTCTGGGGATTTGATTGACATTCAGCAGAAAACCGTGTTCTATTTTTTTCCTGTTTATTCCTGTTTATTTCCTGTTTATAAAGCAGGCTTAAAACAATCCCAAAACATTCATTCGCAAGCACAGCTAATTGCATTGTATGTCATTGTGTACAATGTCTCTCTTCTCCCAAGTTTTAGGTAAAAGGTAGGAAAACTGTGGAACACCCAAGAACATTTCTTTCAGCAATCAAGATTTCAGCATAAGGCAATTTTAAGACTCTTTCTGTGTGTGTCTCTCTCTGTGTGTAGGCTATGCCACCAGTACACTACTCTATTTTAAATCCTATATACTAATTCTAGAACTAAAGAAGGGCTTATCAAGATTGATTGCAAAGTTTCTATCTCTTGCTTGGACAATCTGGCAGCTGGCCTTTCTTTGATCTTCTTATCTTCTGACAACCCACCGTGTCCTCTGAAGTGGTTAGCTATTGTCCCTCAGCACATTCCAGCTCGTGTTTAGCACCCCGCTTTGGATCTTTCTAAAAAAAAAATGTGGGATAACCTCCCACACCTCTTTTGAGTACCTCCTGTGATGAGAAATAAGAGTATGACATGTAAGTCCTCAAGAAGCTTCACTTTCAGTTCAGCACCTTATTGTCATATTGACTGCAACAGATACTTACATACCAGATTTCTTTTGGTCTTTGGCTATTGTGTTCCAAGAACTTTTTGTAGTCCATCTGTCCATCTTACAGGAGGTTGTTCAAGGGGTGTACGTAATTATAGGGCCACCACTAGATCACTTTTGGTGTCCATCTCAAGAAACATGCATACTTTTGTGAATCAGCTGTGTTTTCAAAATAACAAATTAAGACTAACAGACATGTTGCCACATAATGTTTTGTGATTCACAGCATATTGTTTCAGCTGTATAAAACTAAGCTTCCATGTGTAAGTTACCATAAGATTTTTTATAGTGTTTTCCTCAATAGGCTAACGTAGAATTTAAGTTTCCCTAGGTTTAAGTAAGATTTCAGACAACATCTTCCTCTTCCTCCTTCTTTATAAAACCATGCAATGCTATCTGGCATAAAAGTCAGAGATTAAATACTATCTTAGAATTTAGCTGTCAGCATTCCTCTTCCATTTCTCCCTCTTTGCAGATAAAGGGTTGCTTGAAAGAGATACTTCACTATGCTGTAAAATATCTCATTTTCCCCAGTGATTTTTAATACATATATATTCAGGCATTCTGTAACAAAAAAGATAATAACATGGTAAAGTTTGCTTAAGCAAAATACAGGATTTCATATACCTGTGAGAGCTTTTGTGTTCTGTGGTGAATAAGCTGATGAGAATAACATGGTTGATGCACAATAATTACATTCAGATGAGTGACCTCAAGGAAGTCAGACAGACACTAAAAAGAAATTCCAGGAATAAGAACACTAGACTCACTCTCCAGTACTGAGGATAATATTTACACCAATTCAGATATTCTCCTTGTGCAGTTGATTTGCTGTAAATAATGTGCCTTTCAAATCTGAATGATTTTGTTGCCTATATATAAATCTTTCTGTTTAAAAAACAATCCTATTCATTGAACTTTATTGAGAGGGGATCAAGACAGCATTAAGAGATGGAAAGACCAGAGCATCTTGGAAACCAATGAAACACAGAGGAACAACTGAAATGTATTTTCTCCTTTAACGATCACAGTTTAAAGACTGTAAAAGGCAAAGGTTTCCCTTGACATTAAGTCCAGTCGTGTCCGAATCTAGGGGGCGGTGCTCCTCTCCGTTTCAAGCCGAAGAGCCGGCGTTTGTCCGTAGACCCTTCCGTGGTCATGTGGCCGGCATGACTAAGCGGAATGCCGTTGCCTGCCCGCCAAAGCAGTACCTATTAATCTACTCACATTTGCATGTTTTCGAACTGCTAAGTTGGCAGGAGCTGGGACTGGCAACGGGAACTCACCCCGTCACGCAGATTCGAACCACCAACCTTCCGATTGGCAAGCTTGGCAGCTCAGCGGTTTAACCCGCAGTGCCACCACGTCCCTTTCTTAAAGACTGTAGCTGACACTATTTTTCAATAGCTCAGTTGAAAATTTGTAAATGGTGCTTGGCTGGAGGGGAGGGGAGACTGACTGGCACTACTCAGTGGGCAAAGAGTTATCAGGGTTCAGAGGGCAAAACCTAGGTAAAACCCAGGAAGAGGCAAAATTCTGGAGGATGTGAAAATGCTCCAGCAATATTCTGACCCCAACTTCCTTCCTTCCTTCCTTCCTTCCTTCCTTCCTTCCTTCCTTCCTTCCTTCCATCCATCCATCCATCCATCCATCCATCCAAATGTGTGCACGAATATTTGAGTGAAATTTAGCATGTATTTAAAGAGTCATTTCTGTGATGTGTAACCATCCTGTACAATATCATTAAATTACCCTTAGAGTCTTTCCTCTCAGGAGGCTTGCAAGGAAGTGATTATCCTTGGCAACTTGCTTGGTATGGTTTTAGAGCAGGAATAGGCAATGCGAATCTTTAGGAGTTAACAGAATTCTTGAGTTCCTTTTTTTTTTTTTTTTGGAATCCCTCCTCTAACCATTATTACTGAAAATCAGTAATGCCATTGCCCATGATTTCAAAAAGAAGGAGGGGGAGGAGACCGTATAGATCCACCTAGTTAGTCTCGGTATCTAACCAACCATGTCTGGGATCAGAACAGTGTTGGGCCTGATTAATACTTGGATATGAGACTTTGGTGAGAGCCAGTTTGGTGTAGTGATTAAAGGCACTGGATTCAAAGCTATGGGATTGTGATTTCTACTCCTGGTCTGGACTTGAAAGCTAGCAAGGTGACATTGAGCCACTCCTCTCTCTCAGCTTGAGGAAGAAGCTGGCAAGCCACTTCTGAAAAATGTTGCCAAGAGGACCCCAGTGCTTTTGTAAGATTGTACATTCTGGTGCCTGCTCTATATCTGCAGCCTACTTTCCTGTGCTCTGTCTGTGGCTCCTATAATCTCTCTTTAGTCCTGCTCCTAGTTCCTATGGGAGCTTTAATCTCTGCCAGAAGGGCACCATTCCATTTCTGGAGAAGCGTTCCTCTCTGTTCTATGCTGTACAATTGGCTCAGCCAGAAGTAGTACATATGTATATTTTTCTTCCTCTCTCCTATGTCACACAGTGTTTTCCTACTGCTATTCAGACTGAGTTCAGAAGAACTTAATTCTCAGAGTACTGTTATTACAATCTCACACGTATATTCCTTCCAACAGTGTCAGCAACAAAGTGAATCCACCCTTGTGTCTAGATATGTGCAAAACAGAGTAGACTATTCCTGGAATTGTCCATTTCCTTACCCCAGAATGGGCTGATACAAGCAGCCTGGGGGTATACCTTCTGGAAGCTCAAGTGGTTTGTGTTTTATGGAGAACATGGATTTTTCTAGGAAAGAGATCACTTCATTTTGCACATCTCTACTTTGGTTCCTTGACTTATACTGAAATGAAATGGCCACTCGTTTTTCCTTTAGCATTTCCCCACAGCATGGTTTATTTAAGAATGGATTAGGGTAGAGAAAGGATGTAAAATGCCTTTAGTTCTGGTACTCAAAGGAATGTAAGTGAGTGGAATATTCTTAATTCCTTTGTATCAGATCTTGTTGTTAGATATTGCTGTAAAAAAACAAAAAAATGGCAACCAGGATTGCTATTGGATTGCACCTGGTTGGAAAATGTCAACATTTCCTCATTATGGCTTGCTAGAAGCTTTTAAATGTGGGGGAAATGGCATCTTTGCAATCTGGAAGTTTTATCACAGAATTTGGTAGTCTGGAGCCTGTGAAGTGGATGTGCTGTTAGTGAAATTTACTGTGCTCTCCTGGTGATTATGGTTTTATGGTTTTAATAGTTTTTTTTTAAATCTTTTTAATGGGTTTTTTTTGGTGGTGGTGATTGCTATGTCTTTGGGGGGGGGGTTGCATTGTTTTTGTGTTTTTAACTTTGTAAGCTTCCCAGAGTCATGTATGTGAGATGGGCAGATATATATAGAAGTTCTCATCATTTTGAAGTCTGCCAAAGAGAGAACAGTTGCAGGTCAATCTCAGAATGGTTTGGAGGGTTTGAGGATGGAAGTGGTGCCATGAAAAAGTGCCTTAAATTTAGCCACAGAAGGAATGCCTACAGTATTTCCAGAACTGCAGTGTAGTTTTTTTAAAGTTGTTATTGTGTACCAGATACCATTCCATATTTTTTTCAGAGCTGATATCAATGTTTCAGTGAACTTCAGAAGTTTAGTTTTTAGTTAATCCAACAAGCTCAAACCTGAATGTCGAATTTTACCCTTTTTGTGATAATGGTACTCCCAGTTCCAGGCTGCAAAAATCCTCATGCCCACTAGATGGCAGCAAGAGATTATGACAATTTTGACTCCTTGTGGCTGCGTTGTGGTCCTTTGGATGTTTGGTAGCATCCAAACTTGTCAAGTTCCAGACCTTGAAAGGCTTCTGTGAATTCACCAATCATCTTCAAAACATCACTGCTGCTGTTTCAGTATAATGTATAATATCATATATAATCCTATGATGCAGCAAATCAATGAGAGTTTCTCAAAGGGGTAAATTACTGGATGTAGAAATATATGAAAATAATATGCATATTGGCTGAAAACTGGTAAGATACATGTATCTTTTTGCTGTGATTGAAGTTGATTCACAACATTTTTGTACAATCGAGTAACTGTTTAATGTTCATCCTGAGGGAGAAATGAAAGATTATCAGCTATTTATGTCTCCCCTTGAAAGGACAATCAAAGAATCAAACCCCCTTATCCTAAATTACTAATTTAATACATCAGAAAGATAGTCTTTCTGATACTTTTGGACATACAAGTTTGGTGAGCGTTGCCATAAATATTCATTACTCTATTCACAGGAACCATCGGACTTTAGGGACTCATGAGGACAACACTTGTCAGAATATGCGCACAGTACATTTGGGACTCTACAAATCCATCAAGGCTGAGTCACTAAATATAACCTACAGATACTAATGAGCATGTATTTTAATAACTTGCAGCAAAAATAATGAATATGCATTTCAATTCACACCTGTAAAGTTCAAGAGCTAGGCTGAAATTAGTTTTAAAGCTTCAGGTAATGTTCTGAGAACACACGAGGCCTAGCTTTCACCAAAAGTCCACAACTCTACTGCCCTCTGAAGTAGCTGAAAATGTTTGTTAAGGAAAGCATCATTTGTACCAGGTGCAAAGTTAAGGTAGAATATATAAAAACCAACGTCTTTGTTTTTAGGTGTGATTTGTTTTTTTTGTTGTTTTAGATTTTTTAATCCCACCTTTGGCAAGGAAGAGAGAGATGGAGAGGAAAGCAAGAGAAAGAAGGGAGGTGGGGAGGATAAATCTGGTGCTCATTCCATAGTCAATGAAGCTAAGTCCACCATTTTGTTTTTGCAGTTGAAACAATTTATGACTGGGAAGCTTCATTTGTCTGAGTGTATGAAATGATTGAATGATTTCACTCAATGAGGAATTGTACTGAGTGACTACAATAGTGCTGGGTATCACAATTCCCCCAGAGACTTGTCAAACTTAATTTTTTTTATAAAGGTCTTTTAACTGGAAAATAAATAAAGAAATATATGGGAAGCTGACAAGTTGCTTGGCAGCCTGCATCATCATCTTTATTTTCCAGAATGCCTCTGAGCCCAACAGAGGCTCCCCAAGCTTTCTTAGCGAAAAGAAAAGAAGAGTACCTGCACTATAAGACTTTGTGTGGAAATATGCCTACATGCCTAGAAAAAAAATGAATTAAAATAAAAATAAAAAGATAAAGGAAAACTAATCCTGAGAAAATAAAGGAATGCTGTGGAAACCCTCATCCCATTTGTGCTCAGATATATGGGTATTTTGTGACTGATCATGCCCTTCATGACACATTTTATAAATCAACATTCTTCCCAGCATCCATTTTGCAAATGTACAGATGCTCAGATTTCAAATGTGATCTACACTTAAAGTGTATTTTCTCCTGCAAAAAGCTTGATCACATGTCCAGTGCAGAATATCCTGAAGGGGGACTGAAGGCAATGGCCCATACAGGTAGTTCTCAGTTTACAATCACAATTGGGACTGGAATTTTGGTTGCTAAGCGAAGCAGTCATTAAGCAAATCTGACATGATTTTACAAACTTTTTTGTGGCAGTTGTTAAGTGAATCACTGTGAGCCTTAAGCAAAGCACATGGTTTTAAGCAAATCACACAGTTCCCCATTGATTTTGCTTGTCAGAAACCAGCTGGGAAGGTTGAAAATGGCGATCATGTGACCGCAGGATGCTGTGACAGTCATAAATGTGAACCAGTTGCCAAGTGCCCAAATTGTGATCTTGTGACCACAGGGACACTGCAATGGCCATAAGTGTGAGGACCAGTCATAAGTTGGGTTTTTCAGCACCGTCATAAGTCTGAACCATCACTAAATAAATGGTTGTTAAGTGAGGACTACCTGTATCTTACTCTTTGGGACCATCACTTACCAACTAAGAGACTTCTACTTTGGGATAGTAGTTCTATGCCTGAGCCTTCTTTTGTTCCTTTCCCATTAGCAATTATTAAGGGGCTGATTCCTGCAGTTTGAATGCAACAGTGTCTTCTAACTACTGTAAGGAGAGCTCAGAGCTGGTTAGTTAAGATACAGTATTGAGTTCCTCAGGTCAGTTAGTGAACCTGAACTGGAGACTGTCCGTCTGGAGACCCGATGCCCCCGAGAAGGATAAATTATCTCAGAAGTTTGGCATGTTTTCTGATGAGATCATCACATCTTCCTGAAAAAAGAAAAGAAAAAGAAGCAACCAAATTCCCATCTGAATTGAGACACCGATAGACTAAGGTTTTTTGCCCTTTTGGAGACCCCATGTGAAGAGACCAGAAGTCATTTAATGATGCTGCAGTGTAAAACTCTAAACCAAAGTGTCTTCCATGGAAACATTAGATCTAGTGGTAGATGTTGGGCAGGACATAGAATAATTTCCTATCTAGGGATTTAGGGATTCACTGAAACTTGGAGAATACCCTACCATGACACAGTTGCCTACCGTCCTGTTACTTTGCTGCTTGCTATTGAAGCCTTATGATCCAGATCCTCCTGTTTGTCTTGTATCCATGGGATCTTGGATCCAGATGTTGGGTCAGAAAAGGAGGATTTTGCACATGGTATCTGCAAAGCACCACAAGGGTTCCTGCTTTCCATATTTCTTTGCTGCCATCTAGGGGTCATCCGGAATTATGCAGAATTATCAGGTAACTGCAGAAACTGCAGTTAGGGAAAAGGATTAAATACATGTTGGTCATGCAATAGGCAGAGAATGTGGCTAAAATAGTTTGAATAAATGAAATGAAATACACAAATACAGTGCTCAGCAGTCCTCAGGAGAGTAGGTTTGGGGACACTGCCATTACAAAGTCCTTGATATTTGGAATTCTCACGTGTCTATAATTAGCATTTTCTCCACTGTTTAAGGTGTTTTAGTTTTTTTTAAAAAAGTTTTCTGCAGATGCTTTTTTTTCTTGTAATGTGACAGTTAATTTATATTACCTCCCATTGGAGGAGATGGGCCGTAATATAAATTTAACTAACTAACTAACTAATAAATAAATAATTTGCATTGCAGTGTTGTTGCTGTTGCAACAAAGCAGCTGATTCTCACTGGATTCTCACAGAAACTTTCTGGTCAGCCCTTTTCTCTCCCACATGCGTACATAGGCAGGCTTTCAGAGTGCAAGGACAGGAGTTTCTCTTTCTGGATTCCCAGGGCAGCTGAGTTACCTGGTAACATTCCCTAATTGGGTAGAAGCACTAACCATGCCCTGGAGGCTGAGTACAGCAGGATAATTTATGTTACTCTTATTTTAAAAGCATGGCTTTGGTTTGTAATAGGGAGGCAAATTCATGCATACGGGACCTGTTTGCTCTGGGATTGTCAAAGTCTTGGTGAAATTCCCAATTTAGTAGTAGAGGGACCTCTATCGGTATACAGTATGTGCTGTGCTTCCTTCCCAGATGTTTCTATGTTTTACCTACATCTTTCCCAAGCCAGAAATGATTGAGCAAGGAGAAGATGTGACTTCCACACAAGTCAGTTGAAGTGCACTGAAGTCACCGAGAATCAAGTTCAGGTTAAAGGAATCTTTTTTATTATTAACACTTCTTTAGAGAGGCAAGACAGACAGACAGACAGACATAGATGATAATAGGTCTGTCTGTCGGATAGATACTAGATAGATTCATTGAAGATTAGATAGATAGGTAGGTAGGTAGGTAGGCAGGTAGGTAGATAGACAGACAGACAGACAGATAATCTGATAGATAGATTAATCAATAGATAAATAGATAGATCTGATAGATAAATAGATAATAGATTAGTCAATAAATAGATAGATCTGGTAGATAAATAGATTAGTCAATAAGATGGATAGATAGATTAGTCAATAAATAGATAGATCCAATAGATAAATAGATTAGTCAATAAGATGGATAGATAGATTAGTCTATAGATAGATAATCTGATAGATAAATAGATAATAGTTTAGTCAATAGATATCACACGCAGGCACACTTGTGTGTGTGGTCCCCTTGAAATGTTCCTAAGTGAAGAAATAAACATGCCATTGTCCTTTGAGTCTGGGAGCACATGAAAGAACAGAAGAGAAAGCAGGGGCTGAAAGTAAATACTAAGGCTATACAATGTTTCATATTCAGTTTTGAAATGCTGCTTCAGAATATGAGGGGGCTTCAGTGTAATAACCGCTAGAGGGTCATTTAAGCAGCAGTGCCATTTTGCAGCATCATGCATTGAGTTTTCATAGGAAAAGACACAGTTGCGCCAACAGTTGCTGCACTCAAGCTCCTTCATAGGAACTTTTCAGAATGAAATGCAAAACATTGCATAATCCTAGCAACTGGTATTTGACAAATATAGAAGGAATAGCATCCAGTCATAACCTTGTGGATTTCGTATAGACATGGGCAGAGAAGAAATAAACACCATGCCTTTGAGCCTCATAGAAGTTTTTGATCCTGTTTTTCATTTAAAAAAAACTTGATCAGATACTGTTAGAGCTTTCCCTGTTACAATCACTTCAGCTGTTTTTGTCCAGATTTTACTTGGATAATTATTTCCATCAGGGTTTGTTTTCCCTCTGCTTTTCTGTGTAGGAGCAGAAGGCACATATGCTCTGGGCAAATTAATGGAGCTCTGAATTAATGCTCAATCAGAATTTGAGGGATCTGGATGAATTCTGTGGTCTCTCCACATCAGCAAAGAATTTGCTGGACACACAGGTTGCAATACGCAAAGCACATCTGGTAAGTCTGAAGCCGTGATGAGCCAGCCATGCATCCCCTTAATTTGAAAAAGAGCATTCTCTCTATTAAATGTATAAATATATCACTGAACTTTCCTCCTCCCTTGCTTTCAAAACTAAAAAGCAGCACTTCCATCTGTTGTCGAATTAAATCTACAGAAACCTATTTCAGTTGAAAGACATTGTGGGCATAACCCCAGAGCCCTCTGGAGATCAAACTAAATTCTCAGCATCAACACATGCATACCTACATGCCCACCACACTATTCTATTTTAAGTAAGGAACCTTATGCAAAGTGCAAAAACAAAACAAAATCCCCAGTGCGAAGTAGTGAGCAAAAGAAATTAAAGGCAGGCGATAATAGAAAAGGAATACAAATATAACTAAATCTAATTTATAGCAGCTCCATTCACAAAACCACTTCATATATGGTATCGATTAGTTTTATCCCAAATGATTTCATCAGTTTATTCTTACATCCATTCCCGCTCCTGGAGACTTTGTTTTGCCCTTTCCACAACTCTATCAACATTCTTCTATGTTTTCTTTGCCTCTTTTAACTGTTCCTTGCCCCTAATGACAACTTCCTTTGCAACTTTTAATTTCTCTCGCTATACCTTATGCAATGAAAGAATTCACAGCACCCTTGCAAACTAACTTGGCCAGAATTCAGTTGAGGAAGCCATAACAATGACCGTGCTATGAAAGGTCCCCTTTTTAATATCAAAATTCACAACTTTGTTTTAAGGTACAATGCCTTCATTACTTTACTTTATTTTTATTAAAGAAGGATATGACATACAAGCATTCCTTCTGGTTGTCCACTGTCTTTTGAAATAAATCTTTCTGATGTTATTTCTACTTACTTTTTTTTGTGCATTAATACATATTTCTTACAGGCTTCCATAGTGTAAGGAACCAATCCTGAGATTATAAATACGTAAGCTATATAATATCTCCCATGGTCCATTTAAGAAGGGAAATGTAGAAATCAAATAAAAACAAATAAGTGAACAAATCAATAATCAGACCAACAGAAGCCTCACCAGAATCCAAGATCACCTGAGTTCCAATAGGTGGGCTGACCATCTGCAATTCTTTGTGCTACTGTGAGTTCAGACTGGAATGCAACAATGATCAAGTCTTCCCTTTCCTCTCTTTGCAAGCAGATCTGATGGAAGAAGGGAAGGGATCTGAGTTCTCTAGGCAGTTCTGTAATTTCCAGTCACTTCACCTACAGTATTTCACCTTGAGAAGGGGCAAAGCTGTCACCAGTGCTCTCCCAGAATGGTACAAAATATTTCTCTGCAAAGAACACATGACCAAAAGGTCAGCAGGAAGCCATTGGGGGATTCCTTGCGATAAACATGCATGTGCTATGTATCTTGATGGCCAACATTGTCCACAAGGCACCTATGCAAAATCTGCAATATGGAGGACCCCCTAATTCTATGTGTTAGTAAGAAACATGGGACGTTTTCTTGCCGAAGGGGGATGCAACACAATGATGTTTCCTCACTGATAGAGCTGCTTCCATCAAAAGAACAATAAAGGAGGTGATTACTCTTCCATTGCCACATTCTGCTGGTGTATGTGGAGATGGAAAAAACTGTAGGCTAGACTGGGAAATCCAAAAAACATCCTGGAGAAAAGCAAAGCCCAACCACTTCTCTACTGTTACTAAGAAAATAACACGGGCTTGTTTAAGCAGTCACCAGAAGCAGCCTTCAGCTTGAGAGGGACTTTAAGGAAGTTGGACTTGGATCTCACTAAACCCTTTTGGGTTTTAGGCAGGCCTACGTTGATCGGCCCGATGTCATGATAATGATACTTTGACCATAAATTAGTGCAATAACTTTATCACTGCGCAGCAGGGAAGGTGACTTTATAATTTAAGTCTCTGCATTTTGTCACAGTTCACAGTGATTATATCGAATTCTCCCTACTGATCTTCAATGCTGCATTCACCTAGCTTAGTTCCAACCCTCCACCTTTAAGATACCGCTGAATATTCCCTTCTCTCATCTCTAAACAGCTTTAAGTGCCTTACATCAAGTTCCCAAGCAATGCTCAGCTTAGACTAGTTTTCACAGAGGAGCTGGTTCCTCTATCTAGACACTGTTCTTGCCAGTTCTCTTGGCTAACTGAGCTGTTGCCATTACTGTGTTCAGTGGCTCTCTTTTTAGAATCAGTGGCACCTGCAGCTATAAACAGAAGCAGCTAAAGAGCCAAGCTTTGTTCTACTGATGACAGACAGAGATGCTATTGCCAAATAAGGAAATGGGGGGAATCACATTAGCTGTCCTTGGTTATGAAGCACATATGGGGGGCTAAGTCCCATTATAGACACTGGGGCTGTATCACTGGTAGAAGCAGACCATTTAAAAAACAAACATTAAAAGTGTTTGGTGTCTTTGGTGTTGTTTCTTACAACTTCTTGGGGAAACAGAAGAAGACTCCAACTTCACAACAGTATCTGATTTGTATTCATCATCTTTCCCTGTTGAGTATCCCAGCCTTTTGAACAAAGCTCAACTCCTTCAGGGCATCATGTGGCGTGTTCAAAAATGATGACTGAGTGATGGTGGTGTCAGCCATACCCTCTACAGGTGGCCACTGATTATCCTCTAGTTTAGATTTTCTGGAAATAAAAGAGGAGTATTCCAGCACACACACACACAAACCTTTAAATAGTTAAAAGATTTACCTCCCCTCCCCTCCAACCAATCTTAGCAGAGGTTCCTCAGATTGTGGTAAAAAAAAGTCAGGATGGCAGCTATCAATGATGGTTGATTGAAGCTCTGTCCATTTTCATGTATTTTGGGTGTGCAACACACATTAAAAAAATGGGCAAGTCTTCAGTCACACCATCATAACTACCATCCTGACTTTTCTTAACATACCCTGGAGACACCCGTGAATTTCAGGAAACATTGATTCCCCCTGGCTTTGATGATATTCTTATTCGACATCTTTAAACTTGCTTGTTTATAAGCAAGGGTTCATAAAGTAAATTAGGTGGTATCCTAATGCTACCTGGCAATTCCCCCCCCCCCCCAAGATATCACTGAGTACAAGGACTTCATTATTACTATTAGTAGTAGTAGTAGTAGTAGTAGTAGTAGTAACAGTTGTAAGGATGGCTGAAAGGTAGTCAAAAAGGAGAAGTGTGGTTTGCACCTGCTGAAAGCACTGAGTCAAAACTAGGAACAATCTCTTTGTTTCCTCATACAGGAAAGAAGAAAATGTCACAACTCTTAATCACAAGACTGCCAATCAAGTAATATCTTGTATCTTGGCCATGCAGTTGTGCAAGTGACCTTTTAAGTGCTGCTTTGGGAAGCAATGCATCTCAGTGCACTTCTTCTAAAACTGAAGCAAAGGAATTGTGTAGCATCACTCCAGGTTGCTTCAAAGGCTCTGACATGCACAATGCACATGCAAACTCCTCTGCCTGGAATGAAGCCTCTGTGTGAGGCAGATCATCTCAGACCAGCAAAGTATGTCTCCTTGCTTCAGCAAGGTACCCTGCCTCTCTGGTGCGAAGCATCAAGGCAATGGGTAGCAACCTCACAATAGCCTATTCTCTTCCAGCTAATTAATACCAGTGACTGAAAGTCTAGTAAATGCCAGAGCTTGTCTGACTCAGTGCCAGAGCTATCAAATTTCCAGAAATTTAGAAACTAAGAGAGGGGAAAAATGGTTCCTTCCCTCCTGTCCTGCCCCCTCCCCTCAGGAAATATAAATCAAGAAAGTTGTCAAAATGGAAAGAAAAATCTGCAAATCTAAAGTTGCCTTGTTTCTTTTGGACCATAAAAGTATTGTGGCTTTGCTTGGTTCTCTCACAAAATGAAATCTTCATGCTGGATACATTCAGCTGAAAAGTATGCATCAGATAGGCCATTTTATTCCAAGGAGAAAATATTGGTTTGGTCTTTCAGAGCAAGTTTCTGGTTATGTGCTGAACCACTGAAGAAACAGCATCGATGATGAAAGGAGGGGGATCTACTGAGTAGAAGGTGGTAAGGCAAAGCTTTCTAAAAACATCTGGCCACTTATCCTGGCACTGGGGACTTCTGGAACATTGGCAAACTTAGCTCCAACTGGTCTGTGAGCTGCTGCGTCTCCATTAGCAGGTAAATTGGCCAGATGGCCTCCCATTTTACTACTGTTTCTGATACAGATGATGAATTCTGATCCCCGGTTAGCAATTGGCCTTCAAAAAGCTGAACGCTTGTATTCACCTTTTGACCACACCAAAATAGTCTCATTATTGAAGAAGCCCTGTTCATGATTAGAGCCGAAGAGGGGGACACAACAGAAGCTTGTTTGCTTTTATCAAAAGTTTTAAAAAGGAAGATAAAAACTAATACAAACTAATATAAAGTGAGAAAAAGAAAAGAAGAAGAAAGAAATCAAAGAGAAAGCTAAAAATGCAAGAAAGGGGGGGGGGAAGTAAAAGTAAAATAGAAAAAAAAGAAACAAGATACAAAAAAGTGGCTTCCTATCTTCTTTACAGCAGTTATTATTACAATTGTAAATTTACCTCTCACTCTATGGTTACAATATAACTCTCTTCTTTCTATAATCTATCCTGTCTGATCATCAAAATCATAAATCATAAGTTCATTTTTTTCTGTTTTACACAAAAGTCTGTAAGGGGTTTCCAGTCAGCAATAAATTAGATATTGTCTTTTCTCTGATCAAAGAAGTCAATTTGGCCATCTCAGCAAGTTCCATCATCTTCACCAACCGTTCCTCAATTGTGGGTAGTGCCGATTTTTTCCATTTTTGTGCGTACAATAATTTTGCTGCAGTTATCATATACAAAACGAAGTTCCATGACATTTTTCCAACTGTTTGTCCCTCAATCCCAAAATAAAGACTTCTGGCCTCAATTGTATATTAATCTTTAAAATCCTCTGAATCAGTGCATCTATTTGAATCCAAAATTTTCTCCATTTTTTAGATGTCTATCATGCATGATATAATGTCCCTTCTTGTTATTCTCATTTCTAGTTAAGGGATTTTGCAGATGACTTGGTGTTGGTTTTGGAAGATCCCTTAAAGGGAATTGAATCATTAATGGGAAAACTAAAAAAAAATGGTGCATTCACAGGTTTTAAGATCAACGAAGAGAAGATGAAAATGTTAACAAAAACATGAAAACAGAAGATCAAGCAGAATTGATGGATAAAATGTGTTTTAATATTGAGGAGAAATTAAACTATCTGGGTATCACTATGACAAATATGAATTGTTGGTTATTTCAAAAGCTTGTTTACTACACAGAGAAAAAGCAGCAAGAAATAGAGGGTGGAATTAGAGTTAATTTTAGACACACATTCTTGCCATCCGCCCAAAATGGGTTGTGTTAGCTTCCCTTCTTTACATCACTGCAAAAGGTAGAGCCAAGCAGGCAGAAGATAAACATCAAGGGGTGGGCAAGTTAAAATATAACATTTTGCCTTGATGCCATTTGGAAGGCATAGATTCCGGTGATATGACCAAAGCATCTCATTGTCATCAAGGACGTGCTTAATGCATCATGTTTGGGGGAAGCTTCAGAAGCAATGCTATGAAAAAAAATATGACTCTGAAATGTATAAGATGCACTGGGGAGCTTAATCACATTTCTTTATGAATTTATTTATTCAGTATTATGAGTCAATTTTCCAGCTCAAATACTGGTCTACTCAAGGCTATCTCCAAAGTTAGAAATGGGACAAAGGGAATTTATAAGATGGAATGGATGGTGATTCGCAACAGTTTTAATTATTGGGTTTGGGAAAGAAGTACTGTTGCCAACATACAAACTGTGAAACCATACGAAAGGACAACCCACCAAATAAAAAATAACAAAGGGTCAGAGAAAGTGAGAAATAGAAATAGACACGTGGGCACTGTTTATACGTTTTGCAAAGACGCACATGAAAATTCTTTTGCAGAGATTAACATGTAAATTGCAAGGCAATAAAGATAGCTATCTTAATACAACAGAATAAAATTTAAACACATCAGGTGGAAATACTGGAAATGGGAATAGTTAATAATTATTAATTCTGGAAAAGGGAATTATTAATGCTATTAATAAGATTTAGGGAGAGAACTTTTGTTCTTTTTATTTTGTGGAAAAACCCAGGGTTTTCCTTTTTTTCACACACAAGAGATAAATACTTGGTTTGACTATTTCCTTTATCTAGGAATAAAATGGAATTACAGTAAAGTTCTCTTAATAGTTACAATAAAGAAAAGAAAGCAGATGATGCTACTGAATTGTTGTTGTTCCACGACAGAATAAACATTTTCCTAATCAATATATTTATCACTGTAGTGAGTGCATAATACAATTAATTAGTTTTACTGTTCCTTGTGCCAGATTTTTAAAAAATCTCACAGACATTTAAAGAGGAAGGCAAAACTAAACCTGTTCACTTGTACGGAAGTCGCCCCTCCTTTGTTGTCTTTGGTAGAACTTCATACTGTTAAACGTTTTTGGAAGTCTTGGAAATTCCAAGGGAGAATTCTTACCAATTTCATGATGACGGCAGTATATATTTTAAGACACGCATATTAAAGTTTATCGAAATTTTCAGACAGAAATCTAATGTCCTGGATATTCTTATCAGACAATTGCTCACAATATTCAGATCGCATGAACTAAATGCTGCAGCACTGAAAGTATGGAAAAAATGGATTTTTCAAAGCCAGATTCTTTGTTCTAAATCAGGGTCTACTGATTCTGTCCAGATGTTCCATGTTTCAACCAGTTGTAAGGGAGCAGGCATTCTATCCTTACTGACTGAAAAAAGTACACACTGAGGATCTGATCACACAAAAGACACTAGACTTAGGAGTATATTTTCTCAGCTGCTTTCCTTTCTGAACCTTCCAGAAAAAATGACCAGTTCTGGAGGAGTCTGGGAGAATTACAACCCTGTAAGGCAGACCAGGTTCATCAGTAACAATACTTATCTGACATGATAGGTACCTGGCAGAAGCTATGATGATGTCACCCATACAATGTCATTGCACAAATGATGTAATCTGTGTAATTTGTGCAATGGCATCATCATGTGCTTGATGTCACTTGCTTCCCTTTGCCTGCCACTGCATGCATGAAACAGTACAGTTTCAAATCTAGGCTTTAGAAATTTAAAAACAAAGCAGGAGAAGGCTGGTAGACATGAGCTTTCATGTTGAGTGGACAACTAATGAAACATTATGACATCTTGACATGGAAAAACATCACTTAATATACTTGCATCAGATATCAGATGCAAGGATAGAAGTGTGGAATTTGCATCTTTTTAAACTTTTTTTTTTTAACTGTGGAACCTTGGTCTTCATCCACCATGCATGTTCATTCTTCTGTTTTGCCCAGCAGCATACTCATCAAACCTTGCAGCTCAAATCAAACAGCAAATATTGATTTCAGGAGACATAGGTATTCCCATCTCAGAACACACAAACACTGAAGGAAAAAAATCTCTGTCTAGAGAGAGTGCGGATGCAGATGAACGAAGCTCCCTCTCACTTCATTCTGCACCCTGGCAATTCCGAACCAACCAGTCAGATGAATTTGCAGTCCTTTTATGCCTAGGATTATCAATCTCCTGGAAGATCACTAATCCTATATCAACCATCTCCTTGAAAAGTATCTGTGCAAGCCAGGGTCTCTTGCAGCCAGGGCCAAAATGGTCAAAGGAACCTGGTCAATATTTTGTTACCAAAAAATTCAGGGTGGTGAAATCCCAAAGTGATTGTGAAGCATCCAAAAGGATCTTTCTAACTGGGTAAAAAATCAGCCATATGGTACATACAGTTCAGTTGATGCATACATACAGGGGTAACCCCCCTCCCCAACTTCACATATAAACTAATGGGGTCTGAGCTGTCTGTGACCATCCAGGAAAAAGATCTTGAGGTCATAGTAGACAGCTTGATGAAGAGGTATATATGGTGTGTGCCAGCTGTGAAAAAAGCAAGTTCCATGCTAGGGAAAGAGAGGGGTGGAAAATAAAGCTAGTAGTATTGTGATTCCATGATACAAATGCAATAAATGTCCATGTCTGGAATACAGTGTATACTTCTGGCTACCACATTAAAAAAAAAATGGAACAGAGCTGGAAAAAAAGCAAAACAGGGCAACTAAAATAGGGAATGAACACCTGCTTTACGAAAAATAAATGTTTGGAACCTTTTAGCTTAGAAAAAAGGCAACTGAAGTGGGACATGACTGAGGTATATATAATTATGCATGGCATCAAGAAAGTGGGCAGGGAAGTATTTTTTTTTTTTATCTGTATAACAGTAGACCAGGGTTTATCCAATGCAGCTGATTGGAAGGAGATTTTGATCAGACAAAATAAAACACTTCTTTACAGAATTAATTTGTGGAATTCATTGCCACAGGATGTGGTGATGGCTGCTAGTTTGGATCATTTTAAAAGGGGATTGAATAAATTCATGATATATCAAAGGCTATTAGTCTTGAAGGCTCAAGGGTTACCTCCGTGTTGGGGCAAGAGTGCCTCGAAAAAGGGGAACAAAGATAAGAGAGGGGGGTGTCTTTATCTCCTCTTTGCAAGCATCTCAGAGGCATCTGATTGGCCTCTGTGAGAAACAAAATGCTGGACTAAAATGAACCTTGGCCTAATCCAAGAGATCTATTCTTATATTCTTAGAAGGAGACTTCTGATTATCAACTTCATTATTTCCAGGTACAATATCTGTGCATTTAAAAGATGGGAGGCTACTTCTTCCAACACTGAAGCTAAGAAAAAAGAAATGTCTGATCAAATGATGGCTTGAAAGTTCTTCTACATTGCCAAGTCATAAAGTAAGTTTAAATCCCTGTTTAAAGAAATAATGGCAGATCTCAGATAACATGAATAATTTCTCATTTATAAAACAGTAACCACTTTTTGGTGAAGGGTTACTTTTTGGCCTCAGAAGTTTCATAATAATTCAGAGCAAAACAGCCCAATGAATAACAATTACAGAGCACTGACTTCTCCATCTCATCAGGTTATTCCAGATGTTTGTAGACTTTGGGTGGTCATAGGGATGAGTATGTTCTCAGCCCTTCTTCTTCTTCTTCTTCTTCTTCTTCTTCTTCTTCTTCTTCTTCTTCTTCTTCTTCTTCTTCTTCTTCTTCTTCTTCTTCTTCCTCCTCCTCCTCCTCCTCCTCCTCCTCCTCCTCCTCCTCCTTCTCCTTCTCCTCCTCCTCCTCTTCCTCCTTCTCCTTCTCCTTCTAGTACTGCTTGCAAACTGAAGTCAAAATAACATCTGTCAGATACAGCAAGCCATTAAAGAATGCACCAGACATCCCTTTGCCTCAAAAACCAGCTTGTTCACATTTTAGTTCCTTAAGTCTGTTACATATCCTTTCTGAAAGAACTGCTGCTTCCCTTATTCAAGCAGATGCCTTGCTCAATTCACTTCCTAGAGACAGAAATGCTACAGGAATTCGAATAGGTAGCCAGATGGAACCCTGAGTGCACTTTGACCCATATCTCATGGGCAACTAACTTATATGTCCCAAAGCTGGCTTACGTATGTTCCCTGCCCTATATGTTCTACCAGAGTGGGGTGAAACTACAACTGAATATGATCTACTCAGCTTTCAAAATTCTTTTGACCCAGTTATACCGCTGAAGCCAAGCAAATGTTGACCTTCTAAGCTGTTTGATGGAAAAACACATGGAGAAGATGCTTGGACCATGGCAAATCCATTAAAGCATCATGATGAATAGCTAACTGATCAATTCCATCTATTGGGAAGAATAGGGCAGCATGTCTTTTCATACCTTTTGATCCAGTGAAGGGAAAATTCTAGACTCTCAGCCTTCTGCCTAAAAGCATTACTTTAAACTCTGGCATTTTATGGTAAATTTTGCCTACAATTTACTGTGAAATATAGTTTTGGAGAATCTAATGGAACCAGCACTGTTTGCTATGTTATGCAGAGATGCAGATTTACAAAAGAGGCATATTGATACAAACAGGGGCAGCCACAACCCTGAGACTGAAGCCCCACCCTTTTGGATGTACAACACAATGCACATAAAAAAGTATGTGGCTTCAAGCACATAATTGTGGCTTCCATTTTGACATCCCCCCCCCACTTGTGACTCCTTTGCATGCAGATTCTGTATAAGCATCTTGCCCCAACATATCTTTTACAATAGAAAAAAAAATGCTGTAAAATCTAGGTTTTTAAAAAAATATTGAAGCAGACAATCTAACTATACTGGTTTTTAAAAGTCTTCTAAAATTTTTGGCCTTCTATGGAACGCTAATAGGGAGGAATCTAAATCTAAATCTCTCTCAAAAGATTATTTTAGGACAAAGTAACTCTTACTGAACAGAATGTCTCTCTGGGAGAGGATAATCTTGCCATAAAATGAAGTTTGGAAGAAGTCCTTCTCAGGATTTAACGTGGAATACAGGCTTGTAACAGGGGTGCTTTTAATCTACAGATAATTTTGAAGCTGAAAACTAGCATTAGATTATATTTGCAACTGATGAAGCTTCCCAGCATAGATGGCATTTGAAATTATCCATTCCTCTCTGTCAGTGGGCTGAACTGATGTTTCTGATTTATTTCCAAAGGCAGCTTCACAAAATAGGCTCCACACAAGGTAATCTGGAAGCCAGAAAAATACGTACAGGACAAAACATACCTCAGGTGATTTTTTTTTCACTTTGCATTACTTTTCCTTTTGAATGTCATTTATATCACTTCCATGGGGGGGGGGGGGGGGTGTCATTCATTTTTTAAGTCTTCATTCAGGATTCCTCCTGCACCTTTTTCGGTTGATTTTACGCAGTGATCCAGGTTTCTGATGCCTGTAACTTTTGTAAAGTAAATAAATAAAACTTTATTTACAGTCAAAGACCAGCTGGCAATATGCATTATATCTATCAAGAGAAGGCAACATGAGAAGAAGGAAGCAGTAAAAGTTATGGGCAATATGGTGATCTGATTAATCTGATCCAAAATGTGGATGGAATAAATATGCATGTGCAAGTGTAGGGGTGTGTGTTTATGTGTATTCAACAGTTGAAAAACCTCATCTATTAACCCCCAAAGAGCAGTAGTGGAAAACGTTATTTATCTTTCTAGAGTTTCTGAATTCACATTGGCCATTAGGATCAGAAGTGTCTTCTCATCTGGCCTGCAAAGGCAACTAAGGAACATGGGGGTTATTAAGCTTATGCATCTCACTGTATGAAGTGAACACGATATGCACAATAGACTCATTGAACAGGAACATATCACTTTCATGTCTTCTGTTGAAAAAGCATGGATAAAGTAAAAATCATGGGTAGGTCGACACAATGGTTTGGGAGGAAATTGCTTACCTGCTCCTTCCCCCAAAACTCATATAAGCTAGCATGCTAAGAAAGCATTCTGGGGGACCTAGAGACAGGGAACAATCTTCACATTTGGCCTTTTGGTAGAAAGGGGTGCTGCTACTATAAAAAAGGAAGAGTTTCCGAGGTAGCCATGCAGTTCTTCTGCTTACAAAATTCCAGATAGTCATTCTAATCCAGAAGGCTGCCTCCTTGTATTCTAAGGAATAAAAAATGGGCAGAGCTATAACTTAACTATAGAGGAAGGATCTTCAAGCTCTTCCTTTATACAGACCCCCTGCATCATATGGAAAACCTCTTGAGGGACAAGTTGGGGTCAACAGCGCAGGGCCTGTGGGCATCCCAGCACACGTGATTTTCCCTCAGATGTCATGAGTGGGATCTCACAGTTATATAAAAGATAATTTCATTCATTTCCAAACTGAAATGGCTGAAATTTTGCAAAGACACCAAACTGCATGGGATTTTGGTGTTAAGTCTTGAGAGATTTTGGATGAGAACTAAACTCTTGAAAGATTTGGTGATCTCACATTATTTTAGCTCTCTTAAAATATACACTGTATATTTATGTGTATTTTGGATTGGCCCAGGGATCATCCTCAGTACTGTCACGGACCACAATTGGTCACTGGACCACAGTTTGGGAACCATTGCTATAGAAATTTCCAGTGTTACCAATTTAATTTTCCCCCTATCTCTTTGTTCTCTTCGCCTTAACACTTTTCAGTGAAATTTATCACACAGACTATTAGCTGCTATGCAAAACCACTAAATATGAATGAAAACAAATGGAAAAAATTAATGGAATTTTATTTATTTCCCCATTCAGTTTCATTTTTTTCATTCACTTATGATATCAAATTAATGAAAACTGATGGAAGGACTCATTTAAAAAAAAATGACCACACACCCATGGGGGGGGGGGGAATGGTAAGGTCTCCAGCTTTTAGAATAAATTGTAGCTAGAGTATCTATCAGAGGTCCACTGAATTCCAGTAGAAAGATAGTTTTCCTCATAAACCTAACCAAAATGTAAACAGATGAGAGAAGAATAAGGCAAAGTTATCTAGGAAGCTGTATGATGGTTTGGAGCCAGAGTGAATTAAGAAGTTTCCCTAGTGGCTAGGTAGACAAATTGGTGTCATATGGCTTCATTCTGAATTAGGAGCTTGTCCACTGTCTGTGGAACTTTGTTATTTTCATCTGCTTTTTGTAAGCTCCTGGTGTCTAGGAAATGGATCAGTTCTATTTAAAGCATTGCCTATAATGCAGCTCCCCTCTCAACTTCTCTTTATAACTGCTGATTCTGTCTTGCCTAAGGGTGCTCATGTGGGTCAAGAAGTAGGGCTTAGTAAAGGATAAGTCTAGTTAGAACATCACAAAATATATCTGACTTCAGTGAGGTTCCAACCAAGAGGACTTGTGTATAAGCTAGGGTGCTGGCCTACCACTTTTGAGTGAGTTCGAAGATCATGGTTCAGGACTGGTTTGGTGGATTCTGGCACTGCTGCTAGTTCTCAGGAAGAGGGGAGCACATTCCAGAGAGATAAGAGGATTCACAGTCTGGAAAGTGTTTGTGGGAAAGCTAAGAGGTTCAGGGTCACCCCGCCCTAGAGTCTCCCAGATTATTTGTGCTTAGGTCAGGACCGTAACTAGAGGGGGGCAACTGGGGCATGTGCCCTGGGCGCCGTGCTGGTGGGGTGCCAAAATAAGCACTGGGGGGCACCAAAATGAGTGCCTGGTATCCATGGTATCCATGTTTGCCCCAGGTGACACAGACCCTAGTTGCAGCCCTGGCTTAGGTCAGAGTAGCTTTAGTCTGGCAAGATTCAGTCTATATGGTAAGAACAATAAAGTACTACAGTTGGAGATACCCGCTCATCGTGGTTCTTGGCCTGGTTCCTGGCACTGGTGAGAACATGGATGGAGGACCATCTGTGAATTCCTGGACTGTTGGCTACACAGGAAAATGAAAACACATCCTGGAAGAAGCAACAACAGACCACTTGTGTATCATGGATAGAGTCATTAGGAGTCAGGAGTCAACCTAAGATGGAAAAGTCTCTACAGCTAAGAGCACCAATTTCCTTGGTCAGTGATGAATGATCTCAAGCCTCACTTTCTTGTCTAACAACATTCTCATAAGCATTGATTTGAAGTTATAGAAAAAGAATGATGTTCATCATTGGGAGTATTGCCCAAATCACACTTGCCTTTCTAGAAGTAAGTGGTCATATTAGCATATGTTTAGGCCCTAACTGGTTATATGGCAAAAGCTGCAGCTTTAAACAACACCAGAAACAATTGCAAACCTTCTCCTTAGGATGAATTAACGGCAACTAGAGGAAAAGCGAAGTTATTTTTCATTTCCCTGTCAAAGCCCAAGCACATGGGATAAGCCACAATTTCTGAGCAAGATATGAAGCTACCTGTCAAAACAAAGAAGTCTAGCTTTTAAATAAACAAATACATCAAGTTTAGATTGATAGTGGTAGGGAGAATTTTAAAGCCTGTGTGAAAAACTTATTTGAAATTATAGGGACTGGTATAACTCAAGGCCTCACACCCACTTCAATCATCTAGAAGATTATTACGTTGGAAAAAAATGTTTTTCTCGAGT
Source organism: Candoia aspera (assembly GCF_035149785.1). Classification (NCBI taxonomy): domain Eukaryota; kingdom Metazoa; phylum Chordata; class Lepidosauria; order Squamata; family Candoiidae; genus Candoia; species Candoia aspera. The sequence goes on along the minus strand of NC_086158.1, from coordinate 93,159,817 downwards.
TTACGGTTTCAAAACACCCAAAATTTAGAGAGAAAACAAGCTCATTTATGAATAACCCTCTTGTGTGTTTGTCTCAGATGAACTCAGTTTAAAGTCTTCTCTCATGAATGATTTTTTTTTCTTTTTCAGTTTTTGTTTTACATAATCCACCTCCCACAGGCTTACAGTTTTCTGAGGAAAGAAACTTAACTTTAGAATGCATTAGATTTAACTGGCCTCCTTGCATGCTAATATACCAAACAACAGGCTGGGATGAAAAGTTTGAGGAAAACAAGTTAGTGCCTTGTTAAATACCTTGTTAAACTACCTAACTGGATAAGCTATGGAACTGGACTTAGTGGTGACTTTGTAAGTCTGTGTGCATCTGTGTGTGTTTTGAATACTAGTCATGTATTTTCCATCTCAAAATAACATTTAGATCTCCCTCCTTATAGAAAAATGAATCATCAAAGCTGGAAATTTATTAGAATAGAGGAAAACCCTTCTGGTTTATTATCACAAGCAGTCTGCTAATACCTTTCTGCATCTATTGGCTCTGTCTTTCATTTCTTACTTACGTAAGGGCAACAGTTGTTCAAAACTGCACAAGGAAAAGAAAAATGTCCTCGTTAGCACTAATTGAATTGTATGTGGAGTATGAGTGTGTAAATTGAACTACTGTTAGCTGAATGAGTCTAAACATTTGAGTTTAAATGTCAGGTAGTGGGTAACTTCAATAGACATCTTGGAACTAGGCAAGTGGATAGTTTTATCTAATTAAAATTTTATTGCCTATAGCGATGGTCCCTATAGCAGGGACTTGGACTATCTGATGCAAAGTTCTAAGGAGAGATAGGCTTCCTAAGTGGTAAAGTCTTCTTGCATGATCTTTCAAGGTCTGGGTAAGATGAATCAATCCTGGCCATTGAGATTTTTGGTTCTGACATTCTCTCTATACTGAAATACTTAAAGGTATCTGATGTACAGTACATGCTCTCTTTCAAATTCTCGGACTTTAGTTATTCTATCAAGGACAGATGCACGTCTACTGTATGTTTGGACTCTTGGTGATTGACTTTGCTTATGAACCTCAGTTCAAGGGTCATCTTAGTCCAACATTTTTCTGGCAGCAACCAACCAGATGCCTCTGGGTTGCTCCCAAGCAGGAGTTGGAGACATGCCCCTCTTCCATCATTGTTCTCTTGCAAGGATATTTGGAAGAAGCTGTTGCTGGCCTGAAGGAAACAAAGAGTCTTCAAAATTAATAGCCCTTGATAGATTTGTCCTCCATGAATGCTTCTAATCTCTTTCTAAAGCCATCCTAGTGGTCATCCCCATGACTTGTGCAGATAAATTCCCAAAGTTAATTATGCACTATCTACAGGTGTTCTCTGATCAAAATTCCTTTCAATCCCCTTCATTGGATGAACCCTAATCTTAGTGTTCTACAGTGAGAGAAAAATTTATTCCTGTCCACTTTCTTCATGCCATGCATAACTTTATGTACCTCAGTCATGTCCCACTTCAGCCACCTTTCTCCCAAGCTAACAGCTTCTAATTATTCTGCATTTTCCTTAATATATTATTGCCATCGTGGAGTTCAGCGGATCTGATTATGATATAGAAAAAAAAGTTATTATATTTAGATAGTAATATAGATGGGCACTAAACAGAAACATGAAAAGGTCACCGAAGTAAATTAGGATATGATTAGAGATAACTTGCATACTAATGGTTATTTTATAACATCAAGTTGTAAGTACCTATTTCTTTGTTGAGGCTGACATTGATATATGCAATTTAAAAAGCTGTGTCAAAAGCACTGATTCTTGTTTTGCTTGATACAACTTTGCAAATGTAAAGAAGGATTCTGACCTATTTACTTACCCTCCCCATCCTATATCATCTTTAGATTTTACAGGAAAAGTTGACACTGGACATTGAATTGTACAAGCAAGAAGAAGGAAGAAGACAGAAGCAGACCCATGCTTGGTCTGCGGGAAAAGTCCTTGAGCAGAGAAGATAACCCAAACACATTCCATTGTACTGATTTCACATACAGAGCTTGGTACAAGGTCTCACACCTACTACCTTTTCTCCCATTGGGGTTCCTTCCAAGGGTGTCTGCAGGAGGGGTCAAAAAAGTCAAGATGGTGGGCCCAACCATGAGATTGAAGCCCCACCCCATAAAAATCATGATGGTGGCCATGACTATGGGAAGGGATGGGGCTTCAGTTCTATGGTAATGGCCACGGCCACCAGATTCTGCCTCTGAGAAATTGAACATAACATCAGAATGTGGAAAGGAAGATACTCTAACTTAAAAACGTCTTCAGCAATATTAACTCTTGTCCTACTCCTCTCTACCCCATTTTTCCTTTCCTTTCCCTATATTAGGACCCTGAACTTTTCAGTCATATACAAAACTTCAAACCTGGTCTGAGTCTTAAATCTCATGCACACAGTTTGCTCTGAGCACATAAAGGCTGCAGAGTCATGGCCACCGTCATGATTTTTATGGGGTGGGGCTTCAATCTCATGGTTGGGATTCAAGCCATGCTTGAATCTGGTGGCGTAGTCATGCCAAGAAGGAATAAAATAGATGCATGGATGAGCAACTCATATTTTGGGATCAAATTAGCAGGGATGACAATGTGAACATCCTGGGGCTAGATTTGGCAGAGATTGCCAAACAGATGCAGGATGTCTTGGGAGAAGCCTTCCTGGAAGTAATTCCTTTGGTTTGGAGACCAATATCTGGAAGAGGCATTCTCAGGATTTCTTGGGTTGATTTTGACAGCAACACATTTGGAGTGTGGAGCTGATCTAAGGAATCAGGCTGCTAAGCATGGGAACCCAGGATTTAGATGACATACCCCAGTACAGGATTCACAATGAGTTGTGTGAGCAGAAAGGAAGAATGTGTGTGTGGTTGTGTGTGTGAGCATGTGCATGCACCCAAAGCCAAAATTGGCCGGTATAACATATCCTTTTCATCCATATGTTGTGAATCTGAGATAAATCATGGCAAACTGCTAGCAGGATTAATGGGTTCTTAAGAATATCCACTACTATAAAAATCCAGAGAACATTCCAAAAGCTGAGTCCTTAACTAAAAGCCCAGATAAGTCTTTCCACAGGAACATATACTTATGAATATCACATAAGAAACAGCCTTCAGCCAAAGAGCCTTTATCAAAATGTTTCCTAGTTGGAGCATCTGAAAAATTAATGCCTTTTTTCTTTTGCTGCACTTCATTAATATATAGAACATGACTTCCCCCACCTACCTCTTGCAGTTGCCACATACAAATGTATCTGATTCCCTGCCCCACTGATTCCAAGCATGTCCCGTGGCTGCTTAGCAGAACTTTTTAAAAGGAAATAATTGCTCACAGAGATTCTATCAATGATTTCTGAAATGTGGGCTAAGAAGTGTACTGAGAATAGCTGAAACTACCTTTCAGCTGTTTGATTGTACCTGATGCAGACTTTTGTTCTTTGTAGGAAGAATGGGGAAGTCTGAGGCAGCTGATAGGTAAGGATTTTTAAAAACAACACAAGCAAAACAAAAACAACAACTCTGCTCCCCTGCCACAGACAAGTTAACTTGTTTCCTCCAAGATGCACTTAGCCCTGGAAAGGGAAGTTTCTACTGAATGCATACTGCGAACACACAGAGCTTGAAAACATTTGATTCCTTTTCCCTTTTCCTTGTTTACTGTAGACAATTTCTAATCACATGCAAAGAATATCAGTGGTTCTTTTATGGGTCGTCATCTGTATTTTAACACTGTGATTAGCCAGCACTGTTTTGAACCAGCTTGCCTTGGTGTAACCTGTGTGTTCTCTCTCTCTCTCTCTTCCTTCCTTCCTTCCTTCCTTCCTTCCTTCCTTCCTTCCTTCCTTCCTTTCCTTCTTTCTTTCTTTCCTTCTTTCTTTCTTTCCTTCTTTCTTTCTTTCTTTCTTTCTTTCTTTCTTTTGTTTTAGGTCTAGTGGTTAAGGCGAGATGGTGAATTCTAGGGCCGCCTTAGGCACGAAATCCGGCTGGGTGACCTTGGGCCAGTCCCTCTCTCTGAGCCCAAGAGCCAATCAGGCATGGTAGGAGAGTTCTAGTCCTGCCTTAGGCACAAAAGCCGGCTGGGGGACCTTGGCCCAGTTCCTCTCTCTCATCCCAAGAGCCAATCAGGCGTGGTAGGAGAGTTCTAGTCCCGCCTTAGGCGCGAAAGCCGGCTGGGTGACCTTGGGCCAGTCAGTCTCTCTCAGCCCAACCCACCTCATAGGGTTGTTGTTGTGGGGAAAATAGGAGGGAGGAAGAAGTATTAGGTATGTTTGCCGCCTTATTTATAAAAATAATAAAGGTGGGATAGAAAATAAAATAAATAAGAACATAGGATGTATTCTCTGCCCCTCTCTTTATTTTGGTTTCCAGTTTCCTTAGAGAGTTGTTGTTGTCATTCCTTTGAAGGGTGCAGGGAAACAGCCCCCCCCCCAGCTTCTTCAGAAGAATGCACAAATTCCTGCAAATATCCCCCAACCCCCAGAGATTCAACCCATCCTTTGTTAGAACCAAGTTATGTAAATTGTTGAGCACGACCTAAGTTTAAATACATCAGTCTAATTTATACCACACAATCCAGACCAAAATTCCCTCTTTGGAGGGGGAAGGGCACTTACTTTCAGTTGTATACTCAGCCAGTGCAAAGACAACTCTGATTTCTCAAGATGCTGAATTCTTCCATTATTTGTCTGTGTCATGTTCCCCGTTGCAAGGCATATGTGCATCACAACGGGGAACATGCACATTAGGTAAGAGGAAGGGATAAGCATAATCCCTAAATCACTCAAGCACCCATAATCCAGAAAGGAACCCCCAACACAATAGATAAGCCCTTCAGACCAAACTTAGCACCCATCAAAAGGCAAGGGGAACGCCTTCCCATTTCCCCCGGGGGATGCATTCACACCTCACTCAGGCACGCATATCCACAGAGTAATGCCCAACATAATGGGCGCACCCATCAGGCAGTAATTAACACCTATCAGAAGATCGGGGAAACACCTTCAGGGGACGCACCCGGTCCGGACGAAGACAGGGAGACAAAGGAGATTGCCAGGATCGCCCATCAACTGACGCATCGAGGTCTAAAGCACCCATCCGGTCCTGGCCAGAGGGTGGAGAAGCACGACGTCTGCCAGCAAAGTATAAACAGGGCACCCTGTCACCACAGAAGGATTCCCGTCTTTCTCTTTGCACGCACACCGTTCAAATAAAACCAGAAATCCTTAGACTTTCTAAGTGAGTCTGAGTCTTATTCTGAGCGTGGCTGCCCTGAGAGTCTGCCAGCAAAGTTAGTTCCAAGCAACAGGACAATACCAGCAATTGGCAAGGTAGAATTTGCAGCTTGAAGGCAAAGCTCTGAAATTAGCAATGCAAATGAAAATAATACCAGAGGTAGGGGCATTGATTTCCCATATCCTTTCCATTTAACCATGCCCATCCATCAGTCCAATGTACCTTCTTAAGATGATAAGAGCCCCTAATTATTACACTGCTTGCTAATGAATAGCTTCCCAGCAGAAGTACACCATTTCTCTCCCTGTTTGAATAGCAATTCCACCCAGTCGGGATTATAACAAACAATTCATGGAAGTGACATTGGCACATTAGAATCCTTACAAATTCAGAACATAGTATCTTGGAAGCTTAGCACATTAGGAATTCCTCTAGAAGAACACCTATATAGTGCAGAGAATTAAAGGGATATTCCAGGGAGATGATCTTGTGAAAAAAAAAAATCTTTTTCTTCCTTATTCTCCTACATCCAATTCCAATCTTATTTAAAATTAGATTACACTTCCCTAGCAATTAACCAATAGGTTTATCTCAAGTTCACATTATGCTCATGTGTGTTCACTCATAAAGTTGTCCCCATAAGAACAAAAATGTGAACGTAAATACTATTCATCAAATGTCATATGACGTATTTTCTACTAAAATACTCCTATTAGTTTTTCCCATAAAGCACACATTTTTAAAAAAAAATAGTTTATGTCAAAATATAGATTGCAAAATGTTTGGTGAAACTGGCAGTAGGAATGAGCAACTGTGGATGGCAAGGGCCACAGATGGACTGTCTCTGTTGGACGACTTTCTATGAAATGTTTGAAGGAGGAGGAGGAGGAGGAGGAAGAGGAGGAGGAGGAGGAGACAATTTCTTTTAGAAAAGCATATGAAATACCAAGACTGACTGTGTGGCAGATATAAAAGCAACTGCAACTAAGATTTATGGAATTGTCCATAGCTGTAAGGATTGATTGATGGATTTTGCACTCAGCAGTACTCCTCAAAAGTGCCAGGCGCTGCATGGCATAGCATCACATAGCAGGAATGGTTGCTTAACCTAGATACCTTGCCAGTGCCATGCAAATGTGCAAATCAAAATGACTTGGGAGAGAGAGTTTGCAATTGTCAGTGAAAAGGGTGGGAACATTTACATTTGGAAGTTCATGGTTTATGCTTAAATGTTTGCATCTGAATGGCTCAAGCAGGCAAATTTAAAATATGGAGGGGATGCATACTTTTTATAAAGAGCAACCATCAAGTTACTCACAGGTTTTGGAAGACTTTGCACACTCCTTATCGAATTAAAAAGAAAAACAAAAAATTGGAGAAAGTATTTGGGAGAGATTCAAGAAAGGTCTCTGTGAATGCACTAATGTACGTTTGCTAATATACCAATATGTTTTCTTATCTGCTAGGTCAGGGTATAAAATGTGTACAAATATATTTCCCAGCAATATCATCATCTGGAAGGTTTTAGCTTATCAATTTATTGAAACTGCCATTAACAACATATGACCGATTGTACCACAGTGAAAAAGAAAGAAGAAGAAGAAGAACAGCAGGAGTCTGTCTGTATTTGCTGCTCTCTATGTCATTAAGTTTTCTGGGTGAGACCGAGGGCTCCTCAGCACTAAGAAGGGTTTTACACTCTTGACTTTTGGCATTTATCCTATTTTTAAGAGTACCCAGAGTTGGTGGGAGGGGGGCGTTGGGAGGGTAGCTTTATACATTCTTTACTCTCAATGGACTATGAGGAACTGAATGCAGTTTTAGGATGGTTTTGATTGGATTTCTCTTTGGGGTCATGCAACAATAACCTTCGGAAAACAGAAGGGTGCTCTTTAGCCATTTTTCTCCAGAAGAGCATTTTATTTTCAAAACGTTATAGTCCTGTTCTTTTGAAAGAAGAAAAAAAACAAAACAGATCATTGACAGGAGCACTTAAACAGTTTTTGAGAATTCAATAATTATCCAGAGAGAAGGTCAAAGAACAAAAAAGGAAGGCATGAATGTGATATAATCAAGAATAGTTTCCAAGAGTAGAAAGGTATGGACAGCTATAAGAAATGGTGTTAGTGGAAACTAGAGTTCCTTTCCTCTCCTCTTGTCTCCTGTTTTTCTCTCTCTCTCTCAATCGCTCTCTACTTCTGTCTTTGCTTACTACTTTTTTCCCCCCCGTGCTTTGATAAATGCTGCTTATTTTGAAAAGGTATAATGTAATGGATGTAGATGCAATGCATTTTCTGAGAATAAAATCAGCACATAAGCTGTCTTTGAAAATAAATATTTTGGATAATAAATGTCCTTGGTTGGAGAAAACGTATTAGCCCAACTCACCCAAAACTCAACTCACTTTGGCAACTTTCATGGCCTGAGCATTGCATTTACACAATTCATTTATGAAGGAATATATTTTATCTCCAAGGACAACCATGTAACTCACAACAGAAATAAAAACTCTAGTAGATCCAAAGAACATCCCTGCCAAATATGGGCTTCTCAAGTCTTTATGATAGTTTGCTCAAATCACCCAAGCCCCTTCCCTCACCAATTCATCATCCTCTTCCAAATCTGCATTGCACAGCTGTAGTTGCTCACCTTTCAATGCAACACCAGTACAAGGACCCTGTTTGGAAGTTTAATTTCTGGCCTCACCTCTGCGTCCTTACCAGTTCATCAAAAGGAAAATGATTATTTTATTTCTATACCAGGAAAATCTTTTCTTACTAAAATCCTGCCTGAGAGCTGACATCCAAGGGAATCCCTGGAATGCCCATGTATCTAGTGTTGGAAAGATCAGGTCTCTAGCCCTGACCATCAAGGTATGATCCTACTTTAGCTTCTGAAGTTTGACGGAGATCATTGCCAGAGGCTTCATAGGCTCCTTTGGCAGGAATGTGGGTGAATTACAGTACTTGCTACAGATCTGAGTGACTCTTGAAAGCACACGTGTTGTCTCTGAAGAAAAGCAAGTAAGATCAGAAAATGGTTATCTGTCAGTCTTGCAAAATTCTCACGGGGGAAAAAAAATCTCATGAAGATGCAGACAGGGGAACGAACAGAGGGGAAGAGAGAAAGAGTATCAAAGACATCTGTCAAACATTACTTTCAAAGCAGACAACATATCAAGTAAAACAGAACAATAGTAAAGTTTGTTTTTTCTAGAAATCAGAGCCAAATGTCTACACAATGAGGATTTCAAGGTCAAAGCAAGACAAAAACAGACAAATCTCTCCCCTTCAGCAACAATGACTTCTTAAGCAGGCTTTATAGTTTGACCGAAAGGTGTACGAAAATCTATCTTTTCCCCCCAAGTTCTTGTGACTTATCCGATTTTCTTCTGTAGTGTTAGATACTCATGCACTACTTTTTATTTAAAAGAAAGTTTGTCTGATTTCATTAAAATTACATACATGGTTAGAAAAAAGAACAATAGCTATAGTCTAAACTTGAGGTCTAAAATCCTCTGAAACACTAAATACAAAAATGAAGATAAACTGTTTGTTGTTTTTTCCCCCAGAGGAGCTTTGAATGGAAATAAAAATGAAAGGGTTAAATAAGAGAGGAGTGAGGGACAGTGTAGGATTTATTTTCAAGAGCCTAGGCACTATCCTTGTAAAGTGGTACTTATGCATTACAAATAATACCTAAATTTCATAATCTATTCATTAAACTCTAATAAATGTCACATAATTCTCATTAAACAAACAATTAGTGACTTTACTGGCATCTTCCTCATTGTATTTTACAAATATAAGAGAATTAAGGCATCCATCTGAATGCCTTAATATTTCTGTTGTTTTCAAACTGTTTAGATACTGAAACGTGGCCCAAACCAGCTGTGCCTCTGCACTGGTGTATCCTCAGAAGAAGTTTTTCCCCAAGTTCCATGTCTCCATTTGCAACTTTCCTGGATGAAATATTGGTTTTCACTTTCCTTTTTGGAGGTTGGGAATCATTAACAGAGATTAGCTGGATAAATAGGGGGAAGTGATTTTTAAACTGTTTGCAAACTTAATGTGAAGAGCCCAGCCTTGCAAATTATCACATCTAATCAGGGATGCATGCTTCACTGCTTCAGTAATTGTACTAGTTATTAGTCAAATTCTTGTTGTCTCCCCATTAGCCATGAAAAGGAAATTCAAGATGTACTTCATTAGAGGATCCTGAAAATAAATGGTTTGGGGAAAAGGAAGGAAGAGATGTGCTTGATACGTAAGGAACAACTGTGCAGAAGAAGACAAGAAACGACATGATTTAACTACTGTCTTTGATATCTTGCCTTAATCACTAAATCTGTTTTGTAACGGCTCCATTTTCAACATCTAATTTTGCATATTTGATGGCAGAAATGAGTTCCTTCAAGCAACTGTATCTGAGTGGCCCGGTAGCATCTAAATATTTTTAATGTTCTATTTGTGATTTTTTTTTTTTTGGTTGGGGGGTGCCTTTGAGTCAGTGTTGACTCCTGGTGAATGCCTGGACGAGTCCCTGCAGTTTTCTTGGCAAGATTTTGGCAGTGGTTTGCCATTGCCTGCTTCCTAGGGCTGAGAGAAAGTGATTGGCCCAGGGTCACCCTGCTGGCTTTGTGTCTAAGGCTGGACTAGAACTCCTAGTCCCCCAGTTTCTAGCCTGACACCTTAACCGCTACACCAGACTGGCTCTTACTCAATCCTATTTGTGGTTGGAAGTAGCAATATCAGGAGATCTTTCTCAAAAATTACAGGTTGCAGTTCTATGCCTGTGGAGCTATGCTCCATTGAAATGAATGGAGCTTGCTTCTAGGTAAACAGTGATAGGAGGATGCTCTTAGACTACCTGCATATTTACTTACCTTTGGAATATTCCTTTTGGCCTTCATGCTTTCTCCATGAGTTACTACGGCTGTGAATTATATACTACTTGTAGTAGTAATGATAATAATAATAATACTTCCATAGCTAGACTGCAAAAAAAATTGGATGAACACTGTGAAAGGTGAAAGGTCCCCTGTGCAAGCATCAAGTCATGTCTGACCCTTTGGGGGGACACCACTTTAGCAACGTTTTCTTGGCAGACTATAGAACGGGGTGGTTTGCCATTGCCTTCCCCAGTCGTCACCTTCCCCAGCAAGCTGGGTGCTCATTTTACCAACCTCGGAAGGATGGAAGGCTGAGTTGACCTGAGCCACTACCCGAGAATCCAGCTTCCGTTGGGATTGAACTCGGGTCATGGGGAGAGTTTCGGTTGCAATGCTGCTGCCTACCACTCTGAGCCACACGAGGCTGTGGATCAACACTAGGTGGCAACAAAAGCCCTAACTCTTTATTGCCATCTAGTGGTTGTCTGAATTATTGCAGCCCACAATCAACAGCTTCATTTTATCCATATATTTACTTTTGGGGATCTATGATTATGAACATGCTCAGGGGCGACAAAAACTTAACTTTCTTTTAATGACTGATGGACAGATTTTCAGGGACTATCATAAATCATCGAACACAATCAAAAAGAAAAGTCAATATCATTCATTATTACATGTGTGGGTATGTGCATGTCTACATGTTTATGTGTCCCAGCAGGTGGCAGTGCTTAGCAAACACTGGGTGATTTTAATAAGCTAAGCAGGGTCAGGTTGGGTTAGTATTTGGATGGGAGACCTCCAAGAAAATCACAGGGCTGTCTACTAGACTAGAAAGCAGGAAAAACATTCTGGAAGGAGGCCATGGCAAACCATTTCTATATTGCTGCCAAGAAAACTACATGTTTCTGTGTAGATATAAGGAGTTTGTAGACATCTTTGGATTTCTGATATTATATTTCTGCTAAGACTTTTAGCACAATTGCTCCTTGGGGTACTACACCAGCTGCCTTCATCGATGGGATGCAATGCATAGATGTGCATAGAACAAATTGTGCAGATGGGCAGCTTGGAACAAGGACTCAGTGTTCTTACCAACTGGGGTGGAGAACCAGTGGAGGCACTCTAGAAGGCCATGTATATCAGTGGAGAATAAACAATAGTGTGCTGTGGAAAACACAACCATTTTCAAACACAAAATAATCAGACCAACACATTGCATGACAGTAACTTCGACAGAAAATAATAGAAGGGGAGATGAACATTGTCAGCTGCCTCTTGTCTTTGGAAGAGCATTTGAGTCAAAGAACTGATGCCAGCCCTACCAACTTTTACTGAACTGATGCCACTCGATGGATAACTGTTTGGGGGCTTTCTGGATGTCACACCCAACTCTAGCTGCATTTTGATTTCTGCCTTGGATTACAGGGGGCATGGCGGAGCTGCAACAAACCAGATTGGGTAGGAACCAACATTTTATTGGAGGGGGAGTGTGTTATGGGTTTTGGGGGGAGGATATGAAACTCAAAAAGGCTTGATAAGCCCTCAGAGGCTCAGCACACCTACTTTGATGCAGAAGAAGAAAAAGAAGAAGGAACATACACCAAATTTCAGCAGCACAATCCTGAATACACAGTACGCAACACAATACTCCAGGAGTTGCAGACTGGACAGGAAAATAACCTTCTGCAGATTGTAATGCAATCTTGAAGCAATTAAGATAGTTGTCCCAATAGCCAGATCTGCAGATGCTGGGGCTGACACCTAAAGTGGACAGAATTGCCCCAGCCATAGTTTTTATTTACAAACCCCACTGCAATGCTATACACAGAAATGCCCCCACTTGTGAACTTGCTATTACCCTGCCCAAAATGAACTGAATCCCTGTTTTGTCACTGATTTCTCCCTTGCTTTGTGGTATCTCTTCTTGTCCTTTAATTAAACTTCAATATATTAGCTCTTCACCAGCCCATTCCCCCCTCCAGGCACAATTTCAGGAGCCAAATGTTTTCCTGGCATCTGATGAAAGAAGAAACAGACATTCATGTCATCCTTATAATGATGAAACACAAAACTTCCTGGATAACCTCGTTCAGAATCAGACTAATGTTAGGAGCATCACAGCGTCGCAACACAAATCCTAACCTTTTTTTCACATGTGTCGCAACCCTGCATGAACACCCAAAAAGAGAGCTTGTAATATTTTATGTATTTATTTATTTATTTATTTATTTATTAAATTTTGCCACCGCCCATCTCCCCCCTCCCCAAAGGGGGGACTCTGGGTGGTTTACAATAAAGATATGATGTTGTAATGGTGGTTTTCTTAGAATGATGGTAAATTTCTGTGGATGCCATTGATCTTTTCTAGTGGGTCCACCTAGCCATTAAACACCATATCTCCATTCTATTTAAGACATGAGATGAAGTCACCTTTGAAAAAAAAAAATGGCCTTCAAGGACAGAAATCAACAAGAAATACTGCTTTGCAGCCTCTCCTGGGCAGGCATGCCAAAGAATATCATGATATCATATCATGCTGAGAGGTCTCCCAGAACCAATAAATCAAAGATGTGTCTTTTATCAGCTTCATTTGCCCGGTTCCTTAGATCCCCATTTAATAATAAGGACTTGCCCATTATCTAGTACTGCTAAACTCTCAGATAGTTATGTTATAGTAGAGCTGCCCATGAAGACAATCCAAATGCTCCAATGAGACTTTAATTATGCCACATAATCTGATAGGGTAAAGCACAGAGAGCTTTTTTTTTTTCAGTAACACTGGCCACATGACCCGGAAGTGTCTATGACAACGCCGGCTCCAAGGCTTAGAAACGGAGATGAGCACCGTCCCCTAGAGTCGGATTCGACTGGACTTTACGTCAAGGGAAACCTTTACCTTTACCTTTAGAGGGACTTCAGATTCTAAGGCCAGTGCAATTCTGTACTCTGAGATGAACGGGGTCTTCACTGGGCTAATGTGTGGCTGGTTTTATTCATCACCCCTCTCTACCCTTTGAAATAAAGTTGCTTTAGCAGATTCCTGACTCTTTGTTACTACTTAGGAAATGAAGTTGAAAGGATGCTAATTTCTTAAACAAGCTAGCAAAACAAGCCAGGGCTTGTAGCTATTGGGATGTGTTATTTCGCGAGCTTGGTCCAGAGCATGCTGCACCTTTGAGAATAGCAGAAATAGTGACCCACGCTTCCTCTGGCTAGAAAGGAAGCAGAACTTGCTCTCGTTGCCTGTGACTGCTGTTCAAGGCAGGGCTCAGGGCCAGTCAAAGGGAAACTTGGGTTACTTGGGATCTGAGTATAGACAGGATCTCCTATCAGGACTTCTTTCTTGAAGGCCTGGGCACCTGTCCATTTTCTTCTCCTGGTCTGGGAGGGATGCTACTGGGATACGTTTCTTCCCAATCCAGGAAGGGGAAGCCATGGTTGGGCTTTCCCGGCTGGGCCTTGGAAGTCCAAAGAAATGCTAGCTTTGCCTCCAGTGCTGCAACTTCAGTGAGATAAAACAGCAGTTCAGCTGTTTGCTGGCTGGTGGGATGGGTAAGGAATCCTGGGCTGCGATGCTGTTCTAGGCCGGTGGCAGGTGAGCTCTTGGCTTAGACGCACACCCCCTCTGCCCAGTGAACAAGTCTAGACATTGCCACTGGGGGTGCTGCAGTTGGAAGTCCTGAGAGAGACTGAGCTCAGCAGGGAACTTCTGCTGGGGCCAACCTGGTTCTCGGATCTCAGGTGGGAAAACCCTTCAAGAAGCCAGGGCGGCACATCTGAGTAGGCCCTCTCTGGAATGCATCCATGGGCACTTCCGTGGTGACCAGGAACTTGTGCAAAAGCCCTGCTTGTGTCATGTTCACCGTTCCAATGTTAAACGTACATCGTAACGTTTCGCATGTCATTTTGCTGATGCGTGTTTAGGTTGGGAGGAGAGGAGGATTCTGTCTCCTGGGATGTTATCTGTATTCGGCTGAATGGAATGTGTTTGGGTTATTTCGTGTGTTCAAGGTTTTCTTCCCAGGACATCGGCAGAAATTGTCACCAGCACCTGCGGTGGGGAATTTGAAATGGTTTGGGCGAGGGGAGGGATTACGTTCGCACCAAGGGTTTTTAGTTTGTATTTGGCGCGCTTTTGCTCATTCTCAGCTTTCTCTGTATTTGCACACTATTCTTTAATAAATCAGATATCATTAAGCTTCTACTTGTGAGTCTGGTTTTGTTAGGGTAGGCAATCATTACATAAAGCTGAGAATCTTAAAAATTTACCATTAGCCCCTTTCTGGATTTATCTTGTGAGGGAGTAGTGCTAGCGATGACCGAACCAAAACCCCAAACCAGGGAAAGCGAAGACATGAGCGATGGGGAACCCGACTCCACGGTGAGGAGAATGGAGAGGGTCCCTACTTGGGAACTATCTGAGATAAAGGAGATTTCATGTTCTAGTCTGGAGGAAGAGGAGGTTGGAGGAAAAGGAGCTTCTGAGCCTATCGAAGAGTTGCCCGGTGAGCTGATCACTTGGGATGAAGCACAGGGACCCCTACCAGGGACGTCCAAGACATCGTGGAAGCAGTGGTACCTGATGTCCCCAATCGTTGTGAGGCAGGACGGGGGAGGGAAAGAGGATTCTCAACCCCCTGAAAGAATAAGACTGTTGGAGGCCAAATTTGAGTCAATGGAATATATGTTAAAGAAACTGTCAATGGACTGGGGGCCCCAGGAGAGGGGGAGAGGAGAATCAAGCACCAGGTATTCGTCCCCTTCTCCTCCTCCTCGCTCGGTGGAAAGAGGCAGGAGAAGGCACAGGGCTGAGCCACAACCTCACAGCACCAGGTATTCCTCCCCTTCTTCTCCTCCTCGATCGGCGGAAAGAGGAAGGAGACAGCACAGGGCTAAGCCGAAATCTCACAGAGTGAGAATTTTGAGGTCCCCTCTTCAAGAGCGGAGATCTCCAGTATCCAAAAGAAAGACCGACTGCCCAGATGTGGCAAGGGGCCCGCCTGGAGCGGGGGTTAAAGACTTTCCAGTCAAATTTGACGGGGATCCAACTAAGCTGTCATTCTTTCTTACCAATGCAATATATGGATGAATTCGGACCGTATTTCCATTCCAAAAGGGCCAAGATAAATGCCATTGCCACCAAGCAAAAGGGGCGGGCTGCTGACTAGTTTGTCCAGTTAAATGAGGCGGACACTCCTGAGCTGGAGGATTTCGAAGAATTCCTGTGGGCATTAAAGCTGCACTTTGTAGACCCATTAGCCAAAGAAAGGGTGAAGAGGGCTCTAAAAGAACTCAGCCAGGGGCAAAGATCCATAGCTGACTATGCTTTGGAATTTAAGGCTTTGGCTGGTAAGGTTGAGGACTGGTCCCAGGCCACCTTAATAGAGCTGTTTAAGGACGGGCTGAACATGGAGGTCCTGCGGTGGTCGTTGGGCAGAGACAACCCAGATACTTTGTATGAATGGATACAGTTGGCAGGGAAGGCTGAACATGCCCACAAGACTTTCGCGCACAGTAGGAAGGCATTGAGGCACGCGGCACTCAGCAAGGGATCCCGACCCACTGCCATGACTGGGAAACCCAGGCAACGTGCCTGGGAGGAGGAGAGGGAGCGCCGTTATGCCAAAGGGCAGTGACTTCGGTGTGGGAAGGAGGGCCACAGGGTGGCTGCTTGCCCAAAACCCAGGCCAGACGATCGGTCTGGAAAAGCGGCGGGCAAATCGCCCTCACTGCCCAGGAAAATGAAGGCAGCCAAGGCGGAAACCGAAGTGGAGGAGGTTCCCTACTTCGGGGCCAGGAGGAAAACGATCTAAAAGAGCCAGCGGGAAACGCCAACCACCTGCTTTGAAAAGCGTCTGTGGGCAGGTGGTGGATGACGGGTGCGAAGATGTTTTGGTGAGTGCAAATTGTCCCACGCTGAATGTGAAAGTGAAGTTAGGCTCCTGCACTAAGACCGTTGAGGTTTGGGCGTTAATCGACTCGGGGTGTTCGAGATGTTTAATGCACCCCAACGTGGTGGCTGCTTTGGACTTACCCAGCTTCCCATTGCAGCGGCCCATGATTTTCACCCAGCTGGATGGTTCAACAGCGGGAGGGAAACCGGTGACTCATTTCAGGGGAACGGTGGCGTTGCAATTGGGCAGCCACTGTGAGGGGTTACAATTTGTGGTAGCACCTGTGGGTCATCCCCTCATCATCTTGGGTATTCCCTGGCTAGTCCAGCAAAACCCCTACATAAATTGGGAACACAGGACTTTGACTTTTTCCGATGGCTTTTACCAAGCTCCTGCAGTGGAACAAGTACCGTCTGCTGTGGTGGGGAGGGCTGCGGCAGCAACCCCACATTTCAATGTGACCCCACTGGAGGGCTTGCCAGAGAAATACCAGGACTTTGCGGTTGTGTTTGGTGAGATGGAAGCGAACCAGCTCCCGCCCCATCGAAAAACTGACTGTGCGATAGAATTGGTCCCCAACGCTCAACTGCCTAAGCCAAAGATTTACGCCATGACTCAGAAGGAACTTGAGGCATTGAGGGAGTTTGTGGACAAAAATTTGGCCAGTGGATTTATTGAACCAGCAAATTCGCCAGTTGGCGCCCCCGTGCTGTTCCAGGGTAAGAAGGATGAGACACTGAGACTCTGTACAGATTACCGTGGATTAAATGCGGTCCCAATGTCAAACAAATATCCTCTGCCATTAATAAAAGACATGTTGGCACATCTGGCAAAGGGGAAGATCTTCTCTAAGCTAGATTTGTGGGAAGCCTACTTCCGCATCTGCATACGGAAGGGGGATGAATGGAAAACTGCTTTCAATTGTCCACTGGGTTCTTTCCAATATAAAGTCTTGCCTTTTCGATTGGCGGGGGCACCAGGGGTGTTTATGCAATTAATCAATGAAGTGTTACATGAACATTTGTTTAAAGGTGTACTGGTGTATTTGGATGATGTGTTGATTTATGCTGAAACTGAAGAGGAGCACGAACGCCTGGTGAGACAGGTGCTTAGCAAACTGAGAAACGCTGAACTGTATGCCAAAATTTCCAAGTGTGAGTTCCATAAGATTCAACTTGACTACCTGAGTTATAGGATCTCTGACAGGGGCATTGAGATGGACCCTGAGAAAATTCAGGCTATTTTGGGGTGGGAGCACCCACGCACCCGGAGACAACTCCAAAGTTTCCTTGGATTTAGCAATTATTATCACCAGTTCATCCAGGGGTTCGCTGAAATTGCATTGCCCTTAACTGACTTGTTATGTACCAAGGGGTTGGGGGACACGCGCAAAGTAAAGAACCCGGGGGCACTGCTGAATTGGACAACTGACTGACAGGTGGCTTTCAACAAACTCAAAAGCCTGTTCACTGCTGAACCGATTTTGCAACACCCTGATCCCACTAGACCGTTTGTAGTTCAGGTAGACGCTTCTGATTTTTCAATTGGAGCGCTTTTATTGCAAGCAGATGCTGACAGTCACTTGAAGCCTTGTGCTTATTTGTCTCGGAAGTTTTCCGAAACTGAGTGGAGGTGGCATGTCTGGGAAAAAGAGAATTTTGCGGTCAAGGCTGCTTTAGAAGCATGGTGGCACCTCCTAGAAGGGGCTAAATGCCCTTTTGAAGTTTGGACTGACCATAAGAATTTAGAAGTGCTCAGAACACCCCGCAAACTCAGTCCTAAGCAGATTCGCTGGGCTCAGTTTTTTAGTCACTTTGATTTTCAATTGAAATTTGTCCTGGGAAAGAAGAACTTCCTAGCTGATGCGCTTTCCCTCCTGCCCCAGGATTCGGTCCAAGCCCCTGAAATCATGGGTACAGTGTGGATGGAGCCCCAGCTGGAGTTGCAGGCTGTCACACGCAGCCAAACCCATGCGCAACTGCCTCCAGCTTCGGTTTCACCAGCTGGGAGGAGGACGCCAGTTCCCTCTCAATTGCAACAACAGTTTCTCCAGGAACTGAAATCCGATACTTGGTTGCAGGAAAATAGAGACAATGTTACTTTTGACAATGGGTTAGCTTGGAAGCAAAACTGCCTCTATGTGCCTGACAACTTGCGAAGGGAAATTTTACCCAGGTCTCACGATGATAAAGTAGCTGGTCATTTTGGGTTTGTCAAAACATTGCACCTGGTACAGCACCAGTTTTGGTGGCCTACCCTGAGACATGATATGAAATCCTATGTTGCTTCTTGCCCTGTCTGTGCCATGTCAAAACGGAAGGGGGGTAGACCGCAGGGGCTTTTACAGCCAGTTGCGAGCCCATCCCATCCATGGGAGGAGGTTTCTATGGATTTTATTGTGGACCTACCTCCTAGTCAGAAAAAGACGGTGATTTGGGTTGTCAAGGATTATTTTTCTAAACAAGCCCCTTTCATTCCATGTGCTTCTATTCCTTCCTCCCCACAATTGGCACGCCTTTTCCTAATACACATCTACCGGATTCACGGTAGCCCCTCCCGCTTGGTCATGGACCGTGGGACACAGTTCACTTCCCACTTTTGGAAATCATTTTTGAAACTGGTTGGCACCAAACAGGCATTGTCCACTGCTTCGCATCCGGAGACTGACAGATCTACAGAGGTTTTGAATTCGACCCTTGAACAATTTTTAAGGTCATTTGTTAACTATCAACAAGATAATTGGGTTGATCTGCTACCTTTTGCTGAGGTGGCTTATAACAATGCTGTCCATCAAAGCACGGGGCACACCTCTTTTCAGGTGGTTTCTGGGCGAGATTTTGTACCCATTCCTGAGTTGCCACAACCTTCTATGCAGCCCTGTTCTGCTTCTGATTGGGCTGCTCAGCTGGCTGACTCGTGGCCAGTGATTCAGCAGGCATTGGCTGATGCCCAGTCTGCTTATAAATTGCACGCGGATAAGCAGAGAGCCCTTCAACCTGATTTTAAGATTGGTGATCAGGTCTACCTTTCCACCAAGTTCATGAAGTCCCCACAGCCTACCCAAAAATTGACTCCCAAGTTTGTGGGTCCTTTCCCCATTGTGGGGGTTGTGAACCCTGTCATGTTTAAATTGGACTTGCCTCACAATCTGAAATGGTTGCATCCTGTTTTTCATTGCAGCTTGCTTAAGCCTGTCAGCCACTCGTCCCATTGGCATCCACAGCTTCCTCCTCCTGCTCCGATCATGATTGATGGGCAGCAGCATTTTGCGGTGAAGGAGGTCCTTGATTCGCGTGGGATTCATGGCACCCTGCAATACCTGATTTGGTGGAAGCACTTCCCCCACCCTGAGTGGGTGTCTGCCCGTGATGTTAATTCTCCTGTTTTAGTTAGACACTTTCATGTCGCTTATCCTCTGAAACCTGCTCCCTGATGTTTTGCTTATTTTGGGGGGGGGGGTGTATGTCATGTTCACCGTTCCAATGTTAAACGTACATCGTAACGTTTTGCATGTCATTTTGCTGATGCGTGTTTAGGTTGGGAGGAGAGGAGGATTCTGTCTCCTGGGATGTTATCTGTATTCAGCTGGATTGGAATGTGTTTGGGTTATTTCGTGTGTTCAAGGTTTTCTTCCCAGGACATCAGCAGAAATTGTCACCAGCACCTGCGGTGGGGAATTTGAAACGGTTTGGGCGAGGGGAGGGATTACGTTCTCACCAAGGGTTTTTAGTTTGTATTTGGCGCGCTTTTGCTCATTCTCAGCTTTCTCTGTATTTGCACACTATTCTTTAATAAATCAGATATCATTAAGCTTCTACTTGTGAGTCTGGCCTTGTTAGGGTAGGCAATCATTACAGCTTGTTGGGATGGCTTAACCTTCCTCAGCCTGTGGCCTTGGGATATATCTGACTACAAAACACATCCCTCCCCCCCAGTCTCCACCCAGCATGATATCAGCATTTATGATTCTACTATAGGGACAAGGAACCTTTTTGGAATTTGTTGCTGCCTAATGTAGATAACACCCTGGGTAGGTAGCTTGTTTTGCCATGGAACAGAGTTTATGTTAAGGATCCTGGTCTGCATAGGGCAATTAAACCAGATGCCTGCTAAAGGGAAACAGAATTGTAATTTATTTCTCTCCCTGGCTAATGAAGGAGGAAACTAAGTGCTTATGCTTTGGTAACATAGATAGTACTGCCCTTCATTATTCTGTTGTTTAGGGTTTTTGTAAGATCCACACATTTGGTCATATTTTTCATGGCCCATTTTTCAGTCAATTTTATTCCCATCTTCTACTCCTTCTATATTCATGTATCCCATACCTTGAAATATCTTTTTGGGGGGAAATGGCAAAATGACTTTGATTCAGAGTTTGTGGTAGCCTCAGGAGTAGTGTAGATGATGAGGATGTTGTCATTTCAGATGGAATTATTTTAACTGCTTTGCTTCAAATGCCTGGAACGATTCTCTCCGGCCTTGTGAATTTGGTGGCCCTGTATATCAGAGCCACATATTCTTGGCAATTTCTTCAAATCATCTCATCTTTCCTAACCATAACAGTTAGTCACAGTAACCATGGCAGCTGCTAAATAAGCCAAAACAAGTGGATAGCGTTCTGAAACTCAAGGAGCTCAGCTTGCATTATAAGATGCATGATCAGAAAATGCCAGATTGAGCTCTGAGTTACTCTGTGTGAAAAAATGCCATTCAGGTTTGCAGAGAGGATCCCATAGATGCTATCTTTTATCGAATGTTTCCATATTTAAAATAAACAGAATACACATATGAAATTTGACATCCCCTAAACACAAGGTGAAATCTATTTCATGTCTATGCGACTTAGGCTGTTTTCCACCCAGCTATCATCTAACGAGAAATAATTCAGAATAATGAAAAAAAAAAAAAAAGGCAGCAGTTATATGCTTCTATGAATTAAAGACAGAACTGTCAAAATACAAATGTTCCATAACATGAGAAACAGGTTACATGTCTTACTTCCTCCCTCAATTCCCTTTTGAAGCTATTGTTGGAGTTCTGCATGTCAATGACAACTACAATAAATTCTATTATTTTAATGCACAACACTAACAGGGTAATAAAAGCATCTGATCATTTCAGATAGAATTCCTCCATACCCCTGCTTTGCCTATTCTCACATGTTCTGAAATTCTTTTTTTATATCTAGTTATTAGCGCTCTCAAAGATTCACCATGGCTGGTCCAGATTTTGAAACATTAATATAAAAGTTGACTTTCATCCATGAATTTCACCCAAGTAAGTCTTAAATGTTGGATCTAAACTCTGCCCAGATGCTTGAGAAGAGATCTCAATGTTTAAATAGCTTAAAAGTTTCAGTGTTTTGTGATTTTGCTTTTGCTTTGAATTCAAAAGGAATGTTGGCATATCTTGATAAAGATTACTCCTTCAGGTCTGGACCAGCTTTGGAAGATAACATTCAATTCAATTCAATTCAGTTTCAATTTATTGTGGTTGTAGACTAGTAAAAGCAGAATGCTCTGTGAAAATAATATAATGTAATAATAATATAATATAATATAATATAATATAATATAATATAATATAATATAATATAATATAATATAATATAATATAATATAATATAATATAATATAATATAATATAATATAATAATCTATCTTAATAGATAATAAATGAAATAAAATTTAAGACAAAGTTAAAATATAAAATACATTTATAAACCTGACTAACATCTATGAGTGAGGTTCAGGGTGCAGTCTATATTTAAATTATAAAATAGACACTAAAATTATATAACAACTTCTAAAATTGCAAAGAAGTGATAAATTCTAAAATTTAAATGAATTACGTTACACAGAATGCATTTGGCTAGTGGGAAATTGGCCCATCAGGGTCTGGCAGATCTTCTGTGCTACTGCACAAAACCTGGCCACATGCACTGTGACAAAAGGTAGTTCACCTATGAGCAGCATCTGGACATAGGCTGAGTCTGAGCGACCAGGATATCTACTAATCAGAGATAGGATGAATCTGGTTTGAATGTTTCTGTAGAAGGGGCAACGAAGAAGAACATGTTCTGTAGTTTCCACCTCTCCAGAATCACAAGGGCAAAGCCTTTCAGCCAATTGTACTTTTTTATATTTACCATCCAATGCTGCAGAGGGGAGTGCATGGCATCAGGCAAGAGAGAAAGCTCTCTGATGGCTGGGTGTTTCTAGCTGTGTGAGGTAGCTGGCAGCAATGACAATTTATCTGTTGTGTGCCGGTGACAAGGAGTCCAAGGCTTCCCTAGATCTGCTTGCTGCTCCATATCCTTTATCCTTTGCTTCAGAGTTTCTTTCTCCTGATCATACTTCATCTTAAAACCTGAGGAAGGAGAGCAGCCTAAATTTGAAAGTTTAGATTCTATAGCCTTGATCTATGTGGATTGGAAACTGTCCTGGAGAATTAATCATGCTAGGCATTGAGGATAGAAGTTAACCAAAGGTTTATAGAAGCTGGACACACTCTT
Source organism: Candoia aspera (assembly GCF_035149785.1). Taxonomy (NCBI): domain Eukaryota; kingdom Metazoa; phylum Chordata; class Lepidosauria; order Squamata; family Candoiidae; genus Candoia; species Candoia aspera. Next base: position 93,137,240 of record NC_086158.1, on the reverse strand, counting down.
GACTCAACTTTTATCATGCTTGTCTCCAGTTGTAAATGTGCATTATAGACACAACAAGGTATCTGGAGAGAAGATAACATTCAATGTGTTGGACAATTATCTGTTTGTAAGTCAGTTTGAGTGGAAAACCAATTCTAGAGATGAATCCAGTCCATTTCTGTGAAACTTAAAAAAGGACAAAGTCTCCTTCAATCAAACCCAACTTCTGTGACTGTGCAGATTATTTGGTAAGAATGCGGAAGTCTTCTTCTGGGATGAGTTCTTGGTGATCTCCCATCCTAGTACTAATAAGGTCCTGTTACTTAGCTTTTTGAGATCAGCCAAAGCTGGCTAGGTGTTAACGGTACCATAAACAAGATATGTGGCTCAGAAGTCTACTGTGTGATTCTTACCCAATGAAGAAAAAATGGGGGTGAGGATGGGGAGGAACAGAATACAAAACACAACACAAATAGAATCAGAAACAGACACTGGAGAGCTACAAATCTGTTAAATAAGGGCTAGATGGTTTCCATTCAAAAACTAGGATTAGAAGTGTTTGTTGAGAACTGGTGGGGTGATTTCTGAGGTGGGGACCACATCGACTTGTTATTTACCAGCCGGAATGAAGAAAGGAAGAAGAGCTGCTGCTGTGGCAAAATGAACCTTGTTCTCCAACAACCGTTGGGGGATACAAATTGGTCCCATTGGAGGGCAAAAGTGCCCTGTTACTCTCTGGGATGGAGGTTCAAAACAGAAAGCAAGCATGGTAGTCAGCCAACAGGAAATTAATCCTCCAGTTGACGGATACTATGACTTCACTTGTGGAAAAGTTGTAGGACTTTTTCCTCCTGTTAACTGGGTTCTCAAAGGTATTCTTTATTTTTGTCCCTTTAGATTTTAAACACATTTTGGGCCCAGCATAATGTTGCCCTAGGTTATTGTGGGAGATTTAAATTTAAAAGGGGATTGGGAGATTTTAGCTGGGCTGGCTCCCCCACCCCCCCTGCCCCGCTCCAAATGGCATCATTTGCAGACTACCCAATAGCTTTTTCATTTCTACTGAAAGCTGCTCTCGAAAAAAGAAAGGAAGACAAAATAATGCCAGCAAGTTTTTCCTCTTCCCCAATTGTAACCTAGCAATTGTTGCTCCAGCAGCAGCAACAGAGATTCTAGGTGGTTATTGAAAAAAAAGTCCTAACCCCCCCCCCTCAAAAAAAAGCATAAATAAGAAAATCCTGCTTCTAAACAGACATTTATTTCCCAGCCATTCAAATGTTAATGCAAGTTATTTTGAATATTAACAGTGGGATACAACCTGAAATCATTTCAGTGTTGATTAATATGCAACACTATTTGCTGTAATTTTTCTGGAAAGCCATTTCTGGGTTCAGGTTATGGTTTGGGAGAATTCAGGTTATCAGTGGTGGAATCTGAATAGTAATTGTAATGGTGTGGCTGAAATGGAAGGCATTTTTGTCCAAATATCTCTTTTTAACAACTTTTGCATGTTGAATGTCAGTGGGAGGACACTCAATCATTATGAAATTATTACACCACATGTAACCTACCAGTTATACAAATATTGTTTGGTAATGTCATTAAAAAAACTATTCAGTCAGGTTGGCAAGCATGAATAAGTGCACAGATTTTCTAATATTGCTTGTTTCTTTCAATTCTTTCCATCTCTTTCTTTTTTTCACTGTTCATCTTTTAAACTCAAGATCCACACTTGGTGTTATCAGAACAACGGTCTTTCCCCTTGATGTATAATCCACATGTAATTTACAGTATTGTCTTCATATTTTCTCTACCATGTATAGTTTCTTTCTTTCTCTAATTTTTTTAATGATTTGAATTGTATTAAACAAGTATCTTTAAAGTTTAACAGAGGTGTGCTTCGATTAGGAAATGGATATGAAATGTCTTATAAGTTTTTAATGATCTATTAGAATATATTAGTCATAATGGCATTTCAGATGTACTGGCTATCTGTATTTTACTGCTTATATTACTGCTTATATTTATGTTTCCTTAAAATCTTCATGAATATATTAGCTTAGTCTTTTTGGGAGGGCAGGGAAGAGTATGTATGAATGTATGTATGTATGTATTTATATGATTTATATAGCCACCCATCTCATACAAGTGGCTCTGGGTGGCTTACAAAGATTAAAACACTGAAAACCCACCACATATAAGCTCCCACCATCCAAAGATAAACCAAAACCCACAGTATATAATTGCTTTCAAACATTATTGAGATTACAATATGTCATGCCACTCATATACAATATTTTATAAATTAATTTAGCATTAGCAAACCCAGGCACCAGAACAAAAATATTAGAAATAATTACGATCCAAAGAGTTTTCATCATGATGAACATTCTTAACATTATGATGGCCCAAACTGAAGGAATGAATAATTACTGCATTTGTTATAAAGTAGTTCTGATGGAAAGGGGAGAAATGTTAGCATAATTAAAATAAGGAAAATATGGATGCTCCATTTTATGGTAATTAATTCAGTGCAAAAGTAGCTGGAAGGTTTTTTTTTTATGACATTGAAAAAAAATGGCCCCCTAAAAAGGAGAATTTCCTGCTTTCAGTGATCACTGAGAGGTGGAGAAAGCCACTGTCTTGCAGATTATAGGTGTGTTTTGTGCTCACTGCATCTACTACCAATGCAGCCTGTTTGCCCATCCATCTTTTAAATGATATGGGTTCTTGCTGATTCCAGTTATCTCACAAAGTCATCCTCATATTATTCTTTATGTGATATAGCCTGAAAGCAATTCAATCTATTTTCTGAATCAAATGTATTTTCCTAATTGAATCATCTCGTCTATTTGAAACGCTGAACAGAATTGCATGCTTCAGAATCAATCTGGACAACTTCCAAGCATATATAGACACTTTTTTTTTCTGAACCATTTGAGAAATCCAAATTGTATATATTAAATCTGCAGATTCAGTTCAGACTTTCAAAATTGATCAACATTTTGAACTGGATTGGAAGCCCAGTTTTGGTCAGGTTTCTGAATTTGTCCATTAAAATTCCAGAATTTGGGAAGGAATGGCATGAATGTGCTATTGAGGATTTGGGTGGGTATTGTTGTTGTAATTACCCTTATTTATTTATTTATTTATGGCCAGAATCGCAAATTACAAAGATATTCTAAAATTTGGCATGAGATAAAACAGTTTAACAAATAAAATAATTGATAAATATTACGCAGAATATTTAAAACTCCAGCTTATTGATGTGTTACTAAAGACCTTGTTTTTATAGCCAGTTGCCTTTTAAAAAGTTTATTCTGGCTTGACTGCTGTGGACCAAGCTGCTGTGGTCATGACTGTGCTCCTGGCTGTTGTTGTTTTGGTTGAATGGGAACTGGCTGGGGAAAATGAGGAACAGAAGGCAAGATGCATCCATGCCCTTTCCCAGGTACATGGATCTGAATTGTTTGCTTGCTTTTGGATTAAGAATAAGCATCTTTGAAGGAGGCTTTATTAGTTTATCACACAACAGAGAACAAAGGCAGGAGGGCATGCTTCAGGATAATATAGACATTGGACTGGATTGCAGTGATATTTTTATGGATGTGCCACAAAGGATCTTGCTGGGTTTATTTATGGTTAAGGGTGCTGCTTGCCAATTCCAAGACTCTGTTGTAGGAGACTTTTTGATTTGTTTAAAGCAGACACTTGCACACCTTCATTGAAGCATGAATTGGTTTATTGATTGGTGCCAGAGGCAAAGAGAAGCCTAAAAAGGGGTGGTGTATGGGCCCTTTTTATAGACTTATGCAAATTAGAACATACTTTTAATTTGTTTCTGATTTATTTATTGGGTTACAGCATATGTGTGTTAATGTGCATGGTAATAAGGTGAGAGAGGTGAGGTAATGGGTCTGAATACAATGGCCCCTTAAGCTGAAACAAGAAGTTCAAGAATACATATTTTTCTAGCCACTATCTTAAAGCCTTGACTTCCCTGCACTATTTGCTATTTGTAGGCTACCCTAGTTAACATTTTCACTATCTTGTTACAGCTGGAATGTTTAATGCTGAGCTAAGCATTTTGTTTCACCAGTTGTATTTGAGTTAGGGGCTTTTTGAGCTTCATTTCCCGCCCCCCGCCCCCGCCTCCAAAAAAACCTACTTCGCTATCATAGATGCCAACATTCAAGTCAGGACTTTATTTCCAGGAGGAATCACTTTTGTCACCTTCTTTAGCTTTTATTACCTTTTCAGGGAAAGTATATCGGAGTGGGTAGGGAAATAGATACCTTTGGTCAAAAGCAAACTCTAAAAAATGTTTCCAATTTTCTCTCTTTCTAAATATTCCGCCCTAATTTCAGCAAACATCTTAATGTTGAGGCATTCCGTTGGATTTGAATTAAATTTATAAGGAGGGAGCTAAAAATGCACATGAGTAATTAATTATGGGAAATGAATGGTTTAGAACAGGAAATTAACAGAAGGTAAATAATTTAAGATGAATCTTTGGGACAACCTGGGTGCAAACTGGCCAAAAAAAGTGGTCCTCCTATTTTCAGTGGATTTAGGTGAGGAAAGGGAAAGGACTATCTGGGATTGACAATTGATAATAAGCTATCAATAATACATTCAAGCTCAGACTCCACACATCTGAGATTCTTCTATTGCTGAGTAGGTCCCTGGCTTGCTCATTCTCTTTCAAAGCAGCATTCTTTGTTTGGGTTCAGATTTCTGCTTGGGAGTTTGGATGAATTCAGCTTTTAGAGCTAATTGAATCTATGGCTCATAGCAGCTTTAAATCCAGGGTTGGCAGATGATAATAGGACATCAATTATCCAAATCTCAAGGCTGAACTTTATAGTAATGCATTCTAGGGATGGGAGAAAATTTTTATACCTGTTACATTATCCTAACATGAATTGCAACTTAGAGCATTGCGCTGTATGGAAATCTGCAGTTTCTGGACTTTTGCAGTAAGCCTTACTACTCAAAAGTGAGGACAGAAATTGGTATATTTTAGGGAAATACACACAACAATATTTGGAGGGAAATATGCATCAAGATGAACTATATTAGTGAAATAACGCCAGCAAAAGGTGAGCAGCATAAGAAAAATGTTTGGAGAGAAAAAATGCATATTAACACAAATACATGGAAATCCGCTTGAGTTTTGTGCTGAGCGTTTCTTTTTGGGGAGGGGAAGGTTGCTGAATTCCCAGATCAGTGCAGAAATGAGCCCAGGCTGAGTTTAAAGCAAGGGAAATAAAACTGAAAGTGACAGCTTTGGCCAATTCTAATTTTGCAGACTTGTCTGCAGCTTCCATTAATGCAAAATGCATCTCTTCGGAGGCGGTTTAAAGGCTATATTTCACCTGTAGAAATGTAGCAAATACCTTGCCAATTTGTTTCTAGACTCAGTTCAAAGGGTTCATCACGACATGAATATATTCAGCTGAGAGAACAGGAATGGGCAAGCCACTGTCTCATACATGGAATATTCCCTTTAATAATACTTGCTTGCCATTAACAGTGATGTAATTTTGCTGTCTTTTAAGCTTTTTCTTGAGACTCTTCAGCATGATAAACATCTCATTTCCTAGAGAATCCCTCTTCTTTATCATTTGGTTATAGAATCTTTTTAAAAAAAAAATACATTTATACTGTATTTACATAGAAGGAACATTAGTTGTTGTGGTGGTGATTACTATTATTAACATAGGGCTTCTTTAGTTTTGCTGAGAATATATTAAAGGCCCCAGATAAGATATTTAATCTTCCTGCAAGAGGAGAAAATATCATCTTAATTTCAAGACTGACAGCTTTTTAGAGTGATGTGATTTTCATTCTATCTCATTGCACATCACTGTGGCAATTTTAAACTGAAGTCTTATTGCCTGAATAAAAACTACATTTAACATACAGTATATTTTTCAAAGAGGATGCTGGTCTAAGACCATAATAAACTTTTTAAAAACTATTTTTCATTCACAACTTGCATACTGAAGTGAATGTGAAATGGTAGAAATTCAGTAACGAGGTATTCTAGTAAATAGATAAGTAAGTCATATCAATAGAATAATTAAACTCTTTCTCCCTTCAAGGCTTATGCACAGAAGGGCCTTTAGAAGAGCTTCATTGATTGTAGAAAAGCCTTTGATCATGTCAATCATGTCAAACTACAGAAAGTGTTCAGAAAAATGGGAATCCCAGAACATCTCATTGTCATCATGAGAAACTTATACACAGGTCAGGAAGCCACAGCATGGACAGATAATAGGAAAACAGACTGGCTCCAGGTTGGCCAAGGAGTATGACAAGGCTGTATACTCTCCCCTTATTTATTCAACCTATATGCTGGATATATATTAAGGGAAGCTGGATTGGAAGAAGATGAGCATGGTTTTAAAACTGGAGGAAGAAACAGTAACCTGAAACAACCAGCCTTAGAATTAACAGTGAAGATATTGAAGTGGTGGATAGCTTCTGCTTTTTAGGATCAATTATCAACAGTAAAAGAACTAGCAGTTGAGAAATACACTGTGGACTAGCACTTGGTAGAGAAGCTATGAAGACCTTGGAAAAAGTATTCAGAGGCTGTGATGTATTTATACCTACAAAGATAGAATTGTGCAAGGCATGGTATTCCCTGTGTCACTTTATGGAAGCACAAGTTGGACTTTGAAGAATCAGAATCAGAAGAGTGTTGATGCCCTTGAACTTTGGTGGTGGAGCAGACTCCTGAGAATGCCATGGACAGCCAAGAAAACAAACCAATAGATCTTCAAACAAATCAGCCAAGAGTTCTTACTGAAGGCACAAATGACCAGCCTTAAATTATCCTACTTCAGACATATTATGCAAAGACCCACATCTTTGGAAAAGGCTCTAATGCTGGGAAATGTGGAAAGGGAGGGAAGAAGACGATGACCAGCAGCAAGGTGAATGGACTCAGTTACAGTGGCGACAAGTACACCATTGGAAGACCAGGTTAAGGGATAGATCATCATGGGAAAAAAAAAATCTGTGTGGTCACTAAGAGTTGACAGCAACTTGATGGAACATAATCAATCAATCAATCAATCAATATGATATATGTTTTCAATCCATGGATATAATATATGCATTCATATATTATAGTTAGTATAAGTGATTAGATGTAGGCCAAACTTCCAGAAAACTGAAAAAAAGACTGACAGAACACTGAATACATTGTTTTGTTGAAAGGTCCCTGTTAACAGAGCATTTTTTAAAAGGAAGTGATAAATGTAACTCCATCAAGTATTTTGTGATTAAGAAATTATGGTTAAGATCTGGAGGATCAGATCTAACTATTCTATATTGCAAGCAAAGTTCGCTTGTTCGGTTAACTTTTGAATTAGACATAGATAATGAAATGTGGACGTATTTACCATAGGACTGAAACAGAGGTTTTAAAGTTTAGGGAATATTTGTGCTAAAGACATTCCTGTTACTGCACCAGAGATGCTCCATAGCTGATTGAAAAAAAAAGTTTAATTATGCCACAGATTGAGGTTACAAAATGGTATTTGGGTCCTATTGGGTAAACTATTTTGGAACATGGAGATATATTCAGAGGTGTGAACAGTTTGATACCATGTGAGCTTATATTTTCATTCCAGATAAACATTTTCATGGTTGTAGATAATGGGATAAGTAACTGTTGACTAAAAAAACTGCTATTACAAATTGCAGAGTTTAAATAAATGATATGATTTGTGTTGCAACTGTGCCTGTTCAGATCAAAGCAAACTTAAGGTAGTAATTCTTCAAGCCACTGATGAAGGTACCTTATCAAAACCTTTGAATACAGAGCATTTACAGTATACACACAGAGAGCAGCATAAAACATTCTAAGGTATTTAACTGCATAATGTATGTTGAACATGTTTGTTTGTTCACAATCTGTGCTTAGCTTTTTCTCTATGAATTCACCATTTTATTTCCTGCTGCACTGGTATTTTGGGGTCTAGTCTGGGTGACAAAATTGGGAATGTGTTGTTGGCCTTTTGGGGTTGGAAATCTGATCCTCCTTTTTACTCCTTCCTATACTCACCACTTCTCCCCACTGCCAGAATGTCCTCTGAAATAAGTGAAATCATTATATACCAAGCATCATATTGGGGTCTTCTGGGGAGAAGATTATGGCCACCAGAAAGATGGTGACAGCTGCCATACAAAACATAGGTAGGAATGGAAAAGGAAAGTCAATGGGTTCTTGCCCCTTTTTCTTACCTGAAGCCCACCCATAAGCAGAAAAAATTGGGGCTGCTGATCCTGCCTTAGAAAGGCATGTGATTCAGAGCTCAGTCTTCAGAAGTTAATTGCCTCAACTGCTGCTGCAGAAGAGGTGGGAGCATTAGCGACCTGCCACTTTTAGCCCTCTCCCATTGGGTAGCTATTTTTTTATATTAATTTTATTAAAAATTACAGTTAAAAAGATAAAAATTAATACAAACTAGGAAAAGGAAAAGGAAAAGGAAAAAAAGAATAGAAAAAAAGAAGTATATAGTAAAGAAAAAGAAGTATGTAAAGCAATTACTTCCCCCTTTATCACCACAAGTATAAACAATTTAAGTAACTTATCAACTTCTCTTAAAATATAAAAAAATATATCTTCTTCCCATATCTCATCGTTTATCTATAAACAAATCCATAAACCTCATTATTTCAGTCCTGATTAGCAAAAGTCCATTAAGTGTTACCAGAAATAACAATGTATCTGTCCTAACAACCAGGAAACACACTGAGACAATGAACTGGTCTCTAATATTTATTACTAGTGCTTAACAGGAATCCTAACAAACTGAAGAAGCATGGGAAAAACCCAGCCATATAACCCCCAAGGGTTAAGGCGGTCCCGATCTGTGCCTCTTGGAATGGCTGACCAATTCCTCAGTGCTACGCATGCGCTTGACAGTCTGGATGGGAGCCCCCTGCTCGCCATCCTTACTCATGACAGTATCTATTTTAACCTTGATCAAATAAACCAACTTTATATTCCTTCCTTTAACTTTTAACAATCTTGATGTTTAGACCCTTCAAATAATGTCCTAGAACTTGATTTCTTTTCATTTTTTCTTTGTTCCTTCTCACAGAATTCTTCAAAGCTTTAACAAGTTCTTTTGTAAATCCAATATAGGAAAATTATCCAGGTCACTTTCTTGGTATGTTATTTGTATATCCCTTTTAATTATTAAACATCAGCCAGTTTCTTATGTATGTCCAGTGTAGCATCTTTTTTCCATGTCATTCTTGTAGCCTGTCATTTTTAAATTCACTTTCAGATCAGTCTCGATCTTGTGAGGTAAAACTTGTTCCTCTATTATAACATCTTTGAAACAGAGTCTATCTATAGATGCAGACACTTTAAAATTAACTTCTGAGTCCATTGTTCACAAATATCCTTCAGTATGTCCACTGTTAAAATATTTTGCTTCATTCTGTATTAGTAAATCAAATTTAAATGTTCTTCTCCTTTCATTGTAATCTTTAGTTCCTTCTGGTTCCCTCTAGTGTCCAACCTTCAAAGTCTCATCCTATCATTTTTTTTTTCTAGAGAATTCAAAACAAAAACATTTTTCCCATGGGAAGGATTCTTTAGGATTAGTAGCAAAATCTTATTTCAAATCCATCTGGACCCTTAGTTTATTTGTAACTTTCTAAAATCAAAGTTCTAATTGCCCTTTTGCTGTTTATTGTCTTGTGGACTCCTTGCAAGAAGCAACTGTCTGGAGCACTTGTGGGCAATCTCAAGTCCTCTTCTTGTCCAGAGAGGAATTACGAAGAGCTGGTCTTGTCCTAACTAGCAGGAACCATGCTGAGATGAGGAATAAGTCTCTAGTGTTTTATTACTGCTACAGTAGACAGAAAATCCTACCAAACTGAAGAAGCATGAGACAACCCATACAGATAAACCCCAAAAATCAAGGTGGGTCTGTTCTGTGTCTCTTTGAATGACTGCTCAAATTCTCGCTACTACGCATGCATTTTCCCCCCTGGTTAGGGCCCCCCTCCTGCTCACCATCAGTGCTCATGACAGGTCTACTGGCCAGCTCTTCATTCTGCTGTGGGTGTCAGCTCCACTTTTTTAGCAGAGCTGTCTTCAGTTTGCCATTTCTTTTCCGGAAGTCCCCAATGAGTAACTATTGAGAGATCTGGTAGGCTTAAGGTGGAAAAGAAAGGTTACTTGCAGAATGTGCGAAAATACTGCTGATGGTTGGGAAGGTGAACTTAGCAATCAGGTGAACATAACCTAAGAGGATAATGAGGCTGCCAGTTCTCTGGCACAGGCCCTGACCTTGATGGTCTAAAATACTAGGGCCAATTATGTCCAACTCAATGAAAAAATACTGCTATCTGGAAGATTGCATTTGTGAATTGTAAATGCAGCGTCCTGTTAACAAATGATTTCTAGGATGTACCCCATCTTGCAAGAGAGGTAAAGCAAATACACTAATTCCTTGGTGTTTACATTGTCTTGCTATTCAACCCTCTGTTAAACAGTATTAGTCACTGATTCTTTTTTTAAAAAAATATTTAATAATTACCCTATTGAAGGGCCTCTACACCCAAGAAAAATGTCTCTCTCATAGGTGCATGAGCAAAGAGGAAAGAATGTAAATAGCTGAATTTCTGAAGCACTTTATTGCAAGCTAGTTTGTCGGCATGGTGGGCACGTGACAACCAGAAATGGCTGGTTTCCCTACAGAATGTTCCACTGGGAATAGCATAATGCATGGAACAGCTCATGGTTTGTGTCTGATGGTAAAAATCAATGGTCTTCTTCATTGAAAGGTGCCCTTGGGGGACCAAAAGGCAGTGAATAGCTGATTAGTTTGTGTGCGCACACTGGCAGATGATAAAGCTGAGCTGAAATCGGCTGTATGCCATAATAAAATAACCAGCCCTATCTTTAAAGCTACTCTATACACTCATATCTTAGGGGAATATCCCTCCATTAAGCAAAGCCATGCTGTAACTCATCTTTAACCACAGTAAGAAAATGCCAGGGAGTAGCAACTAATAATGATTTCTGAGGGCGACTGGTGCAAGAAAAGAGAGAGAGGGGAAATGGATCAAGACTTTTGAGACATTTCAAAGATTTGCTTGTAGTTGTCATTTATTGTTAACCTTTTTACCCTACAGTGAAGCATCCTTCCATGCATTGGTTCTCTGGCAGGTTACAAATAATTAAAATATACACTACAGTTGTAAAAAATAAATAAATAAATAAAATAAAGCAAAATGCTGTAATCCAGCCAGCTACACAAAATGCCTTTATAGTTAAAGAAGTGACAAGGGACAATAAATGTAGACTTCGTAAGTATTTCTGGGATATCCTGCTTTTTAAAGACAAACATGGTTAGTGAACAAAAGGGTAGAAGATTTGATTGACTATGGTCTCAAAAGGTTCACAAGTTAGTTAACACTACAGAGAGAGAGAGGGTGGAAAATTAAGATTAAATCTGTACTACACAAAGTGAGTCAGTGGTATATCATCCATATTGTCTATTGCATTTATTGCTGACTCTGATACAAGTAGTCCTTGCTTCACAACCATTCATTTAATGACAGTTCAGACTTATGACAGTGCCAAAAAAATGTCTTATGACCAGTTCTCACATTTACAACTGTTGCAGCATCCCTGCAGTCACGTGATCACAATTTGGGCACTTGGCAACCGGTTCGTATTTATGACCATTGCAGCATCCTGTGGTCATGTGATCACCATTTTCAAACTTCCTGGCTGGCTTCTAGCAAGCCAAATCAGTGAGGAACCATGTGATTTACTTAATGACCATGTGGTTCACTTAACACTTAAATGACCCATGTGGCCCACAATGATTTGCTTAACAACTGCCACAAAAAAGTTGGAAAATCAGGTCAGATTCACTTAATGACTGTTTCACTTAGCAACTGAAATTCCTGTCTTAATTGTGGTTGTTAAACAAGGACTGATATCCTATCTTGGAGTGAAGAACCATGCTGAGATGGTTGCTTGTGTCTCTAGTGTTTATTGTTCTACTCTACTAGACAGAAACTCCTGCTAAACTGAAAGGCCATGGGAAAACCCTCACGGATAAAATCCAGAAATCAAGGCAGGTCCGCTCTGAGTTTCTTCGAAGGGAGATTCAAAGCTTCTAAACTACGCATGCATTTTTCCCCTTGGATAGGGCCCCCCTCCTGCTCACCATCATTACTCATGACAACTACCTGCCACTGAAAGTCTGTAATTGTCATAAGTCTGAACTGTCATTAAATGAATGGTTGTGAATGACTGATTTCTGCTTGTTAAAACATCACAGGAACAGCAGGTTGCAGTATGAGGCAAGTGAGAAGTCCCAAACGTCTGCCCTCTAGATCCGTTCAGACAGAGTTTCTGGAATTCTATTAACTGAAGTCCCAACACATCCAGAAGCTACCAAGTTAAGGAAAGCTGATGTAGAAGGTGACTGGTTAGTATGGTCACACATCTTGATATCTATATCTATACATCTATATCTATATCTATATATCTTTCTGTCTGTCTGTCTGTCTATCTATCTATCATCTATCTACCTACCTACCTACCTACCTACCTACCTACCTACCTACCTACCAACTCATACCCTCTAAACAGAATTGAATCTAGTTAGTACTTGGCTGACAGATTATCAGGAAAGCCAAGAGCTATAAACTAGATTTGGAAGTTGGGGTGGGATGGGGGAATCTTGGCAGAAGACAATGGCAAACCGCTTCCGTATTGCTCTCCAGGAAACAACACCTATATACTCAGTCTACAGTCATGCAAAGTTCATGTTGATGCTTGCCTGTAAATGTCTTTAGTAAGAGGCACTTTCTTTGAAAGGTAGAAATAATTTCAACAAACACTTCTGTCTTTAAGATTTTCTTAACATCTTGTGCAAAGGTATGTTGGCCTTCACAGCAGGGGCAAAACTCTCATCTTCAACTCTCTAAGTGAAAGGTGTTGACCTTTGTGTGAAGGAAATTGACATGAAGGCTAAGTTAGGCTGGAAGAGTTCTTCAAGGGCAGCAATTGATGCATAAGCAGCCAGGAAGGAAATGATGGAGCTACCCCAGAGCTCAGTATGTAAATTTCAGAATGCTTTCACAACTAATAGTAAAGTGTGTCATCTCCAGTGGAAAACAGTTCACTTTCATGTGCCTGTTATATTTAAAAGACCCAAGATATGTGTCAATAAACAGGAAGGAAGTGAGTGTCCATCTCCTGCTCCCAATCCTACACTCTGTGCACCCAATTCCCATTTGCAGGAAGTCAACGTAAATATGCATACACTTTTTTTGCATGGTTGTGGCCTCAGGGCTATGCAGATAAGCTCCTGTGCAAGCAGGATTATGAATATTGGATAAATTGAAGGGCTAACAGTATTACTCATCTTGGGGGGATTTCCAGACTTGATTAACATCATGCACTCCATGGGGAAGCAGCCATTGAAGATGGCTTGCAAAAATACTTTAGTATTGGTCTTGAAAACTGAAAAATCCTCCAGTGCATGGAGATTAAAATGGAGACACCCTCTCCAGGGAGATGATACAAGACAGAATGCTATCCCAGGAGCATGGGGCTTCTCAGAAAAAACTCAAGATGACTTGTAGAGTGGAAGAAAGACTTCAGCTCGCCCTGCATGTTCCCTTTCCTGGTGACAGCAGTGCTGACATTTATCCCATTGGCAATCAGGAACCAGCCATCCCTATAGGCATCTCCCTCTCTGAGGACCATGGTGAGGTGACTACAAGTGACCACAGATCTATGCATATAGGGTGATTGACTGGGCTGGTGTAGGACAGTACCCAGCTCCAGAAAACAATGTTCCTTAGGTAGAATACTGGAGCAGCTCAAGGCAGGCCAAGGGGTTGGCAAGAAGGGTAGGGCTATCACATTGCCCTGATGTCATCATGGAGATTACATAAATTGAATCATCTGCACAACGATTGCATGACCTGCATAATGTCATTGTTGGTGGCTTGTACTAGATGCCCAAGTGCAGTGGATCAAGAGTGTCATGCGCTGCCTCCCCCTGAATAACAATCAGACACTGGTTTGCGAATCAGGCTCTGGTTTATTGCAGGGCAGGTACAGCGTTGGTAGAAAAAAGCTGAGAGTGACAGGAGCGCGCCGGTGCGGGGTTTAAATACCCCGCGCCGGTCAGCGCCCCCTCGCTCACGGTCACGTCACCCCCCTTTGTCCCATGCGTTGCCCTGCCGGTGGGTGAGGGTTTCCGGGATCGCCCATCATCAGATTTCCATTCTTCTGCTGATTGCTTTCAGCTGGGCGATCCCCGTTGTATTGCCGCTGATGGTTTGGGTGGCTCCGTGATTCATTTGGCTATTGTTTGTTGGCCGTTAGTCGTTGTAGGTTGATGGCTACTTAACTTGTACCCCTTCACCTATTTCCTTGTCATTGTCATGAGTGCCATTGCGCTGATGACTTTAGCTCAACGGCACTCATGACATACTGCCCCCTTTCCGAATAGTGTTCTCCCTCGGGTTTCTGGGTTTTCCCCGTGGAGCTGTCAAAACGCCACATTTTTTTTTTTTTTTTTTTTCAAAGTTCCCGCCGGAGTAGTTGTCGCCCCTCCCTTTGCTCCTCCCTCTACCACGTGCCTTCCCAGGGTGTGTCCATGGTGCGCATGCTCGGGTTCTGACCTGGCGTGCGCATGCTCCAACCACACCCTGTTTGTTTGGCTCAGTTCGGCGAGGCGAGAGGCGTGGCTGGTCGGGTGCTTCTCAGCTCCAGGTAGGGCCCTTCTTTTCTTATTTAGAGTGCGTCGCCTTTGTTGTGTCTCCTGGGCGTTGCCCCCAGGTTGCCCTGTTGACTTGCTTGCCACTCCCCCGCGGCCGGGGGGCGGGGGGAGGGTGCTGGCGATCGTTTGTCACCACCCCGTGGGCCCGGGGCGGGGGGAGTGAGTCCCGGGGGGGGGAAGGTCCACCCAAGTCGCGGGCTTGGGGGGGGCCCTTTCCCTTGGGGCACGGGAGGCGGGGGGAGGCCTGCGGGGGGGGGGTTTGGTTTTGCTGACCTTGGTTGCGGTTTGTCGGGGTATGCCCGGTGAAATGCTCTGGTCAGGTCAGGCGCGTTAACGTTGTGCGCCGCCACCCATTCCGGGTGGGGGAAGTGTTTCCACCTGACCAGATAGTGTAGAGTTCCTCGTTGCTTGCGGGAGTCGAGGATGTCCCTTATCTCGAAGTGGTGTTGCCCGTCGATCATAAGTGGTGCGGGCTGTGGCGTGCTTGGGTGCCATCGGGAGGTGGTTGCCGGTTTTAGGAGGCTGGTGTGGAACACCGGGTGGAGCCTCCGGAGGTTGTGTGGCAGGTCCAGGCGTATTGCTACCGGGTTCACTATTTGCGTGACTCGGAACGGCCCGATGTACTTAGGCCCCAGTTTTTTTGAGGGTTGGGTTGACTTTAGGAACTTGGTGGATAGATAGGCCATATCCCCCGCCTGGAACGTCGGTTGTTGGCGCCGGTGCTTGTCGGCCTGCTCTTTGTAAGCAGCCTGTGCCTCCTTCAGCGCCGCCGTGATTACTGGCCATGCTTCCGCGATCTTCCGTCCCCAGTCGCTGGCGTCCACCTGTGGTTCCGGGGGTTGAGGTAGCTCCGGTATGGGGACGAAGTCGCGCCCCGAGACTACTTCGAACGGAGTTTTCCCCGTGCTCGTGTGGACGGCGTTGTTGTATGCGACTTCGGCGAACGGGAGCAGTTCAGCCCAGTCGTCTTGGTGGTAGTTCGTATATGATCGTATAAATTGCTCTAAGGTGGCATTAAGAACCTCAGTGGCTCCGTCCGTCTGCGGATGCCAAGCCGTAGATAGGGCCTGTTGGGTCCCCGTCAGCTTCAGGAAGGCCCGCCAGAATTTGGAGGTGAACTGTGTGCCCCTGTCGGTCACCACACGTGCGGGACATCCGTGTAGCCTGTACACGTGGATGAGGAAGAGTTTGGCTAGTTGTTGTGAGGATGGGACCGACGTGCAGGGGATGAAGTGGGCCTGCTTTGAGAAGTAGTCCTTCACCACCCAAATGGCCGTTTTCTTCTGGCTGGGTGGGAGGTCCACTATAAAATCCATAGAGATTTCCTCCCATGGGCGGGAGGGTTCTGCCACCCGTTGCAATAGCCCCGCGGGTTTGCCTGGTGCCCGTTTGGCCCTAGCGCACGTTGGGCAGGACGCCACGTAGGTTTTTACGTCTCGCCTGAGCGCGGGCCACCAGAATTGGCGCCGTGTTAGGTGTAGGGTCTTGAGGAACCCAAAGTGTCCCGCTTGCTTGGCGTCGTGTGACCTATGCAAGATCGCCTGGCGTTGCGAGTCCGGGACGTAGATTCTGCCTTCCCCCCATGCCAGGTCTTGCGCCATCGTTACCTTGTCGGGGTTCGCCAGGAACCAGGGGTCGGTTTTGAGGGCGGCGGCGAGGTCCGTGCGCATTCCCCCTGGTAGTTGCGGTTGGCTTCTTTCCGTCGCCGGTTGTCCCGCCGTCGGCTGCGCCGTAGCGTCGAGCTGCCTCCGTGCGCCGCTTCGGGTGGTCACGGCCATCCCCAGTTGCGAGGCGGATAGGACCGTCCCAACGGTGTCTGGGGCGGGCTCTTCGTCTTGGGGCAGTCGGGAGAGGGCGTCGGCCAGGAAGTTCTTCTTGCCCGGCATGAACTTCAGCTGGAAATCAAAGCGGCTGAAGAATTGGGCCCATCGGACCTGTTTTGGGCTAAGGCGTCTAGGCGTTCGTAGGGCCTCGAGGTTCCGGTGGTCCGTCCAGACCTCGAATGGTTGGGTGGCTCCCTCGAGTAGGTGTCGCCATGTCTCTAGTGCCGATTTCACCGCGAAGGCTTCTTTCTCCCAGACGTGCCATCGCCTCTCTGTCTCGGAGAACTTCCTTGACAGGTAGGCGCATGGTTTCAGGAGCCCCGTGGAGTCTTTCTGTAGTAGGATGGCTCCCAGGGAGAAGTCTGAGGCGTCGGCTTGGACCACGAACGGCCGTTCTGGGTCCGGGTGCGCGAGGATTGGCTCCGTAGTGAACAGCGCTTTCAGCTTGTCGAATGCGGTCTGGCACGCGGGAGTCCAATTCAGCACTGTGCCTGGGTTCTTGGCGCGTCGGGTGTCCCCCACCCCTTTGGTTTTGAGGAGGTCCGTTAAGGGGAGGGCTATCTCAGCGAACCCCCGGGCGAATGACCTGTAGAAATTCGCGAATCCCAGGAAGCTCTGTAGTTGCCGTCTGTTGCGGGGCCGCTCCCAGTTTAGCACCGCTTCGACTTTTGCGGGGTCCATTTCGATGCCGTCCCCGGAGATTCGATACCCCAAATAGTCTAGGCGCTCTTTGTGAAACTCGCACTTTGTAGGCTTCGCATAGAGCTGCGCCCTTCTGAGCTTGTCGAGGACTTGCCTGACTAAGGTTACGTGTTCCTCGTGTGTTTTTGTGTAAATAAGGACGTCGTCGATGTAGACCAGGACCCCTTTAAACAGATGTTCATGCAGTACCTCATTGATGAGCTGCATGAACACCCCAGGGGCCCCCGCGAGTCCGAAGGGCAGTACCTTGTACTGGAAAGCGCCTAGGGGGCAGTTAAACGCCGTCTTCCATTCGTCCCCCTCCCTGATTCGGATGCGATAGTACGCCTCGCGAAGGTCCAATTTGGAAAAGACTTTGCCCGTGGACAGGTGGGCGAGCATGTCCTTCACCAGGGGTAAGGGATATTTGTTGGACAGGGAAGCCGCGTTTAGGCCCCGGTAGTCGGTACAGAGCCGTAGGGTCCCGTCTTTCTTCTCCCGGAATAAGACGGGGGCTCCGACCGGTGAGCATGCTGGCTCTATGAATCCCCTGTCTAGGTTTTTATCGATGAACTCCCGGAGGGTTGCCATCTCCTTCGGGGTCATCGAATAGATTTTTGGTCGAGGTAAGGGGACGTCGGGCAGTAGGTCGATCCGGCAATCCGTCTTGCGGTGGGGGGGTAGTTGGTCAGCCTCTGCCTCTCCGAAGACCTCGGAGAAGTCGGCGTATTGTTCTGGTAGGTCTGCTGGGTTAGCGGCGTTGTCTTGTGTGGTTGCCTCCGCTCGTCCTACCGTGGGGTTGCTTTTGCCGGCTGGAACTGGTGCTCGATACTCGCCGTCGCCGAATGTGAAGGTGCGGGTCACCCAGTTGATCCGCGGGTTGTTTTTCGCGAGCCATGGCATCCCCAGGACTGCAATGGGCCGTCCGATGTGCGTGACTACGAACGATGTGCGCTCAGTGTGAGTGCCCATTTGCAGGGTGACCGGCTCGGTTTGTAGCGTGGCTGGTTTCCCTCCCGCTGTAGAGCCGTCCAGCTGGTGGAATGCCAGCGGCGTGGGGAGGGGGAAGCAGCGGAGGTCGAGTTTGGCGACTAGGTCGGGGTGGATGAGGTTTTTTGAGCACCCCGAGTCCACTAGTGCCGCGGCCGTGGTGGCTCCGTTTCCGGTAGAGAGTTGAATTGCTGCCAATATTACGGAGCTTTTGTCGTTTCGTTGAGGTGGTCCGCGTTGCTGTCCCACCGCCTGCCTCGCCACGCGTCTCAGAGCAGGCGGGGAGCATTTCCCGCCGGCTGGTCGGGGTCGGTATTGTCCTCTTCCCCCCAGTAAGCGTCCCAGCTCTCTTTCGGTGTCGCTGTGGCCACGGTCATTCGGCGGTGAGGCGGCGGCCCCGGGTTGGGTGGTTTGGGGCTAATTTTCGGGGTGGGCTTGGGCGCGCTGGTCGGCGGTCGGTTGGCGAAGCAATCCGCCGTCTTGTGCCCTAATTTGCCACACCTCCCGCAGGGCTCCCGGTTGAACTTCTTTTTAGGGTATATGGGGCCGGCCATCCCCCCGTGTGGTGCGGGTACCTTTTTCCCGGCATCGTTTGTGTCTTCCGTGGTTGTCATGAGGAAGGTGCGGTGCGCGTGTTCGGCTTTCCCCGCGAGGTGGATCCACCCGTGTAACGTTTCTGGGTCGTCGCGGTAGAGGGCCCATTGGAGAACGTCGCGGTTGAGCCCCCTTTTGAAGATTTCCAGCAGGGTGGTCTCGGACCAGTCGCTGACCTTCCCCACGAGGGCTTTGAACTCCAGGGCGTAGTCAGGGACCGTGCGGGTGCCCTGTTTAAGTCTTTGGAGTGCGCTTTTCGCCCGCACTTTGGCTAGGGGGTCTTCGAAGTAGTCTTTCATCTCTTTGATGAAAGCAGGGAAGGTGGCGAGGGCGGGGGAGCTGGACTCGTACAGTTGGACGTACCAGTCCGCCGCCCTGTCTTGGAGTTTGATCGCCACGGCGGCGATCTTGTCGGCCTCGGAGTCATAGGAGTGTCCGTGCCTCCCCATGAACTCCCTAGCGTTGGTCACAAAAAACGAGAGTTTTGTGGGGGTCCCATCGAAGAAGATGGGGAAGTCCTTTGGGGCCCGGGCGTTTTGTGCGGCCCCGCCTCTCGCTTCTCGGGGTGTGGTGTCGGCCGCCTGTGCCGTCTGCTGGCCCTCCGCTGGCCCGTGTGGGTTCGATGCTTCGCTCGGGGTGTGGGCTTGTGCGGGGACGTCGTTGGGTGGCGCGGGGGGCATAAGCGCCTGGAGCATGGTCCGGAGTTCCGTCAGCTGAGCCCGCATGGCCGCGAGTTCAGCTCGTGCCTCCTCGTCCACAGCCCGCGCCGCCGCTGGGGCCGGTTCCGTTGGCGCGTCCTCGGGGGTGGGTTGCCGGCGGGGTTCATCGTCCCTCTGCCGCGGGTCCGCTTCCTCCGCCGTCTGATGGGTGTCTCCGTCGTCCTCCTCCGTGTCGAGCGCCGTGGGGCTGTCGCTCCACGCCCGTTGCTGGGGTGCGATGTGGGACGCGGGGTCCTCCGCTGGTTTCGGAAGTCGTGCTGCTCCCTCCCGCGGTCGGGTTGCCTCCGTCGCCATCTCCCCTTGGGGTTGGAGCTGAGGCTCGGGTCGGGTTGGGTGGGCGTCCATGGCTCCGGGAGTCCGCGGTGCCTCTGGCCTTGGTCGGTCCTCCTCTGTCTCTTGCCGCGCGGCTCGCCCTCCTTGCCCGCGCCGTTCCGGCCTCATCTTGCTGGTCTTCTCGCCGTCTACTCCTCCCGCGGCTCGTTGTCGTCCGGTGGGGCTCGGCGAGGCTGAGTTTATGACTCTCAGCTTTATGTCATGCGCTGCCTCCCCCTGAATAACAATCAGACACTGGTTTGCGAATCAGGCTCTGGTTTATTGCAGGGCAGGTACAGCGTTGGTAGAAAAAAGCTGAGAGTGACAGGAGCGCGCCGGTGCGGGGTTTAAATACCCCGCGCCGGTCAGCGCCCCCTCGCTCACGGTCACGTCACCCCCCTTTGTCCCATGCGTTGCCCTGCCGGTGGGTGAGGGTTTCCGGGATCGCCCATCATCAGATTTCCATTCTTCTGCTGATTGCTTTCAGCAGGGCGATCCCCGTTGTATTGCCGCTGATGGTTTGGGTGGCTCCGTGATTCATTTGGCTATTGTTTGTTGGCCGTTAGTCGTTGTAGGTTGATGGCTACTTAACTTGTACCCCTTCACCTATTTCCTTGTCATTGTCATGAGTGCCATTGCGCTGATGACTTTAGCTCAACGGCACTCATGACAAAGAGGGATATACACAAAGTGTGGCCTAATTCAATGCATGTCTCACATTGCTACCCAAAGCATCTGCTTTGGTCCCCTTAAGAATAGGACCTGATGTTCTCTCTATGGAGGGCAGGAGCGGGCAAATTCTGAAAGACTAGGGGTTGTGGCTCAGCCTTCCAATTTTCTGGAGGATTAGAGGGGACAATCCAGGGTTGCCATGACATCACCCAAAAAGGCATGGTCAATTTTGGGGGCCAATATTTTTGGCTTTTTCAGGCAGGAAGGGAATAAGAGGTAGAGAGATCTGGGAGGTAAACCTTTAATCCTCACCTTCTGAAACAAAGACTACCACACTGATGAAACCACACTGCTGAATTTCAGCAGTTTTGCACCTGCTAGATGCCCATTCCTATTCTAATGAATTCAGTGAGTGACAAGTGAGGAGAGCTTTACTTGCACTGCTGATTCTTGGGAAGGATTCAGTAGGTAGACAAAAATGCCAAATCCAGTCTAAACATTGGCCAACTGTGCAATCAACTATAATAACAATAACTACTACAACAACTTTTAAAGACCAAATGGCACAACTGATAATGGGGTCAGCCCCGATACCACAGAAATGGAACCTACACAGAATGTTTCAGAAACAGGTGTCTCATCTTGCAGTTTTCTTGGTATCAAAGGAAAATGCTTATTTTTCTCCCCAAAGCATCTTTGCCAGCTGAGATACTGGGATATGTTATCCCGCCATTTTTAAAGTAATGTTTTATTGGTTCTTGGTTCCAAATTCGTGTTGCTTTTTACAGGATTAATATCTCATATTGTCAACAATTGCACCACGTAGGACCAGCTTATGGTTTGCAGTGCTATGACCTTCTGAAATGATGCAAGGATTTGTGCAATATCTATCACTGATAAAGCTAAATAATAAATAATGAAAACCAGTTTGATTAGCATATATTTTTGATAAACAACTAGACCCCTAACAGACATTCAGCACTTCTCTGCTTTGCTTGGGAAGAAGGAAGGGAGGGAGAGAGGGAGGGATTTCAGGTAAATAAAAGCACTGTGTTCCTAGGAGCAAACATTAATATTTCACAATCAAATGTGAACACAAAACTAAAAATATCTATAAAATATGAAGGCTGAATCCTAAAAAATTTTGAATCTGCCAGACAAAGGGTATTTTCAGGCAATCAGGCTTTCTGCTTTCTAAGCTTCTAAATCCATTTTAAAATGCATCTGAGATTAATCCAAGTTTGTTTCTTTTACTGTTTTCAGTATTTATGTATTTATTCATTCAAGGGTTTATATATATATATATTACCCTACTTCAAGCACTCAGGGTGGTTACAATACTTTATCAGCAACCCGAACAATAAATAACATAATGTCAGTACAAAAAGAAGACATTATAAAGGCAGCTAAAGGGTTCACCAGGCTGGATTGAGTGTCTCATCCTGGCCTCCCTGGTCCTATACACACATCTGTTTCCCTTGTCATAAAAAAAGGAAAAGACTTTCCCATGTTCTTGTGTTCACTGTTGGGTGTACAGCTGATTGTGGGAGATAATTCATATGATCAGTCTCTCTCAGACGGTTAATATCCTTGGATATATTTTTTTCTGGATTTTTGAACAGCATCGTTTGTCCTTGTTCTAGAGACCGTTCATTTGGTTTGTAACATCTGCTAATTTCACATTCATACTCCCTGGCCTAGTTGCTTGTCTAACAACTACATGAGGGTGAAGGTGGGTGGGATTGATGACCAAGGTCATGACTGAAGGCAGCATCCCGTGGTGAGTCGTATCTAGCTCGTCCACTCCTGGCCAAACTAGGAGGGCCTTCCTGAAAGCCATCCTGAAGGACTGAATGAGATGCCCCTCTGGCGTGTCTCCAGATTCCAGGCTTCAGAAAGGCATTATGAATAATTGAATGTCACAGCAGCCTCTTCCTTTGAAAGGCAACAAAGTAAGACTGAGACATTTTAGGGCAGGGATACAAACATTCTGCAGCTTTCCACACTGTTTTCTGGATGAGCATAAATATTGGCTGCCAGACCTCACAGTTGCCTACTGCTATGCCACAGAGACATTTGGGGCAGGGGAAATGCAGCTCTCTCCCTATCTTAACATTTATGCATAATTACTGACAAATCTTCCCTTCCCCTCTTTTCCCCTTTCCCCATCCTCTGTCTCTCTTTCTTTTAAACTGCATTTCAGAAGAACATTTTGACCAAATACAATATTGGAACCTATCTTTATCAAACATTCATGTGTTGTGTGAGAGATAAAAACAGGAATCCATAATTCATATGGCAGAGTGTATTACCAAGTGCGAATGAGAGACTGAATTTAAATGAGGGAGGCCTGCACAATACATTTCTGGGAGGCATCATCTTCAATCATCTGCATTATTCACCAGATTTTTCCAGAGCCGTAAATCTCATTCACACACACAAAGACACACACACACAGGCATAAACATGCACACAGAAACAGAGATACACTAAAGTATAGACCAACCTGTGAGTCAGTCTGTCTCTGTCCCTCTCACACACAAATATAACTAATAAGGCTTGGCAGTTGCTATTTCCTCAAGTGTTTGTGACTAAGGACAAAATTCTACACTCCTTTCTATGGGGGGAAGCTCCATCAAACATGATGGATTATTATTCCAATTAATAACACATGAACACAAAATGTGTAAGGGATTGATCACCCCCCTCATGGTGTCTGGAGGGAAAGAGTCAAAAAAGTAAAGATGGCATCCACAACCATGTGATCAAAGTCATGACACCTGTAAAAAAAAAGGTGGGACTTTGATCGCATGGTTATGGATGCCATCTTGATTTTTTTAACACACACACACACACACACCTTCTGGACATGCCTGAGTTCAGAATATGAGCAACCCAATGCCTTCCACATGCTTTGGTGACTATATAATGGTTAAGGCCCAACTGACAAGGCCAGGTTCAGCATCATAGAAATTTCATTCCACCATCATTTGTTCTGATAACCAACTCAAGAGGTTCAATACAAATTTAGATGCAAAATGATGCCATTCAAAAAGTAGAAAATGCTTTCTCTATATGTGGGAGTCCATAGGTAACAAAAGACAGACATTCTCTCACACACACAAACACACACACAAACTGCATTTATTTACAAGCAATGTAGATGTTATACTCCTCCCTTTATGCCTAAGTTGGAAGGAGGAAGGCACCTAAATTTTGCAAATGGATAATCAGAGAGTGAATAAGACAACTGACTTCAGTATGCTTTTTCTGTTTTTGCTCTGAAGGCTTCCTCCCTCCCTCCCTCCCTCCATAAAATTTGCAGGATCAACAGGGTCTGTGGGCTGTTTGGGGCATGGGTGCCACATCATGACACCTGTAGAAAAGGCCAGAACTTGCATAGTTTAGACTTCCCTTGCCCCACCTCCCCCACTCCGCAACACTGCTGTCCAGGATACAAGATCCATAAATATAGCCATGTACCCCTCATCTAAGGAAATAGTTCCCTACAAAGATCTAGAAATGCTTCTGTGGCAAGCAACTTCTAGAACCCACTAAAGTCACTCAATTAGTGTGGTGGGCACCTATTTAACAGTAATGAGACATGTTCTGGATCTCCTCAGCAAGGAGTGAAGACTAGTTAGAAGAACTGGGCATGTTGAGCCTAAAAAATACAAGGCAAAGGGGAGACATGATAGCAGTATTCCAACAGTTGGAGGGCTATCCCAGGGAATGGGGTGCAGATTTATGCTCTGTAGTGACCGAGGGTAGCAGAAGAACTGGTAGCTGGAAATTACACCCAGAGAGATCCAACTTGAAGTAAGTAATACTGACTGGGAGCTAATAAGAAGTACCTTCTGGAAGTTGGATGGTCCTTCCCTGGAGGTTTTCAAACAGAGGTTGGAGAACCATTTGTCTGGGATAGCCTGAGGATTCCTGCCTTCAAACACTGTAATTCCATGGGTCTATGAGGTCTTCTCTGGATGGCTGGGTGATTCTAGACTCATTAATGGAGAAGTGGACCTGCGTGTTCTCTGATAGCTGTATGTTCCACCAGCAGTATGAGAGGAACAAGGAACAAGGATTATTTGAGTTCCCTATTGAGTTCAATGGAAAAGTGTTCCTTTACACCACTCTTTTTCTTGGCATAAGGCAGGAGTTGTGAACATGGCCCAGGGCAAGATCAAATTTAACATAAGTTGTATTCTCCCCACCCCTCCAGTGATCTGGCCATCAGTCCTATTTGCTTATTTATTGCATTTGTATCTCACTGACTCACAGTGGTTGACACTAAGCACATGTAAACAAGAATACAATTAAAGCCATCAACCCCACCCCAGGATGATAAAATAAATGATCATTCACTGCATAAGTCTGCATGGACCATCAAAGACATTCAAATTCCTTGAAAAATGACTCTGTCTTCACCACTTCACAACGAGGTGCCAAAATTGCTGTCACCCTCACTAGCATGGGATGGGGGGATGCTTTTGCCCATCAGGTGGCAAATTGGATACCTGAAACCTGTTGATTCATATCTTGAAAATGCTTTGAAATCAAGCTGTGTAGAAACAACATTGTTGTGGAAAGAGAGACTCACAATAGTTCTTAATAAAAGTTGCATCCCCATGACACGATAGAATATCAGGCTACAAGATGACCATGATAATGGAAAGCGACAAAGTAGCCTTATTCATAGCAACATAAGAGTGGTGTGCAGCAGATCCAATTCAGTGTAATGTTATGCCAGCATATTCTGATACAATACTAGCACTGAAACTCTACCAGCAAAGTTTCTCAAGAGAAGCTGGCAAACACACATCTTAAGGCATCTCACTCCCCATAGGCCCAGCTGATTCCCACTTTTGCAAAAACAAACAAACAAACAAAAAACCTGGCCCCATTTATATCCCCAAAAAGTTGAGTTCATGCAGCTGTGTTCTCTGATGGAATTGGTCATGATTAGATTAAGTCCCCGCTGATGTTACTAGAGTTTTCTTAAAATTAACCCTGGTTCAACTGTGCTGTTGGCTTCTTTCCTGGTGACAATGTATTGTAATTCTTTGATGAAGGGGAGGCAATATAATCTAACAATAGAGAACACTGTGGAAAACGGCAAACACCCGTTCACAAATCTGTCTTAAGTAGCAAACGAATGGCTAATGGATGGTGGACACTAAAGAAGTTTTTAATTAATAGCTGATAACCCAGCAGAGAATGAATTCAAGCATAAATAAAATAATGCTCAGGAAACATTACCTCTCTTTACTGAACAATGCCACATAATGAAAGAGACTGAGGGATTTTTATTTTAATTATCTTTCCACTACACTTCCTCTGATAGCATATTCCTGTGTGCTCAGAGAAGTGAATGGGGTCATTCACTCCTTCCTTGTGAAGCAAAAAGAAAGTAGGATTCAGCTGTTACTCTAGGTTTTTGTTGGAACAAGTTATGATGTGATGTGCCTCGTACAATTTTGCTTTGGGAGTATTGGTTTCATGGTTCAGTTCAAAAAAGTAAAAATGTCCATTGAAATTGCAGCAGGAGAGTGAGAGAGAGAGAGAGAGAGAGAGATTCAGAAATTGGTTGAGTTCTATTTTAATCATAATCTGTTTTGAGCAATTTTCCCCACCAAATCTCATGGTCAACTTCCTTTTCTTTTAGTTGACTTACCCTCAAGCTTTGAGTATTGTTTTGGTCATACCTTTTCACTTTATTTCCTTGAGGTGAAAGGTCCCCTGTGCAAGCACCGAGTCATGTCTGACCCTTTGGGGGGACACTGCTTTCGCGACATTTTCTTGGCAGACTATAGAGCGGGGTGGTTTGCCATTGCCTTCCCCAGTCAACACCTTCCCCAGCAAGCCAGGTCCTCATTTACCAACCTTGGAAGGACGGGAGGCTGAGTCGACCTGAACCGGCCACCCCAGAATCCAGCTTCTGCTGGGATTGAACTCAGGTTGTGGGGAGAGTTTGGGTTGCAATAGTGCCACCTACCACTCTGCGCCACACAAGGCTCTTTATTTCCTTAGTGATTACATTTATACCCTACATTTTCTCTGAGATCACAAGGCAACATATATAAGACTTTCCTGTAATTCCATCCCCACAATGGGCACCTTGTGAAGGTAGGTTGGGATGACTGAGCATCACTGACCCAATGTTACCCAGCTGAGCTCTGTGGACAAGTGAGGATTTGAAACTGGTTCTTCCCTGTCCAAATCCAATATTGTCTTGATTTTTCCTCTTTTCTTTTTATTTCCTTCCTTTGGGTCTTATAGTTTGTTAATTTGTATTCCTTTATTCTCCTCTTCCCCTCTTCTCTTTCTTTTCCCCTCTAGTTTCTTTAATATTCCTGCTTCCTCATGCTTCTAAATTTCACATTTAAAAATGTAACTCTGATTACAAGGTCCTCCATTTCCCCCCTTCTTCATCTGTACTTTCTTATTTCTCTCTCAATTAGCTCAATGTTCCCATTGTTTCTTCTCCTGAAGTACTGTCAGCCTTGTGAGGTAGTCGAGACAAGAAGTACGCCCAGATGAACTAATTCTACCTTATTGTAAGGTTATATTGACAGAATCTTGCAAGTCTGAAAGTACATTTCTCCCTTGTCACTTTTACAGCCCAAGAAACTAGGGAGGGTCCCTTCTGAGATGTTTGCCATGCCTACATCCCTTCTGCAGGCTAAGCTGCCTCTTATCTGACCATTCCCCTGGCTCCTTCCATCTGTCTCCCAAGGTCACTCCCACAGACCATTACAAGTCCAGAACTCTGGAGTTCTTTTTGAATCCGTTCTTCTCCTGCTTTCTCTTTAATGCAGAAATGTTCCATTGAAAATATTTAAAGATTATAAAGAACTTCTCCCAAAGTTTAAATGCTTCTTTTGTTGATCTGCTTTCCCTTTCTTGTTCGGCCATTGCCACTTCATAATTACTGTCCCTTACTTTGGACTGTGAATGTGTGGGCAGAGATAGTGTTCCTGGACGTAAGTATGCTATACATTTCTTTGTTTATTCAAAAGGTTTATAAAGCTGCCCAACTTGTACAATTGCATAATTGCAAATCTGAGCAGCATGCATCAAGTCCCCTCCCCCCCATCTAGCCCTTGAAGTGCAATGGTGGCAATTAAGTGGTTGTAAGAGTTACCATCATCATCCTCATTATCCTCTGTATGTTAAATGGATTTTTGTTGCTGAAAAGTTGCCTTCCCATTACTGTGCAGAGAGGAATGCAACTCATTTAGTTTGGTCAGTCCATCCTTCCCATAATGTGTTAATAAGAGTATTGCTAAAACCCAAAGCTCTATTATATATTCAAACCACATCTATGCTGGCTTATTGAGCCCTAATAAACCTTGCCCTCCTACGTAATTACTTTTGAAATTCAGTGTTGTCTCGCACCCCCGTCCACACCCTTCTTCTCGTTACAGTCTTGCACACGCCGTTTTTGCCTTTTATAATTAAAATGGAAAATTCCAGGCATTAGTTTTCTTTACACATTATACAATAACAGAGAAATTAATTAAGAGGTCTATATTTCCATTTCAAGGTTCAAATGCTTTCAATGAGTTGAACGTGCTCTCAGAAATCTGCAGCCTCAGCAAAGCTGCTTGTGTTTTCAAGTGCAGTGGTCTTTTTTTATTTCTTTTATTTTTTTTGCACTCTCCTGCAAGTGATAACTAAATGGATAAGATTGGCCAGTGATTATACCTTCGATATTGACCCATGTATCAGCATCACTCTATATTAAGCAATCTTTGTAAGCAAACTACAGATGGAGTGATTTGTGTTAGTCAGATGGACTTGTACTTTTAGGCTTGAAAGTATGAGTTTCAGAGAGTCTGCAGTTCTGTGAACAATGTTAACTTTCTGCCTTTGGTTGGGCTTCAGTTCCAAGATGAAAAAGAATTTCCTTCCAAATCTTGTTCCACCCATCCAATCCTCCTTTACATAACCCCCTTCTTAATCTCTCCCTTTTTCCTTCAACCCTGCTTATTTGACTAATGTGGTCAGTGGGGGATCACTCATGTTGGTGAGCATTGTGCACAGAGAGCTGAAGAATAGCTCTGCTCCCTACTTTTCCCAGAGCCAAACTTGCAAATATTTCTGCGAATGCACTTTTCCCAAGGTTTATTATAACATCTATCATTCTTGGGGAAATCATATTTCCCAGGGCTTCCATATAGTCATCAAACTTGGCTGTGAGGAAGAAGAAGAGGCCTCCATTTCTTCTTGTAATTTCTATATGCCTGGTACCTGTAGTTCCGCTGTTGAACGTGCACATCCATGAGAAAGGAGAAGACAAGAGGGCTGAGGAAAATGGTGGGGATAAGTAGAGAAAATTACTTGTATAGGGTTTTCTGGTCTACCTTGATTTCTGAAATAGTCTGAAGGTAATGTGGCAATTACTTTGCTGAAGCAAAGTATATATGAGCTTGGTCAGTGCTTAGATGAGAGACCTCTGTTGAAACCCATTATTCCAGATGACATGAAGGAGATCTACCTTACTATATCCCACTTGACCTGCTTCTCATTCCCAAAGTGTTGAACATCCAACTTGTCCTTTCTCTTTGTCAGCCCTATATGGCATGGAGCCAGGTTATCTGAGGGACCGCCTCTTCCTGATTACATCTACTCATCCCTTGAGGTCCAGAAGGAGAGGCATGCTGTGGGCCCCATCTGCAAAAGAGCTCCATCTGATGGGACCTAGGAGGGAAGCCTTTTCTGTTGTGGCACCCGCCCTCTGGAACATCATCCCCACTGAGGTGTGGTTAGCCTCAACCCCTATGGCCATCCGGAAAGCTCTCAAAACATGTGGTTTTTCAGCAACCCTGGGGATCCCCTGGCAATAGGGAGCCTGTACGCTGATTATATTCTATGTAACATCTTCCCTCTCATGGTTTTGTTTTAATTCCTGGTTTTATTGTATGCTGCCCATAGTCACTTTGGGTGAGGTGGGTGGCCATACAAATTTGACAAAAAAAAGTAAAATAAACAAATAAAATCTCAATTATCTCTGCTTTCCAAAGATAGGGCTCACAGAGATGGCATTTTCAGCCAGAAAATGGGTTCCTTCAGTCAGTGTTAAGCAGATCCAACATAATAGGTTTTCTCAGGTTTCTGAATGCAAGTTTGGAGACGAGTGTAACAAGTAGTATTTCTATCCACCTGCAGGTTAGATACATCCAGCACTAAACCAACAAGAACAAAGAAATTACTATGGGTGGAGAATGTCTCACTGCTTGCAGTGTCCCATCCCACTTTACAGCTATTTTGTATTGTGGGTGAGGAGTATCCACTAGCTGATGTGTTGAAAATATGTCAAGTGGTAAAGCCATGCCAATAAACATGCCTACTGACAACACAAGAATGCCCTGGCAATGTTTGTTTGTTTGTTGGGTTTCCTTCCTTCCTTCCTTCCTTCCTTCCTTCCTTCCTTCCTTTATTTATTTATTATTCAAATTTAATAATTCAAATAAATAAATAAAATAAAATAATAAAAATTATTTATTCAATTTGTCCCTGCCCATCTCCTCCCATCACGGGACTCTTGATGTTGCTGTCATCTCATTGCCGGCCTCTGAGTGCCCCTAAACTTGGCACAAACATGCTCTGCCTCGTGACCTCTTCATCTCCTCCCCACCCACCACTTAAAGTCATCTTTAAAGGAGGTTCTCCCTCTTCTCCCAAGACATTTTTGACTGGGAATATGATCTGGCATGCTTTTTAGTGGTGTGGTTGATGAGTCAATCCATCAGTTCGGCAGTCTGAGAGCTTAAAAAAAATGGCATTGAGTACCAGGACCTGAACAGCACCTTTAAAAAGCTATGCACTGTATATGGTCACCTAAAGTGCACGGCTCATGAGAACAATTTGTGGTAGAATTGAACCCCATGGAAAGATCTGTGGCTATGTATGCCTGATGTGTTCCAAGCAAGATGAGGCCAGCCTCTGGTGGTCAATATCAGTCAATCTGTTAGTCAACGGTTGGGACTGGGAGCTTCCCAGCTCCTCTTAGAAACTTAATTGGAACACATCCTTGCCCTGCGATTGCTGGCATTGACCACCATGGCTATTTTGGCTTGGGCTGAAGACCAGACCAGACCCTTGCCTTTCCAAGAGGCATCTGCCCACATAATGCCTGACCACAACATTTCAAAGTGCCTGCCAGGTCATAAATAGGCTCCTTGTATGTACAAGTTCAGTGCTCTTTTGAATGAGCACTAGTCCCATGTTTCACAAAAGGTCCATTCAAACTGGGCAAGAGAGAGAGAGGTTCTGCCAATTCTACATTGCTGTCTCTGGCACCAATTTTGTGTAGCTGTGGTTTTTTACTTTTTTCATATTTTGCTGGCATAGTTGCAGTGTCATGTTTCCTAGTCCATAGGTACTTCCAAATGTTACTGGCCAGCACTGCCTCCTGACCTTCCTAGACCTCTCCTCCAAGCTTTACAATAAAATTAGTACTGGCCTATGTGGCATTGGTTCCTAGTATGTTCTACCTTGAAGGGCTGTCCCAGATTACAGGGGTGGAGCTTGCTAGTCAGCCCTTTGACTGAGGACAGCCAGCCACACTCACCCAGCTTTGCCCCACTGCAGGGTAAGGAGAGCACTTAGTAGTGATTTCTTTCCCCTGGCAAGAGATGCATGGTGGATTAAGGTAGCAAAGGCAGGGAAATCCACCAATCATTTTCCTTAACTCATCCCACATTAAGACTGGAAGGACAATATCACCCTCTGGGCTCATTACTGAGGCAGAATAGGGCTCTGCATCAGAGCAGCAAATTTGTCCTATCATCATCATCATTATCTCCATCCCTCCTCCTCCTCCTCCTCCTCCTCCTCCTCCTCCTCCTCCTCCTCCTCCTCCTCCTCCTCCTCCTCCTCCAGGACTGGTGGATTGCACTTTATTGTGGCCATCTTGCTGTTCCCTGGGACAATTTAAGTCACTTTTAGCTGTACTGGTGCTCAAATTAATATGCTCCCCCAAGGATCTAGCCCTACTGATGCTATGAGATAACTTTTATTCAACTTGCAAGAAGAGCTTGGAGGCAAAATTACAAAATATTGACCTATCTATAATAGCCTGGCATCTTTTGGGTTTTCCCAAAGAGAAGTTACCAAATGGCAAATAATGGATATTGATTTGCAGAGAGACAGTGCTAGGAGTTGCCCTTGCTTTGAGAAAGGGGACCAAAGTCAACCTTTTGTCCTGGCTAAGTATCTATATAATCTTGCTAGGCTTTTACCTTGAGTTTTGCACTGCTTTCAGTGTTACTGGAAGAAAGATAGCAGTGCATTTACTTCCCCGAGAGGCTTTGTCCCTGTCCTTTGAGAGAAGGTGAAATGGTGGGCCATGTGTTACTGTATTAGCAATTCTATCATGAAATTTGTCACCTACCTCTAACTCCATGTTTTAGTATGTTTCCAGGAAGATGAGACAAATCATATCTATAGCAATGGTGTCACTTTTAAAGTTGCCATGCTTTGCTTTCAGACCTCATATTATTAGGAAACAGGTAGTGAAACGTGACAATTCCTATCCAGCCTGACTAGAAACCAGCGATGTAAGCTGGCAATTCTATTTAAGACGTTCTATTATTCTGCTGAACATCTGAAAAAGCTCTTTGCTTTTTCTATAGCTCTGCTTTTTGACCATGAACCATCATAATCCAATCTTTGAAGTATTCCATGAACTTGGTATTTGAGTAACTTAGTAGTTTAGGGTGCCAGTCTTTTATTCACAAAGCCATTTTATAATTTAGTGATTTGGCTTTAACTGTCCGACCTTTTAGCCTTTCAGCACTTGTATTTTATAGCTCAATTTTTGGCAGTTCTATTATACTTTGTGCAACCTTGGTAAGTGACCGTAATAAAGATATCTATCTAAGTCATCATTTCACCCTTCAGGGCCTTCCAAGGACAGCTACAAGATGTGTGAATCTGTCTGGCTTTGTCACCCAATACCTTGGAAGGAAGACAGAGTTAGTGTCCATTTTCCTCCTCAGTCTCCAGACACAGGAACTTATTTCTTCTTGGGACTGCCTGCTTCAGTACATTAAGTCATTTCATTTCCCACTAAGCTCAGTGTCGCAATTTCCTAGAGTCCACCGTTTAACTTCAAGATTGCATTTCTGTTCCTCAGCTTCAGGTTTACAGTGTTTTGAAATTTTCTGGCTGAAGTTGAATCTGGATAGTTTCCTTGGAACATACTCTTTTGAAGGAGAAAGCATGAGTCTATATAACATAGTGGTTAAAGGTGTGAGTTGGAAAAAACCCTGTCCCTGTATTACCTCAGCCCAATTGTTCACAGCACTTATTTCAACACCCTTAACCAGGTCAGACAACCAGGTCAGAGTCTGTGCAAGTGGTCCGCTTGGCTACTCTTAACTTGGTTAGCTTTTCTGTGGATTAATCTGTGATATGAACCCCAGCTTGTTTGGTGGTTTATGATTCAGTATATTATGAGAATCCAGAAAGCAGATTAATGCAGTGAATAGGCTGTGTCTTGTGAAAAGGTAGCCATGAAGTGCTTAAAGTCTTGTGGCATACCTCACTGGTTTGTTTGAAGGATTACCAACACAATACTTACATACATACATCCATTATATATATTAAATCACATTACTGAACTCACAGAAGCACTCTATAGTAGAAGTAGAAATAATAACAATTAACAACAATAGTAATAATAAAACTGTAATTACAAAGAAACAAGCTGGATAATTGACATTGCAGTAGCAAGAGACTGATGGGTTAGAGGAAGAACTAGAAAAAAACAGAGAAATATAAAGACCTTCAAACAGAGATCAAGCAAAAGTGGAAAAAGAAAATTGTAGTGGTGCCAATATTGATTAGCGCACTTGGTGTCATATCAAAAGATCTGGAAAAGCACTTGGACATTTTTATTTATTTATAAATTTATAAATTTATTCACTGCCCATCTCCACCTCATGGGGGACTCTGGGTGGTTTACAGTAGTAGTAGTAGACATAGTAGAATGGACAGAATTTCAGTCAAAAATTGTGTTGCTTGGAACAGCACTTAATAGTACAACAATATGTTTAGTTATCTGAGATCCTTGGGAAGGATCAGAAAGTCAAAATTCCCAAATCCAGCCAGAACTATCTGGTAGAGTGTGTGCAAATAGTAATAATAACCATAATACAACACTGTTATTTACATGGGTAGCTAATTTTGCTTTAGGAATAAAAAAAAATCAAGATACAATGCTCTGTGATTAAGGACAGGACATGTCATAGCCCACTTACATTTCTCCTGATAATGACAAATAATAATAATAATAATAATAATAATAATAATAATAATCCCTTTTTTCCTCTGCTGAGAGTGGAAAAAAGAAGGAAAGAAAGTGGGCTTTTTAAAACCCTAATCATTTTTAGGCAGTTTTGGCAAACAGCAAGATTAAGGCTGAGTTCTCTTACAGCATTAGTCTTGACAGCTTACAACCCAGACTATTAAACATTCATCAATAAAAAGTTAATATACTTGCTCTCTTTGATATCCTCAACTGCTTTTTACATTAGACCATGAAGCTTTCTACCACTCAGCATGAGGGCAGGACATCAAAGCCATCTACACAGCTAACCAACTTCCAACTGTTCGGGGTATTTAGAAGGCAGAGTTGTTACTTAGGATAAGAGGAACTTTGCATTGCTAATAACATCCATCTCCCAGAGGCTGCATTCTACCTACTGTACTGTGACCTTGTCTAAACACGTTGCTTAGACTTACTACTTAAAATATACAGTTGGGTTAAAAAAAGAAAAAAAAACTAGTAATCTCCTTGGAATTAAGCTTGTCTCTTGGCATCTTCATGAAGTCACACATGTAGTTTTCTTGGTAATGGTACGGAAGATGCTTTTTCTGGAATCTTTTTCAATGGCCCAGTCTGTTCTATAGACCTTGAATGTCCTGGGAGTCTCCCATCCAAAAGCAGATCTCAGATTTTTAAGATCATCCAAGCTTGGTTAGGTGCTGGAGCTGTAAGAGGTCCTCAAGTCAAATAGAACTTCTGATCACATCATGGGCACCTCAAGGCAGGCATTTTGGCAGCAGCATAGAATGGCTTTGCCACTTCCTTTTTCCAGGATGTATTTTTTTTAAAATTATTATATACTACAATTACTTGTAGCTGCCCAGAGTCACTTGTTGAGATGGGCGGCTATAGAAGTTGAATGAATGAATGAATGAATGAATGATTTTATTTTCCATTCCAGCCTACGGTCCTCTGAATTTCTGGTGGACTCCCATCCAAATCCTAACCAGGTCTGATTGTGCTTAGCTTCAAAGCCAAGACATAGTAATATAATATTGTTGGGGTGAAGGAAATGGATAGAGTGTCCATTCTTCTAAGGAACAACGTTACCAGTGAAAATCATGGCTATGATCTTTGAAGGGGTACGTTACTTCATTGGAACCCCAATCTAAGTATCTCTTGAAGCAAAGTAGAACTTCTGTGCACATGTAGGACTCCTGTT
Source organism: Candoia aspera (assembly GCF_035149785.1). Classification (NCBI taxonomy): domain Eukaryota; kingdom Metazoa; phylum Chordata; class Lepidosauria; order Squamata; family Candoiidae; genus Candoia; species Candoia aspera. The sequence goes on along the minus strand of NC_086158.1, from coordinate 93,102,180 downwards.
AATGAAGTGAAGCATCGGAACTTCCTGCTTCAAGGAATAACTCACCTCCGCAAAGCGCTTTTCTGCTTTGCAGGAGCCAAGTGAAAATGACAGACTCTTGGTCGATTTCACTGGAGTTGCCTGTCATAGTATCACTGCCCAGAGCGGCTCCTCATACCTGCTTTGTCTACATTGTTTCCTGCTTGGAGTGAGGAGGGGAAGGAGAGGTACAACTACCTTCGCTCCTTCCACAGAGGGATGGGCTCTCTTTCCACAATCACTAGCAGCACAGGCACTTTCTCTCTTAGAGACATACTACCAAAACCAGTGGGTGGGGCCCAAACAAATTTGCATTTGATTAAAAGTAAAAAGAGCTGAAGGGTTTAATTAATTAAATTAATGTGTATAAGCATATATAAATATATAATAATTATCTCCTTTCTGACCCACCAAAATGATAACTTGGAGTTGCCAAGTCTTTCAGAGAGCGTCTCTAGCCCCTGGAAGATGCACAATGTGGCATTTCTCTGATTTAAGAAGATCACTAAGTGCTGATTCCTGGCAGTGTTTTCTCAAACGCTATTTTTATTCTATATTTAGAACAATATTCCACAACAAATACTATATGAAGAGTTACAGCAAGAATCCTGATAAGAGCCAGTGTGCAGTGACTGAAGCATTGGAGACCCAGGTTCTAGTTCACCATCATGGAAATTCACTGGATTATCTCAGCCAGGGCAGTTTCTAGCCCAGCCTACTCCACAGTAGAGAAATGCTTAGAAGGGGAACTATATTCTTATTAGGACTTATGGACTCTCAACTAGAAAAAGCTCATGGATGGTTGGTGTTATCCTGTATATGGTAACTGCAGTGAGTTACTACATGCACAAAGATGGAAGACTACAGAAACACCAATAATGGTGTCATGGTGTCAGCACCTGATCATTCGAGCATTCACACATACGCAGTCAAGACACTGGATCTCTTTAAACTGTTTTAATGAAGCTTAATGAATGGTACAGAAGGCAAGCTGGGAATAAAGATTTCCTGCTCAAACCTAATTTTAAACTACATCCCCTTAGTTAGTCCCCTTTCCCACGATGCATGTCACTCCTGCTCCCATCCAGATGGTATTCCTGGCGTATCTCAACTCCAAGTCCTTGATGTGCTCCATAGCCATAATAAACCATTTTACACCCCAACTTCATACACCCCTCCCATCTGGCAACATGACAGAATGAAATGATGGGAGATGCCCTGATAAGGGTTTCTGTGAAAACTTTGATTGGGGGATCTGACACATGGTTCCTGTTCCAATGTTACTGAAACATCACAACGAGTTCTCATGGCGTGCTGGTGCTGACACGTGTTGTTGTCCAGGAGGAGGCTGCTACTGTACCCTTGTACCAGGCAGTGAGCTGGATGATGCGAGTATGAAGGAATGCATGTTTGGGCTAACTTGACTGGTCAAGGACATTACCTGAAGACTGCCAGCAACCGTTATGAACACCTGTAGCGGAATGGAATTGTAGTGACACTAGGGGGAGGGGTTTGGGATTACTTGTAGTTTAATTGGGAGAAATCCCGCACTTTTGGTATTCTCAGCTTTGCCTGTGATCCTGCATACTATTCACCACTGAATTAGATTTCCGTAGAAGTCCTGTGTGAGTCTGATTGTTGTTTTGGACAGGCAGTCATTACAAATGGATTGTGAAGATGGCTGAGTGTGCAGGAATGGCTAAATTGACATGTTTGATTAAGGAGGGAACTACAATGACTTTTATAAAAGACTGGAAACCCTTTATAGACCTTTTGCTGAAAATGGATAAAAAAGAACTGCTGATTTGGGGATTTATTGATTAAAAAGGTTTGTTTATGGGAAGAAGGGAACTATGATATGCAATATGGGAGGGTGGAGATGGTAACTGCTATGTTTGTTAACTGCTGCAAAGAAGATTGGAAGTTGCTTCTTTAGACATCTTTCTTTTTCTTGCTTTGTTGCTATTCACTTTTTCCTTTTACCCTTTTATACTCTTTTTCTATTTCTTCTATTTTTCTGCAGTTCTTTAAATCTTTGTAAAATCTTCTTTTGAAGAAGAAGAAGAAGAAGAAGAAGAAGAAGAAGAGGAGGAGGAGGAGGAGGAGGAGGAGGAGGAGGAGGAGGAGGAGGATGTCATGACCTCGTTGCAAGGCACAAAGAGCCTCACAACGTGGATCATGATCATTAAGGAAAAGGGGGAAGAAGATAATCCAATCAGGGATTAAAACAAGCACCCAAAGACACCCACACCCATGATCCCATCAACACCTGAAAAGAGGGACGTCAGAGGAGTGAAGATAAGGAGCACATGGTGCCCCGGAGAACTCAACCGTTGCAGGAAGACAAAGAGGACACCGGGGAAAACGCCCACGCAGCCATCAAGGATCCCATCAAGAGGGATCGGGGCATTGAGGGGTGGGGAAGCCCGGGGCAATACAGGAGGGTATAAAAGGGGCACCCCCACACTACCTACCCCGTTCCCGTTTTTCGATCTGTCAGCTATCATTCCAATAAACCAGAAATCCTTAATACCCATTAAGTGAGTCTGTGTCTTATTGCGAAGAGAGGCTGGCCCTGACATAAAAACGGGAACCGCAAAAAAATTTTTTTCCACCTGGTACCTATCCAACACGTTTGTGAGGGACCCAGCCAGGCATGGAGAACCAGGAACCGAGGACGCGCAACCCTTCGGCGCCCGGCGACGAAGCCCCGCTCTCGCAGGGCGGGATGCAGCTGAGGTCCGGGCGATGCAACGCCCCGGTAAGTATGGGACCCAGCTGGGGGGAAGCAGCGGGGGAGGGACCCACCCCGGCGCCCCGGAGCCCGCGAGGCACCGGGGGCGAGACGAGGGGACCCTCTCCAAGCCTACAGGCAACCCCGGAGGAAGCGCGAGACGAACCGCCACCCTGGGCGCTCGAAGGCGAGGGCGCGCCTGGCACCGCGGCGGGATCGAGGGACGATCCGTCCTCTACCACGGCCAACGGCGAGGGCGAGCGGAGCGGCGAAAACCTCGGCGGGAAGCCGGGGACGGCGGAGAGGCTCGACGCGTTGGAGGAAGGGATGCAGGCGGTGCGGCAGATGCTCCAACAGCTGACGGCGGCACAGGGACTCTGCGACGGAGGCGGCGCAGAGGCACCCCCGGTCGAAAGGAGGCAGGGCGAGCGGGGCGGCGGTGACGGCGGAACCCGACCCAAGGAGCCCAACCGACGACCTGAGGCGCACCGGGAGGCGAGACGGGGCGGAGACCCAGCGGACGGCGGCGACCACGGCGGGACCCGACCCCAGGAGGCCACCCAACGAGCGGAGGCGCGCCCGGACGTGAGACGGCGGGACAACCTCGGCGGCGGCGGCGTCCGGCCCCAGGAGCCCACCCCACGACGGGAGATGCGCCAGGCTGAGAGGCGGAGGGACGACCCGGCGGGCGGCGACGGCGACGGCGGAGCCTGGATCCAGGAGCCCGACCGAGGGAGAACACCCCGCCCTCCCCCCCGAGCGATGGGACGACGACCTTGCGAGGAGCCCCAGAGAGAGGCACCAATGCCGCAAGAGAACCGGAGACACCCCGACCCGCAGCAGCTCCTGCAGAGCCCGAGGCACGACGCAGAGGGGGCCAGGAGCCAGACCAGGACACCCGCCAAAGACTTTGGCATAAAGTTCGATGGGGACCCCTCGAAACTCTCCTTCTTTTTGACTAACGCGAGGTACTACCTCGAAGAATGGGGTCCCTGCTTCAGAACTGAGCGGGGCAAAATCAATGCCCTGGCCATAAAATTAAAAGGACGGGCCGCCGATTGGTACGTCCAATTGTGCCAATCAGGCGCCCGGGCGCTGCAGGACAGCACTGAATTCCTGCAGGCACTAGAAAGGCACTTCAGGGACCCCCTGGAGCAAGAAAAGGCAAAAAGGGCGCTAGAGACACTTAAACAAAGCCCGCGCTCCGTGGCTGAGTATGCCATGGAGTTCCAAGCCCTAGCCGGAAAAGTGGACACTTGGTCTCAATCGACACTGATTGAGAAGTTCAAACATGGACTCAACTTAAATGTCCTCCGGTGGGCACTTGGCCGCGACAACCCCAGCTCCCTCACGGGGTGGATCCAGCTGGCAGCGGAAGCGGAGAACGCCCACGACACGTTCCTCCACGCAAGGAGGGAAACGCAACAGATGGAGACAGTGAGACCCCCACGCACCAACGCAAGGCAGGTGAGGGCGAGACCCCAACCTTGGAAGGAGGAACGGGACAGACGCTTCGCAAAAGGGCAATGCTTCACGTGCGGCAGGGAAGATCACAAAGCAGCCGCATGCCCCAAAACGACGCCCAGAGAGAGCCCAAGGAGGGCACAAACAGCACCAACCCCAGCGCCAAGAAAGCGACCAGCAGCAAAGGGGGAGTACCGACGCAGACACGGCCCCTACAGTTCAGAGGAGGAGGAAAGCAACCCCGATGAGGCGGCAGGAAACGACAACCACCTGGCCTAAGGGGCGCCGAAGGACAGGTGGAGGACACTGACAGGCGCTTCGACAAAGGGGTGAGTGAGGAATGCCCCACCCTCTACGTCCGTGTCACCCTCACCCATAGAAATAAAACCGAAAAGGTCTGGGCACTCATTGATTCGGGTTGCTCCAAAAGCCTCATGCACCCTGACCTGGCAGCCGCACTCGACCTCCGCTGCTATCCACTTCAGCACCACCTGGTGTTCTCGCAGCTCGATGGATCTGCAGCGGGAGGGGGCCCGGTCACCCAATACACCGGAGAAACCGCGCTACGGCTCGGCAGCCACGAGGAAAAATTGGCTTTCATCGTGGCACCGGTGGGGCAACCCCGACTCATACTGGGGATCCCATGGCTCATGCAGCAAAACCCAGTCATCAACTGGAGAACCAGAGAGATTAAGTTTGCTGACGGGCGTTACCAAGCACCTTCAGGGAACAGGGTTCCCCGAGCAGCCATGGGGGGGGCGACGACGACTGTGGAACACAGAGAGACAGCACTGCCAGAGGGACTGCCGACCAAATACGGGGATTTCGCCGACGTTTTCGGTGAGAAAGAGGCGGACAAACTCCCCCCCCACAGAAAGACGGACTGCACCATTGAACTGGTCCCGGGGGTACCCCTACCCAAACCAAAAATATATGCTATGACCCAGCGAGAGCTAGCTGCATTAAGGGACTTCATAGACAAAAACCTGGCGAGAGGTTTTATCGAGCCAGCAAACTCTCCAGTGGGAGCGCCAGTCCTCTTTCGCGAGAAAAAGGACGGGGCATTGCGGCTCTGTACAGACTACCGCGGATTAAACGCAGCAAGCATTTCAAATAAATACCCCTTACCCTTAATAAAGGACATTTTGTCCCACTTGGTAAAGGGTAAGGTATTCTCCAAACTGGACATAAGGGAAGCCTATTACCGCATACGGATACGGGAGGGGGATGAGTGGAAGACTGCTTTCAATTGCCCATTGGGGGCGTTTCAATATAAAGTACTCCCATTCGGATTGGCAGGAGCACCGGGGGTATTCATGCAGTTAATTAATGAGGTCCTGCGTGACCACCTTTTTAAGGGGGTTTTGGTTTACCTGGATGATGTATTGATCTACACAGAAACAGAACGTGAGCACGAACGCTTGGTAAAAGACGTGCTCAAGAAACTTCGCAAGGCAGAGCTGTTTGTAAAGCTCTCCAAGTGCGAGTTTCACAAAAAACAAATTGACTACCTAGGGTATAGGATTTCTGCTAAAGGGATAGAAATGGACCCCAGCAAGGTCCAAGCCATCCTGGCGTGGGAACGCCCACGCACGAGGAGACAGCTGCAAAGCCTCCTGGGATTCACTAATTTCTACAGGGGGTTCACGCCCAGGCTGGCAGAGACTATATTGCCCCTAACTAACCTGCTAAAGACTAAGGGCTTGGGGGACACGCGCAAATCGAGGAACCCGGGGGCGCTACTGAATTGGACAGCTGACTGTCAAACGGCTTTCGAGAGACTGAAAACCCTCTTCACAGCTGAGCCAGTGTTACAACACCCCGACCCCACCAAGCCTTTTGTGGTGCAGGCAGATGCCTCCGACTTTTCCATCGGAGCCATCCTGCTCCAAAAGGACTCCGACAACCACCTAAAGCCCTGCGCCTACCTTTCCCGCAAATTCTCCGAAACGGAGCGGAGATGGCACGTATGGGAAAAGGAGGCGTTTGCAGTGAAGACAGCCTTGGAAACGTGGCGACACCTGCTGGAGGGGGCCTCCTGCCCCTTCGAGGTCTGGACGGACCACAAGAACCTGGAGGCACTCAGCACACCAAAACGACTCAGCCCGAAGCAGGTGCGATGGGCTCAGTTTTTCAGCCGGTTCAATTTCACGCTGAAATTCATACCGGGCAAGAAAAACTTCTTGGCAGACGCCCTTTCCCGACGGCCACAGGACGACACGCAAGCCTCCGACATCGTAGGAACAGTATGGACCGAGAAACAGCTCGGCTGCCCAGCTGTCACGCGGAGCCAGACAAGGAATCAGCGCACGCCAGCACGAACGGCGGGGAGCGATCGGAGCCGACGCTCAATTTCACCGAACTGGCAACAAAGACTCACACAAGCACTACAGCAAGATACATGGTTGCAGAATAACCAACAACATGTATCTTTCAAAGACAACATCGCCTGGAAAGAGAAAGCCTTGTACGTGCCCGAATCACTGCGGGGGGAAATCTTACACAGAGCGCACGATGACAAATCTGCAGGGCATTTTGGGTTTGTAAAAACCCTCCACCTAACGAGGAGGCAATTTTGGTGGCCAAACCTCAGAAAGGACGTAAAAGACTACGTAGGCAACTGCCCCATATGTGCCACCACCAAACGTAAAGGAGGGAAACCCCACGGGCTGCTACAGGCGGTAGCCAGCCCCTCCCGGCCATGGGAAGAAATTTCCATGGATTTCATTGTGGACCTCCCACCCAGCCAAAGAAAAACTGTGATATGGGTGGTAAAAGACTATTTCTCGAAACAAGCACACTTCATCCCGTGCGCAACCATCCCCTCCGCACAACAGCTGGCACGTTTATTCCTAACACACATATACAGGATCCACGGCGCCCCCTACAGGTTGGTGACCGACAGAGGAACACAATTCACGTCAAAGTTTTGGCGGGAATTTTTAAAACTAATCGGAACCAAGCAAGCACTGTCCACTGCGTGGCATCCAAACACAGACGGATCAACAGAGATCCTAAACTCAACACTTGAACAGTTCCTGAGGGCATTCATAAATTATCAACAGGACAACTGGGTAGACCTACTACCTTTTGCAGAGGTGGCCTATAATAACGCGGTACACCAGAGCACTGGCCACACCCCTTTTAAGGTGGTCTATGGAAGGGACTTTGTACCGATACCAGAATTGCCGCAACCTGAAACCCTGCCCTGCTCACCAGACGATTGGGCGGCACAGCTGGCAACAACCTGGCCTATCATTCAAACGGCCCTAGCAGACGCACAAACAACGTACAAAAAATATGCGGACAACCACAGGGCGGAGGCACCGAACTACAAAGTGGGAGATAGGGTCTACCTCTCCACTAAGTTCATAAAGACCTCGCAACCCTCGAAGAAATTGGCACCAAAATTCATCGGACCTTTTAAAATCATACAGGTAATCAACCCAGTTACGTTCAAATTGGAACTGCCTTACAATTTGAGACGGGTCCACCCAGTGTTTCACTGTGCACTACTGAAACCAACGAGCACATCCAAATGGCATACGGAAGAACCTCCACCCCCACCCATAATGATAGACAACCAACAACATTTTGAAGTAAAAGAAATACTGGACTCAAGAAAGCAAAGAGGAACACTCCAATACCTCGTGAGATGGAAACATTTCTCACACCCAGAGTGGGTCCAGGCACGACACGTCATGGCTAGACAACTAACAAGACAGTTCCATGAGGCATACCCAGAGAAACCAGCACCATAGAACATCTTTGGGGGGGCAGCATGTCATGACCTCGTTGCAAGGCACAAAGAGCCTCACAACGTGGATCATGATCATTAAGGAAAAGGGGGAAGAAGATAATCCAATCAGGGATTAAAACAAGCACCCAAAGACACCCACACCCATGATCCCATCAACACCTGAAAAGAGGGACGTCAGAGGAGTGAAGATAAGGAGCACATGGTGCCCCGGAGAACTCAACCGTTGCAGGAAGACAAAGAGGACACCGGGGAAAACGCCCACGCAGCCATCAAGGATCCCATCAAGAGGGATCGGGGCATTGAGGGGTGGGGAAGCCCGGGGCAATACAGGAGGGTATAAAAGGGGCACCCCCACACTACCTACCCCGTTCCCGTTTTTCGATCTGTCAGCTATCATTCCAATAAACCAGAAATCCTTAATACCCATTAAGTGAGTCTGTGTCTTATTGCGAAGAGAGGCTGGCCCTGACAGAGGAGGAGGAGGAGGAGGAGGAGCAGGGTATTCCTCTTTAACTTCCTGGTTGAAATAATATTTTTGTTTTTTAATATTCAGTATATTAGTTTTTGGTACTTTCAAGTCAGTGTTGACTCTGGGTGACTGCCTGGACAAGTCCCTGCAGTTTTCTTGGCAAGATTTTTGGAGTGGCTTGCCATTGCCTCTTCTTCTTAGGGCTAAGAGAGAGTGACTGGCACAAGGCCACCCAGCTGGCTTTATGCCCAAGGCAGGACTAGAACTTACAATCTTCTGGTTTCTTTCCTGTTGCCTTAATCATGACACCCAACTAGCTAGCTCCTACTGTTCATTGTTATTTGAATGTCATCAAACAATTCCAATGCCACAAGGAAAGAAACTTTTGTTAAAAAAAACCTTTCAGTTAATAAAATATCTGGAAGAATATTTAGAAACCACCTTTAGTTTTTAACAGAATAGGTACCAGGCAGACTTCCCTAGAGAAGGAAAACACCATAGTAAAAGAAAACTCATGGCTCAATTTTTGGAGCAAAGCAAAGCATTGGAAATTACCAGCCAGCAGGCTAGTTAAGAGGTGATGTGAGCCCTTTGTGGGAAAGGCTAGATTAGGATATGCTGGGGAATCAATAAAGCCATTAGGTTACTCACTCTAATATAGACTCCACAGGTTTGTCTGCTGGTGTGAAAGTTAGTGTAGGCTGGGATGTGCATTTTGGCTCGGTCTTCATATCCATTAATTTGCAAAGTCCATGAATGTGTTGTACTTGTGAGGACAGCCCCCATGCAGTTTTGGATTCCAATTCAATAGAATCGGTAAGGAGCTGGATTCCTGTTCAAGAGATGCCTGACCTTTAGACCTTCTAGCTGTTGGAGAAAGTGATTTTTTCCTGCCCTCTACCCATTTTCTACATTGGCAAACACCCCCAAGCATATAATTAATTCTGCGATAGGGAAAGAAGCGCTCCTATGATGAAGATATGGTACGGGTGAAGAAGCTAACAGAAATACTGTGACATGAGTAACCAAGACCCCATTGAGTTTTATTTCAAAAAATGGAAGTGGAGCATTGGGTGGGTCTAGCTGCTATGCTATCTGTTTTGTTTTAGCTCATAACTCAATCATTTCATCATCTGCTGCTAAAAATTATTGAATATCGGTATAACTTCATCCATGATTAATTGAAAGTTTTGCATGGAGATATTTAATATTGTAAAGGTTGTATTTTGACATGCATTTAACCAGTTAACCAACCAAGAAATTAATTTTCATCCTTTACATTTTATTAATCAAACTCTTCTCATTATTTCTCTCCTCCTCTCTATCCAATAGCAGCTTCTTTATATTATCTCAGATTTCTCATTGGAATAGAATAATGGAATAACCAATTCAGACTTAGGAACATTAGGAAGGAAAGTCATAAATAAAGACCTTTAATAATGGAAAAGAGATCTCCCAAATTTTGAACTCTGACATTATCTCGAGGCAGCTGCATGCAGAAAGCAATATATTTTCCTAGTTTCAAAAGAAATGATCAGCGCTGAGTACTTTTGGGCTCCAGATTCTTTGCTTGCAACATGGAAATAATTTTCGACAGCAATTAGAAAGTTCAGCCTGATTTATGAAAGGCTTTCCTTTATTTCCAAGAATTAGTTAGAGCTGTTGCTGGCTTCCCAAATGGCCACAGCTTTGGGGACATATACGGTGTAAAAATAACCCAGGGTAGAAATTATCTCTGTGAATCATTAATTACATTCATACGCCATTCAGAAGGGGAACTGGAAGCTTTCCAGGTGTGCTCCAGGTGTGTTTACAATCACATCTTTGCTGATATTTCTTCTCCTTTATGATATTTGCCTCTGATTCCAGAGATTGACACAGAACAATACCATGCCAGCTGCCACTCACAAATACATTAATCTTTTCCAAAACAGATTAGGCTAACGTTAGGGGTCATCCTCCTATCCATATAACCAGGGTACCAACGTATCCAGCGAATAGCTTTGAAACAACATGGCCTCATGTTGTTGCCTTGTCTCATCCTCAGACCACAGCAGAGGCAGCTTATAGTAATATGTAGCTGTTGAGATTTAAAGTGGCATTTTCAATATTAATCCAAGTTTTGCATGGACATGATCAAGGATGCTGGATCAAAGATGTGGTTGATGATGCAGTCAGTGGCTAGGATCTGCCCAGCTCCTACAGGCCACTTTAGGTTGTTGCAGGCATGCCCGTTCCCCTCCAGTCAGTGAGCTTTGTTCTTCATGCCCATCTTAGCTTGGGTTTCAGGAGAAACCCAGCACCCATGTTCTGCAGAGGCAGCTGCTTATGAGCAGACTGGCTCTTTCTGTGCAATGCGATTTTTTTATTAAGTTTAAAGAGAAAGGTAACAGCTATGAAATAACAAAGACTGGCTCTTTCTGCAACACTTTTCTGATCTTACACAGGCTTCTGATGAACATGGCTTTAGCAGTCTTTTTGAAGAGTGTAGACCTGTCTGTAAAAAACAAATGTAGTGCTCTTTTGAAAGAACGATAGACCTGTGTTGCACACAAGGATGATTTTAGTTGGAAAAGGAACAATGCTCTTGGGCCTTCCTGGACTAATTCCCAGTTGTGTGAAGAGATCCACAGAAATCATCAGAGTGATTCTCCCTCCTCAAGTGTGTGGATGTCCAAGAAACAAGCGCTCTTTGGCCAAGCCTCCAAAAGAAATGGAAATGGACAAATCTTCCAAGACTTTGAGCAATTCCAGGAAATAAATTGGGCAAAATGCCAGGGCTCTTGGTGACAGTGGAGCACACAAGATGGTCAATCAATCATATTTGATTGACAAGGGGAGGAGGAGGGAGCATTGTTGGTATGACAAAGAACTCTCTCATCAATTTTCCTTCTATGGTGTCTCTGAGGAACATCAAGGATGTGGCAAGAGATAGAAAGCTGGAATGTGTGTATGTGAGAGGTGAAGGGGTTGCAGTTGACAGGATAAAATTCCAAAGCCCTACTGACTTCCATGTAATTTAATTCCCAGATTAATTGGTGCATTGGGTTCACTGTGAATCCTATGGAGGAGAAAGGCCAGCTTGCATGAGGAAATCATGGTTGTCCTGTAATGTGGAACAAGCCAATGGACCTGCTTTGAAACATGGCTTTACTCACCTCCACTGGGAGGAAGAAGGGCTGGGAGGTACTGGGAAGCTAGATTCTCTCCACTCCCAAGCAGAGGATGAAGCAGGAGAAGGAGAAGGAGAAGGAGAAGGAGAAGGAGAAGGAGAAGGAGAAGGAGAAGGAGAAGGAGGAGAAGGAGGTTTTCTAGGTTCTATTTGACAGCCTTCCTGCCCACTCTGAGCCCAGGAATATCCCACAGAAGAAAGGCTGATCTTGTAGCCAGCAGCCCTGAAACAGCAAAGAAGCCCTTGTCAGAAGCACTAGAAGATCTTCTCTTCTTCATTGCAGCAGCTCTACTCCTTCTCCCAGCTTTTCCCTCCCAGTCTTACGCTTCTCAGACCTAGACATGTGTTCAGAAATAACCTGACAGGGCATGTCTGTGCCAGTAGCTGAGGCTCAGTGGGAGGAGAAAAGAAGACAAGAGAATCTACCTATTGTTCTCCTTGACTAATCCCATGCTAATACTCTAAGGGCTGCAGCCCTCACCAACCTCACTCCTGAGGTCTCAGTCATCAGGAACCCAATTTATGCCTGAAGACTCTCTGCTGACCAGGACAAGAATGCGGCCTTAGAGAGGGTGATAGCAAGCAGGTCCTTCCAATTTAGACCAGCTTATTAAACACATTTCAGCTGTTGCCAAAGGAAGAATACATTGTTTGGTCTCATTGTCTCCTGTTCAGACTATGAGGCGGCCAGGCAGGTTAATATAAAAAAAGACCTCTTTATTAAAAGCAACTATTTACAGCAATAAAATCCTGGTGATAATAAGGCAATACTGTTTAATCAAGACCAGCCAGGCAATAATGGAGAAACAGGCAAGGCTGCAGGGTCAGACTGTGGCAGAGCAGCAGGGCAGAATTCAACTATCTTGTTGAAAGAACTTGTTGGACTTGATGAAGCTGGTGTATGTGGCAAGGCAGGAACTGGAGGCAAGATTCTATGGACTGGCACACAGATGGAACTGGGCTGGCGTGTGGAGTCTAGGTGAGACCAAACTGGAACCACTGGGCAAGGCTTGGCTCTGGAGGTGAGGCTATACTGGATTGGGTATTCTAGGCAAGACTGGAAACCGGAAACAAGGCTGGACTGGACTGGAGACCCTAGGCAAGGCTGAGAGCTTGAAGCAAGACTGGGCTGGACTGGAGACCCTAGGCAAGGCTGAGAGCTTGAAGCAAGACTGGGCTGGACTGTGTAATGAATGCTGATTCTAAAACACTCTCAGACTCATGAGCAGGAATGCAAAGATATCTGATTTATTAAAGACTAGCATGCAGGACCACAAAGAAAGCAGAGAATGATAAAAGCGCACCAAATGCAAACTAAAAACCCTCGGTACAAATGAGATCCTTCCCCCCGTAGAATCTGCCCAAGCTCACAATCTCAGGTGCTCCTAACGCCTTCTGATGGTCTGCAGGAAAAATCCTTGAACAGAGCACATAACCCAAACACATTCCATTGAAATGAACATAGATACAGAGCTTGGGACAAGGTTTCACAGCAGCTCCCTCCCAAGCAGAAACGCGCATCAGCGCCATGGCATGTGAAACATTACGATGTACAGTGCACATCGAAACAGTGAACATGACATACTTCCCCCCCAAAAGAAAGAAAACACTAAGCAGCAGGCTTTAAAGGGTACGCCAAGTGGAAACGGCAAATTAAATCAGGGACATTAACGTGGTGAGCAGACACCCATTCAGGATGAGGAAAGTGTTTCCATCGGACCAGATACTGGAGGGTGCTGCGAAGCTTGCGAGAATCAACGACCTCCTTGACCTCAAAGTGCTGTTGGCCGTCAATCATGATCGGAGCAGGAGGAGGAGGTTGGGGATGCCAGCGGGAAGAGTGGTGGACAGGATTGAGCAATGGAAAACAGGGTGCAAGCATTTCAAATTGTGAGGCAGATCCAACTTAACAGTAACTGGATTGATAAGACCAACAATAGGGAAAGGACCAATGAACTTGGGAGCAAGTTTTTTAGAGGGTTGTGGGGACTTGATGAATTTGGTAGATAGATTCACCTGATCCCCAATCTTGAAGTCGTGTTGCCAGGAACAACACTTATTGGCTTGAAACTTGTAAGCAGTCTGGGCACCAGCCAAAGCCTGTTGAATCTCTGGCCAGGAATCAGCAAGCTTAACAGCCCAGTCAGAGGCAGAACATGTTTGGGGAGGGGGTTGTGGCAGCTCAGGGATGGGAACAAAGTCGTGACCAGAAACCACACGAAAAGGGGTTTGCCCGGTACTCTGATGGACAGCATTGTTGTAAGCCACTTCAGCAAAAGGCAGCAACTCCACCCAATTGTCCTGATGGTAGTTAATGTATGCTCTAAGAAATTGTTCAAGGGCGGAGTTCAAAATCTCAGTAGATCCGTCAGTCTCAGCATGGGATGAGGTGGACAGCACCTGTTTGGTGCCAATCAATTTTAAAAATGATATCCAAAACTGGGAAGTAAACTGTGTCCCTCGGTCGCTGACCAAATGGGAGGGGCTACCATGGAGATGGTAGACGTGGATGAGAAATAGGCGCACCAATTGCGGGGCCGACGGGATGGACACACATGGAATGAAATGGGCTTGTTTGGAAAAAAAATCTTTTACAACCCAAATGACAGTTTTCTTCTGACTGGGAAGAAGATGCACAATAAAATCCATAGAAATCTTGTCCCAGGGATGGGATGGGCTGACCACAGGCTGCAGAAGCCCCTGCGGTTTCCCCCCTTTTCGCTTTGACATTGCACAAACAGGACAGGAAGCCACATAGTCTTTTACATCACATCTTAAGGTTGGCCACCAAAATTGACGGCAAACCAAATCTAAGGTTTTGACAAAACCAAAGTGTCCAGCAAGTTTATCATCATGGGAATGCTGTAAAACATCAGCTCTTAAAGTTTCAGGCACATAAAGGCGGTGTTCCACCCATGCCAGACAGTTTTCAAAAGAAACAGTGTCTTTATTAGCTAGCAACCAAGTGTCAGATTTCAGCACCTGGCTAAAGTCTTTCTGTAATTGGCAAAGAACTTGCACTTTCCGCTTCCCAGACTGGGTTGGGGGTGGGGATGCCTGCGCACGGGTCTGGCTCCGAGTGATAGCAACTAAGTCCAGTTGTGGTTCAGTGAGAGCAGTCCCAACCACATCTGCCATGTGGTCAAGGTCCTGAGGTAAATGTGACAAAGCATCGGCCAGAAAGTTTTTCTTTCCCGGGATAAATATTAACTGGAAGTTAAAGCGACTGAAAAATTGAGCCCAGCGAATTTGTTTAGGACTGAGATGCCGGGGGGTGCAGAGGGCTTCCAAATTCCTGTGATCGGTCCAAACTTCAAAAGGGCATTTAGCGCCTTCCAGGAGGTGACGCCAGGCTTCCAAAGTGGCTTTTACAGCAAAAGCCTCCTTTTCCCAAACATGCCACCAGCATTTGGTTTCAGAAAATTTTCTGGACAAATAAGCGCAGGGCTTTAAGTGATTTTCAGAATCTCTCTGTAACAATATAGCTCCAACTGAGGAGTCAGAACTTGGACCACAAAGGGGCGTTCAGGATTGGGGTGCTGTAGAATAGGGTCAGCAGTGAAGAGGGTTTTTAACTTCTCAAATGCTGCCTGGCATTCAGGTGTCCAATTCAGCACTGCCCCAGGGTTTTTTACTTTGCGTGTCTCCCCCAAGCCCTTGGTATGGAGTAAATCAGTGAGGGGCAAAGCAATCTCAGCGAACCCCTGGATAAATTGGCAATAGTAATTACTGAACCTGAGGAAACTTTGCAATTGCCTCCGGGTGTGGGGACGTTCCCAACTTAAAATCGTCTGAATTTTTGCAGGGTCCATTTCAATGCCCTTGTCAGACACCCTATAGCCCAGATAGTCAAGTTGGGTCTTGTGAAACTCACATTAGGAAAGCTTGGCATAGAGTTTGGCATCTCTAAGCTTGCTTAACACCTGTTTGAGGAGGCGTTTGTGTTCCTCCTCGGTTTCAGTGTAAATGAGAACATTGTCTAAATAAACCAGAACCCCTTTAAACAAATGATCATGTAATACTTCATTAATCAATTGCATGAAGACTCCGGGCACCCCTGCCAACCCAAAAGGGACGACTTTGTACTGAAATGAACCCAGTGGACAATTAAAAGTGGTTTTCCACTCATCTCCAGCTCATATGCAGATGCGGAAATAGGCTTCACGAAGATCAAGCTTGGAGAAAATCTTGCCCTTAGACAAGTGAGCTAACATGTCCTTCATGAGTGGAAGAGGGTACTTGTTGCAAATTGAGACAGAATTTAACCCCCGATAGTCCGTACAGAGTTGAAGTGTGCCATCTTTCTTTTCCCGGAATAGCACAGGGGCCCCAACTGGGGAATTTGCAGGTTCAATAAACCCCCTTGACAGGTTTTTGTCAATAAAGTCCCGTAATGCCTCAAGCTCCTTCTGAGTCATTGGATAAATTTTTGGCTTGGGGAATTGAGCATTGGGAACCAACTCTATTGCACAGTCAGTTTTCCAATGGGGGGGGGGGTAGCTGATCTGCTTCCATTTCCCCAAAGACATCTGCAAAGTCTTGGTATCGATCGGGCAAGCCTTCTAAATGTGCCAAACTAGGGTGTGGAGTGGCAATTGCAGCCCTTCCAACCCACACACGTGAAGCTCTCTCTGCTGTAGGAGCTTGGTAAAACCCATCCTTAAAAGTCACAGTTCTGTGTTCCCAATTTATATATGGGCTTCGATAGGTCAACCAGGGGATCCCCAGAATTACCAAGGGCTTGCCAAGAGGTGCCACTACAAATTTTAAAGTCTCACAGTGGCTGCCAATTTGCATCATGACAGTTCCAGTGAAATGGGTTGCCAGCCCCCCCCCCCCCCCCCAGCCATTGAACCATCCAACTGTGTAAAGATCAAAGGCTGCTTGAGGAGGAAGCTAGGCAGGACCAAAGCTGCAACCAGATCAGGGTGAATTAGACGCCTGGAACACCCAGAGTCAACTAAAGCCCAGACCTCTGTAGTCTTTGTGCAGGAGCCCAATTTCACTTTTACTGCTAAAGTGGGACAGTCAGCACTCCCCATAGCATCCTCACGCTCTTCATGGCAGGTAGCTGGTGTTTCCCGCCGGCTCCTTAGAGTCATCTTCAGCCTCTCCCGAGAAGTAGAATACTTCCTCAGCATCAGCTGCCCCCTTGGCTGCCATCATCTGCCGTGATGAGGGTGGCGATTTGGCTGGCAGTTTGCCCGCTCAGTCTCCAGCCTTGGCTTTTGGGCAATCAACTGCTCGATGCCCTTCCTTTCCTCATCGGAGACACTGACCCCTTGCATAGTGCCAATCTCTCTCCTCTTCCTAGGCTCTATAGCCTGGCCAGGCAGCGGTTGCGGCACTTTGGGGTCCCCTCATGGTGGCTGGTGGTTTTTCAGGTCGACTGGTTTGCATGAAGGTATGCTGGGCATGCTCAGCCTTGCCGGCCAGACAGATCCATTCATACAATGACTCTGGGTCATCTCTACACAACGCCCATCATAGGACATCCCGGTTGAGACCCTCATTCTATTAAGGTTGACTGAGACCAGTCAGGAATTTTCCCAGCTAAAGCCTTAAACTCCAGGGCGTAATCAGCTACAGACAGCTGGCCCTGGGTAAGTTCCTTCAGTGCCTTCTTAGCTCTTGCCTTGGCCAGAGGATCCTCAAAATGCAGCTTTAACGCCCCCATAAAGTCCTCGAAATACTCAAGTTCAGGGGAGTCAGCCTCACTTAATTGAACATACCAGTCAGCCGCTTGACCCTTCAACTTGGTGGCAATGGCAGTTATCTTAGCCTCTTCGGAAGAGAAGTATGCTCCAAACTGCCTCATGTAACTTTTAGCATTAGTTAGAAAGAAAGATAACTTGGTTGGATCCCCATCAAACTTGACAGAAAAGTCTTTCACCCCCACTCCTGTTGGAGTGGAACTGGCAGCTGCTTGAGTGTTTGGGCCCCAGGTTACAGTAGTTGTCACTCTGCGGGGTGGAGATTCATCCCAGAGCCATCTCCAGCCCCGCTCCACCGGCAGTCCAGGTGGGAGGATGGGGAATGGTTGCGTGAAGCTGGGACCTCCGTCATGCCTCCCCTGCCACCCCAATGATAGAGACGGGTTTCTTAACATGTACTCCATCGATTCTATTTTGGCCTCCACCACTCTTAGCCTTTCAGGGGTTTGAGATTCCTCCCTCCCTCGCGTGTTAGGCTGTCTCTCCATTGATACCATGGTAGATTCTATGTCTGGGGTCAGCGGGAACTGATGCTTCCAGGACGCCTGGGATGTCCGTGGCTGGGGTTCTCCCATTGCATCCCAGGTGATCAACTCTGCAGGCGATTCACTGGGTGCCAGTTGCTCTGGTTCTCCCCCATCGTCAGATTCCTCCACCTCAGAGCTGGAACTCAAATCCTGCTGGAAATCTGAAGGTTCTGGGGTGAGGCTCAGTTCTCCGCTCTTGACCATCGACTCGGGCATCAAGCTAGCCGGCTCCTCAAGTCCCCCAGTCGTGAGCTTGGACTCGGCCATTGTTAACTATTTTCCCTCACAAGAAACTGATCTTGGTAGGAGCTAATGGTACAACTTTGGTGATTCTCAGCTTTATGTAATGGTTGCCTATTCTAAAACACTCTCAGACTCATGAGCAGGAATGCAAAGATATCTGATTTATTAAAGAATAGTATGCAGGATCACAAAGAAAGCTGAGAATGATAAAAGTGCACCAAATGCAAACTAAAAACCCTCGGTACAAATGAAATCCCTCCCCCCGTAGAATCTTCCCAAGCTCACAATCCCAGGTGCTCCTAACGGCTTCTGATGGTCCGCGGGAAAAGTCCTTGAGCAGAGCACATAACCCAAACACATTCCATTGAAATGAACACAGATACAGAGCTTGGTACAAGGCTTCACAGCAGCTCCCTCCCAAGCAGAAATGCATGTCAGCGCCATGGCATGTGAAACGTTACGATGTACAGTGCACATCGAAACAGTGAACATGACAGACTGGAGATCCAGGGCAAGGCTGAGAACTTGAAGTGTGACTGGGCTGGACTGGAGATCCTGGGCAAGGCTGGGAGCTAGGGGCAAGTCTGGCTGCATGTCTGGATCACTCTGAAACATGGCATTGAGGTCCAGAGATGAATGCGAGGCTGTGCTCGACCGGAACGGCAACGCAAGGATCCTCGTAAGCAGCTTGTGCAGAAGGCAGGTCTTTGAAGATAGGAAACACTGGCTCTGATTCCACTCTGACTGCAGGCGAGGCTTCCGACGCAGGTAAAGACTCTTCCACAGAGGCTGTGAGCTCGAAGTATCGGTTGTCTCTGGTGGCTTGCTCTTCACGCGTCTGCCTTTTATGCCAATACTTTGCGCACCTGTTTCCTTCTGCAGCCAATTGGGCTGCCTTTTCTTTCGCACGCTTTTCTGCATGTCTTTCATGCACGCTGATTGGCAGATTCAAAGTCTCCTCCAAAGTTTCACCAATCAGCGTCTCGAGCTTCTCCCACTCTGCTGAGTCATTTCTGGATTTTGTTTTCCCACGTTCTGACCAGTAAGTTTCGGTTTCCCCTTCTGACTCAGAATAGGTTTCGTTTTCTGACCCAGAAGCTGCCTGAAACCTCACACATTGGAATTTTTGTATTGCAAGGTAGTCTCAGGGCTTCATTTTTTTTTTTTTTCAGCTTCAGTATTGACTTTGAAAATCACCCATTTTGCTCAACCAGTGGTCCTAGTGAATTTGAGCATTAAAGGAGTTTGGGGATAAGCCTGAAACATTAGAAATTCTTACCCAATTATAGATAAGCTTAGGGTAGATGATGAGAAACTGCATGGAGAGCAAGTGAATGTTTTAACTATTAAATTATTGCTGGGGGGGGGGGTTTGGGGGGGGGATGAAATACAGGCTCAACTACTGTTTCAACACTTTATAGACATAACCCAAGGTTTGTAATAAAAACAAGAAATTTCCTGCTGTGAATGGTGTCTGTTACCGGGCACAGCACAGCTTGGAAAGAGGGAAAAGCAGACAATATGTAAACAATAATTTGAAAGCACATAATATCCTGCACATCTGGAATAGCAAGTCTTAAAGGCACACTGCCAATGGGAAAGATGAAATCATTCTGACTGGAGATTTAAAGCAGATAAGGGAGTGTTACAGTTTCTAATGCAATTCCATGAATCTATGTTTTACATCTTCCTTGGTTTTTAAAAGATCCAACTGGATCAAGAAAAGGAATTAAAACTGGAGACAGGAATCCTTCCTGTTTTATTATGAAATCAACTCACCTCCTTTGTGAAAGTTTATTGGGGATCTAGGAATTATTCCCCCCCTCCACTCCATTTCTAACAAAGTATTTGTTACAATATTTGCACAATTTATTTTTCAAGTTTCCAAGAGACCACCTTTCTTAGACTTAACCCTACAACAAGTTCATCTAGCTCAGCATGTTACTTCCAGATGAAATCAACTCGGAGAAAGTGGGTTCCCACAAAATTGTGAAGAAGAAAAGGACTTTGTAAAATGACTCCCATGGGCCAGAAAGGGCTTCCTATGCTTTTTCGCCATCACTGTTTTTAAATGGCAATTTATCTCCTTGTTTGCATGCTCTTTTATTCCCCTGCAAACTATTTCCTGCTTTTTAGCACTATCATTTACAGCTTTTTAGTCAGTTTATTTTCTTAATAATGGATGGTTTCTAATAGCAGCAGGATGCAATGTGCTCTTCTCAAACACCTTCACCTCTCCCTCCATCAACTTATGCACTCAACCAAACATATCTGGGTTCCTTCCTTCTGTCCACTTCTATGTATCTTTTCCCCACAATTCCTGTTGTTCTTTCCCACTTTAATTGGAGAGGGAGGGTGTGCAGCATCAGGAGAAAGGTGAAAAGGAAAGTGTTGGTGGGCATCCAAGAGAAACAGGGCTGATGCCAAAGCCTTGTGGGTGACAGGATGGAACCTCCCTGAGCAAAAATAACTAAACTTCCATTGGGCATTGAAACATGGCATGGGTTACTTGAGGGACCACCTCTCCCCGATTACATCTATCCATCCCATCAAGTCCAGCAGGAGGGGCATGCTCTGGGTCTCATCAGCTATGGAGTATCATCTGGCAGGGCCTGGAAGAGAGCCTTTACTGCCATGTCGCTTGCCCTGTAGAACATCATCCCTCCAGAGATTAGGTTGGCCCTGGCCCTGAAAACATGGTTTTGCCAACGAGCTTGGGGAATGTGAATGTGGCAGAGCCAGCATAGTGGTTGTATTGAGTATTACTGTTAAATGTGATTCCCTTGGCTATGAATTTTTGTGGTCGTTTTTTATATGCTGTTCTTTTTTGTTCTTTTTATATTTGTTCTAATTGTAAGCTGCACGGAATCATGTAGTTGGGTGGCTATACAAATTTGACTAATAAACAAACAAACAAACAGTTTTGATCTCCATCATTACTCCTCCATGGTGGAAGGTTTTCACAGTGGACAAAGACCTTTTCTTGCTCTACCTGATTCTCCATTCTTTGCCCTGAAACACAATCAATCAATCAATCAATCAATCAATCTTCTATCATCTATCTACATCTATCTACCCATCTACCTATCTACCTCCCTCCCTATCTACCTATCTACCTAATCAGCCTATAATATTACACACATGAAAATAATGGTTTCCATTCATCATTAAAGTTATGAAATATTTGTGCTGGCACAGATAAATGTGTATTAAATATATCTTATGATTGGGTTTCTAGGCCAAGTATCCTACAGAGAAGATTAGGGAGATGGTTATCACCGATGCAGTCAAAGCAAACTAATGGAACTCCAGATAGAAAATAAATATTTAATAAAAAATAAAGTTAGAGATTTGGGCCTGCCTGGAATTTGATTATGCAGACTGCTCAAAAGATTCATTATCATTGTATTCCTTGTTGACGGTAGTATTTGTCCATTAGTAGATGAAGTATCCACAAAATTGTAAAAATATTTATAAGCTACATACATGTTAAGAAACAGTGTTGTCTCTATAATCAGATCAGCTTTACCCATGTCAAAACTTCCAGGTGTTGTATTACAACCTCAACACTAGATAGGCAGGATATTATGGACGTTGTGGTTGAAAATAACTTCAGGCCACCATATTTGGGAAGATTCAGTGTATTCAAAGCTGAAGGGGAAGAAAAGGAAAAGTGTTCCTCTATACTACCCTTGTGGACTTTTTGAAAAATCTGGTTGCACATTAAAGAAAAAGGTGTAGTGAGCCATAGAGCATTTAATCTGCCCTTTCTTTTAAATTTTCAAGTCATGGGTACTATCCACCTTGGAGGTAATCTCTTCTTCAATATCCTATCCTGATCCCCATTGTTAACTGTGGTCCTCAACCCCACATGTTTGGTCTCATGATATTGTATAAAGAACACCAAGCACACATTTCTACTTTTCTTAATTGCTGTTCAGCTATGGAATACTTTTTCCAGATGTTCAGCAAGACTCAAATATCTCCAGGAGAGGACCCAACACATTTACAGTATAGGGAAAAGGCATTTTATAACTAAGAATCAGGAATTTCAAAGTTTTACTTGCACAGATGTTTAGTACAATGCCTTCTTTGTAAGAACATATAGTGGTAACTTGACTTTTACAGATATTTGTAATTGAGCTGGTAGCTATTATACAGAGAGCAAGTAGTTCCCAAAAATTATTCTGCAAATTTCAATTTTAAACATTCCTTTTAATTCTCTGAATACTAGAAAATATTTTCATATTGTCATTCAGTGTTATTTGATTTTTATATGTGATATTTTACAGTAATTAACAATTAACATTTGATCCTAATGGTCACAGTGATTAATTTTGAGAGGTAACATGCAGTAACATTCTGCTTACCAGAATTAAGATCTGCCTGCCTAAATGGTCAAGAAATAGCAACAGTTTAAAGAGTGTGAATCTTGATCTGTTTTTTTTAAAAAATTAAAACTGCATATTCATGACCTGAATCTGAAATCTGAGTAGCAAAACATGAAGTTAATTAAATCTGGACTATTTATGAATCTGTGCTCCTGCTAAACTGCAATACTATCTCACCAATACTGGATGTGTGAAGAAAGGTAGCCTGTTGTGCAATTCCTATTTTCAGTCCCATTTTAACATTTTATACTACCTTAAAGGATTCTACAAATACCGCCAAATCTTTATCAGATAGGGCTGTGCAAGGTTTCAGATTCAGTTCCAAACAGGGGCATCAGAGCATGCTTGGCTGTGTGAATGTAGCTTCTGTGTGTTTCTTTTTAAAGCAGCTGTATCTTTTTTTCTGGAAACACACCTCAAGCACTGCACATCCCTATAATTATTTATCTGTATTCTCTACAGCATTCCTATATTCTCTACAGCGTAGCAGCCAGCTCAAAAAGAAGAAGATAACTGTATTTTCCCATTAGCATAATGATTTATCTGGTTTTCTAGAGATGAGAGCCAGTGTGGTATAGTGGTGAATGTGTTGGACTAGAAGTCAGGAGACCCAAGTTCTAGTCCATTCTTGGCCATGGATGCTATCTCAGCCCAACCCAACTCACAGGTATGTTGTGGGAAAAAATAGAAGGGAGTGATATGTAGGCCACTTTGAACTCCTAAAAGAAAGGCAGATACAAATCCAATATAAATGCAAATGATTCTATTCACCTTATGCAACTACTTGTGTTGATGTTCTTTCTAAAGGACCAGACCCAGCGAAACATAGTACAGCTTTCCCGTAACCTCTTTCTCAGCGCAGCCAATGAAAATCCTGTCTTGGTAAAATAACATCTGCAATCCCAGCATTCCAGGGAGTAAAATGAGGGATCATATCTATCAATGCATTTCTGCTAACTGCAAGGCCATTTTGAATCCAGTTTATGGCGAGTGGTGGCATTGCTAGTTCTGAAATAACTGAAGCTATGGTTAGCTGTGATTGACAACCTGAGATCCTTTCGCTTCCATACCCGCCTGTGTTACGACAGCTTTGTGATACCCAAGATGTCAAAAAAGGTAACCAGAGCTGTTACTGGCACAGCAGTGCCAAGTTGCTCAGTGCCCTGGTTGTTGTTCTCCTCTTTATCTCTGCCTAATCTGTGATTTTGACAGTTTGCTGTGATAGCCTCACACCTCGGAAAGGCCCAGCAGGGGTGGTTGCTTGCTGAATGGGAGTAACAGCAGGAGATCAGCTTCAAATTTGACATACATAATTATGAAACGGCAATTAATGGTTTAGACATAACAAGTCAAAAAGGAATCTAGCAAACATATTATCTGGAGTGTGAGACTCTGGTCTGATCAGAATCAGTACTAGAGCTGAAGTGTGATTATAGGAATGCCAGTCAATCAAGTTATTTCATAGAAGGTAAGTTTTTATGGCTGCAGTTCACGGCTTCTGGGTAATGCAGCATGAGACGACGACATGCTGCGAAGTCGGCAACAAATGTCACATCTTGGTCTATTGCCCATGCTTAGTGGAAGGGAATGCCCATAACTGATAGTTGACCACCAGGTTGTCAAGAGTTGATAATCTTTCTCTCTATTTAAATTATTCTCAACTTTCTGAATTGCAATTCTCTCTCTATTCATTTTGCAATGCTAAGATTTTCCGGGCCTATGTTGTGATTAGGCCTCTGTAACTGACATTCAAGAAAGGCAGAAAGTCCTGCATTTTTCAGACTAATATTCCTTCTGAGGTCTTGAATTCTGCATTTTATGGAGCGTCCATTTTGTCCAATGTAGCCATCTCCGCACGGCAATTGATTTAATATATATCCTTGGCTATTAGTTTGGGGAGTTCATCCTTTTTAGAGAGTGGCAGTGGTGTTGGTTCACCACTCCAAATCTTCCTCGTATACTTTTCTTCTCCATTTTGTCAGTCACACCCAAAATATATTCAAGGGTTGTATTCTGTTTATCGTTCTTTCTTAGTTGTTCTGATACTTTTCTTCCTCTAGTTATTTTTATTTATGATGCATCTGTAACCTTGAAGGACATAGTACAGCCTGCTAGTTACAGCACTAATTTCATTAGCCCCATTCATTAGTGACCTAATAACAGATCTTTTTGGTTGAGGATGATGATGTGATATGCTATGGAGGCAACAGTTATGTCTCATTTCTATACATGGCATGGATTAAATGTACATCATTATCTCACTTCCCTAGAACAACAAATAAATATGCTTATTATTAATTTACAGTCACTTAACTACATGATTTTTAGGCTACAAACCTATATGCATTTCCTGAAAATAAGTCACACTGAAATAAGTCAGTTGCATTTCCTTCTGAACATGCATACATTGGACTGCACTGTTGATCAACTCATCCATTGATTAGATGTGCATGTATTTGGATATGCAGAAATACAGTGCACCTAATACGGAAAGCATGATTTATTCTGAAATGTTAGGGGAATGTTTTGGAAAATGAATCATCTGAGATGTGTCATTTTTCCCATATCTAAGAGAAAGAAAAATGACTTTTTAAAGATGAGGCTTGCCACTTCAGCATATAATACACGTCGTTATATTAAAAGTATTCTTAAATGAAACTGCTGCCTGATTAATAGAAGGCATGTTAGTCAATTCGTTTTTAACTGATTAATCTAACTGATTAATGAATTAATATCAAAGAGATATATATGCAGATATATAAAGGAGACAATGTACCAGACAGCTTGTACTTTTCAAGTGGAACTGTACAAAATTAAAAAGACTGTACATATTAATGTTTTATCAATCTTATTTGTCTTCAAAGATTTCAGTTAATCTTATCTCATGACATAAAAGCTACTATCCTGTACATGTAATTTACTAAAGGAGAGATGGTTAAAATGTCCTGTAGTAAGGCAGATGTACCATAAGGCATTTATAGCCATGAGAAACAATTTGTTAAAGTCTGTGAAGGTAAACGACATTGGCCACAGGATCAGGGACTCTGAGAGCCAAGCAGCAGGGCAGATAAAACAACCTGGGCAGCTTTCCACATCAGGGAATCAAGGTGGGATTAGAGATGTGTGCATCTATAAATTTCAGAAGCTCTCAGTTCCCCATCTTTACAAATACATTGAGTTTGATCTGTTTAACTTCAGCATTTCTATTTGGATGCACAGTTTTCCACTGCATGCCTTTTTGTTTGCAACTTTGCCTAATATATAGACTTGGAAAGTAATTTTTGTTAATGGGGGGAGGTAAAAAATCAAGATAGTGGTTGTGATCATGTAACTGAAGCCCCTCTCCTTTTTACGTGCATAGAGGCAGGTAAAAATGGGCAAGGGCTGACTTTTTTCTGACAACCAAGGGGATATCCCAAATGCATCTTGGTGAATCATTTTCATCAAAGACTGCATTTCTGTACAGTCATTCTCCAAATATACATTTTACTGTTAATCACAGGAATCTTGGATAAGCCATGATGTTGTCACATGTTCCATAATATAAATGATATGAACTGTGTAATACAGACTGAGTAACTTGTGTCATTTGCATGTTGTATGGCACACATGCCCTCAGTCCCCCATCCTGCTCTGGGGATGCCCTTTTTACTAATATTCAGAAGATTCAAATTTAATTGGTCATGTTCCTTTTTAAATTATTTATTCTTTTAAATAGTGTAAGCCATCTAGAGTCTTTTTGGAGCCAGGTGGCCTTGAAATCCAATAAATAAGAAATAAACAATTTAACCAACTGTTCATGTATTAATCCAAAAATATGAAATTACATAAGTTTGGATTCAGAGATTCACTGACTTTCCCCTGATTCATAGCTGAAGCATCTAAGAATGATATGGAAAGCACAAGAGGACACATCCATCAGGACATTAGGAAGGAGCAGTATTATCTCTTCCCAACCACATTAAACCTCGGTCTCCTTACTCCATCCAGAAATAAGTAAATCCATGACCAGCTAATAGTGTCCAAGTTTATCTAAAAATCAGCAATACTGACAGGAGGCAACCAACTAGCTAGGAAGCCAACCGAAGCCAGCTCCAATGACCTTATGTTAGAGGGCAATGAATACAGTATTTTTTTTTTAATTAATAGAGATTAGAAAACAGAAGAGTGTTTAATTGTCTGGTTCTGAAATAGCTTTATTTCCTTTTTACCTGTCTTTTTTTTTCTTTTTGGATAGCTCTGGGTTGGTACAGTGGAGTATAGGAACAACTTGTTTCAGCTGGTACAGGGGACTGATAGATGACAGCAGCAATTTGGGTCTGTATGATACAGCACAACTTTAAAATGATGCTTTGCTTAAGACAGGAGGAGTACATTGAAATGTCTTCAGCCAGCACAACAAGAACTCGGGTTGAATAGTCTACTTTTCAGCCATGATGCTATATACTTGTCTTTTTACACAGCATTCCTGAGCAATCTTTATCTCTGACTGAAAATTATGTCTATTAAAATGTAAACAAGTTGGCCAAGTTGTTGACTTGAGCGGTAGATTAAGTCCTAGGTATCCTAGATCGGATACATTTATTTATTTATTTATCAGTTTTAGTCACCACCCATCTCACTCAGAGATTTTGCTTCTGCGGTGGTCATATGTGTGTATGTGCATATATGTATGCATGTCTGGGTATGTATGTATATTGTGCAGTTATTTATTTCAGGTCACAAACCTTCTTTTTGGACCCCGTGACCTTCATAGGAGTCTGGAGGCTATTTTCATTTCAGGCTTGGCAATTGCTATGAATATGGAGAGCATTCTGATGAAGACAATAGATGCATCGTGCCTGAGCCTCTGGAAATTGGTAGAAGAAAAGTTGTGGTCTAGGAGGTCTGAAGCTTAAGTCTAATTTTTAGAAGGTCACTACTTTAGAATCCCCCAAGCTGGTGAACCTGATGGTCAGCAGCTGTTCTATCCCTCTTGAGTGGGCTCCTTCTCCTTGTTCAGTGATTAAGTCGGTGCCTTCTGTTAAAGTTTACCTTGAATAGTGATAATGAGACAGAAGGTGAGAGCCTTCCCATCACTGTGAACCTGATGGCTGCATAATTACTGGTACATAGTTTAGATTTGCCATCCAATATAATAGAAAGTCATGGCTTAGATAAGCAAATGCTGCCTAATTAACACTAAGTTAAAAATAAGGGGCATGTGCTTTTCCAGCCTTAGTAATAAATACACATGCTGCTTTGGCAAGACTGTTGTTTACTTTCTATCTGTCATCCTTTGGGTTGTGATAAGTGAATTGATTTAGCTAGAACAATTTAAAAAATCAGAAGGCTTTGGTGTACTGGTTATTGGGGTTTGGAAAACACTTTATATATTAAGGAGGGCCTGGGGGTTGTCAAAAGCAAGGGGTGTCATCATACAGATGATATCGTGATTTATGTGATGTATTTGTGGCTTCTACTGGAGACTTATGCAGACATAGCCAATGAAAGACATGTGGTAGAAGATCCCAAATCATGGTTTGGAGCTCACTGGGATGCTCTAACAGAACGTCCATGCAACTTGAGAAATCCTAACTTCAAAAGACTTCAGGAAACTCACAATATTCCACTCACAGAGGAGACCACCCAGTGTGTATCTGAGGGATTTACTGCTCTAGCCTTGTTTTCTTCTACTCAGCCTTCACCAAGCTGTTTAATTTTATCAAGTCTCCCATTCAGGTTATGATAAATACTTCAATCACTGGTGGTGTAGAAAGATCACATCCTTGCCCATAATTTTGGACAGGTAAGACTTCTGTTGCATCTGTAATAGAAATCACTTTTTGGGACTCCCCTCCTTCTTAAGAGAGAGAGAGAGAGAGAAAAAAGCAGTAATTCATGCAGAAGCACACAAGATGAGTTTAAAATCTCAATCTGCCTTTAGTTTTAATTCTTTAAATATGGTTAGGAAAACACATGGGATAAAAGTGTAAGAAGCACAATACTTCTGATAATTAAACATGACACCCTTTCCTTTAGTGTAATGGAAAAATCATGGCTGGGGGGAAATGCAACTCCTCCGAGGAGAAGTGGGAGACTGACAGGGTCATAAAGGCAAATTCTATAAGGGAGCCAAAAAGGCCCACCCAGAGAGTGGCTCTGGCGAAGGGAAGAATGATTCACGGCTTTGATGTAATTCCTGATTTTTCAGATTTGCTCAAAAAAGGAAAGGAGGGAGACAGAAAGAATGAGAGACAAAAAAGAAGAAAGGAAATTAATATTACATCTGTTGGTCTGTCTGTCTGTTCGCCCATCCATCCATCCATCCATCCATGAGAGTTAGTTTGGTGTAATGGTTAAGGTGCTGGACAAGCAACTGGGAAACCATGAGTTCTAATCCTCTCTTAGGCATGAAAGCTGACTTTGGGCCAACTCCTCTTTCTTAGCCCAACCCACCTCATAGGGTTGCTGTTGTAGAGAAAATAGAAAGTGGGAGCATGTGTGTGCTGCCTTTTGAGTTATACAAACAAAGATGGGATATAAATCTATCTATCTATCCATCCATCCATCCATCCAACTATCTATCTATCATCTATCCATCCATGGGTCCATCCATCCATCTATTTGTCAGTCCGTCCATCCGCCCGTCCATCCATCCTTGCCTTTGAGTCAGTCTTGACTCTTGACAACCACAAAGAAAAGTTCCTGCAGTTTCCTTGGCACACTTGATTTGTTCTTGCCTTGTTCCTTGTGTTGAGAGAGATTGTGATGGAATGTGAGGGCAAGCTTGGGGAACAGAAGGAAGAGATGCCACCTAGGGAACGATCAGTTAAAAGAAAAGGGAGTCTGAGAGAGGGTAACGGTCTAAATAAGAAACTTAGAAAAACCTTCCCTGACCACTCAAGCAATAAATAGGGAGGGTGGGAGATTTGTACTTTCAGTCTTGCAAGATTCTGTTAATGTAGCCTTACAATAAAGTAGAATTAGTTCACCTAGTCATGTTTCCTGCCTGGTTTACCTGGGAGGGCTGACAGAGAGGGACTGGCCCAGAGTCTACCAGCTGGCTTCCATGCCTAAGGCAGGACTAGAATTCATAGTCTCCCAGTTTCTAGCACAGTGGTAAAAATCAATCAATAATTCAATCAATTTTCACAGCATGCAGTGAACGTTTCAGCCATATTGCCATATAAACAATATGCACAGTACCAGCATTGCACTCAAGGTTTTGGTTACAAAAGACAGGAAAAGACAATGTTGGTAAATGTCATAGAAGAACAAATTTAATACAATCTACTAACTCTCTCTTTCTCTCTCATTATTAAAAGTCTTATATGGCAGAGTTATCTCAACAAGCGTATACATTCAAAGTCAATATACTGTATATCTACAGAATGGCAGAATGGTGTGATTCTATCCAATCTCTTGTCAAATGAGAATGTTCTTTGGTGATGTGACCAACATTGATTGACTTATAGGTAACAATTGCCCATTTATCAGACTGGGTAGTGGGTAAGAATTAGCATTTCCCTAATATAATGCCATTTCAAGTTTCCATGGACAGTTTCTGACTACAGAATTACAAGACTGTGTGTATATTGTAGCATGGAATTTCATGCCAGAATTCTCATTGCCATTAACTACAGGGAATTGAAAACTACACACTCCTGTCTTTACACATTGTATTTCTCTGTTCTATTCTGTTTGCACAATGTGCAAACCATTATTGTACATGTGTACAAATATACACATTTCAAATGTTCATGCTTTGTTAATTTCTTCAGCTCAGCTAGTTGAGAGCACTTAGCCAACCTTTGCTGATCTTGAAAAAGCCAAGGAAGGTCAGACCAGATTACTACTTGAATGGAAGTATCCCAGCTTGGTAGGCTAGGCTGAGAAGTCAAAAGCATATTCCAGAAGAAGGCAATGACGACCCATTTCCAGACTGGTACCAAGAAAAGAACATGTACACCCAGTTCAGATAGAAGCACATAGCCAGAGAAGTCTAGTATCTCTGATGGTGAAATAATGATGCAAGGGGCATTGTGACATCACAACACAAATCCTACCTTTTCATACTTGCAACCTGACATCAGACACAAGTACATAGGTAATGGAGTTTGTGTCATGACATGGGGACACACATTTCATGACTTTCCACCCCACCCCAACCCACCCATCCTATGGATGTCTATGCACCTAGCTGGGTGAATCTGATTTTGAAGAAGCAAAGGATACTTGAGCTTGGATGAGAGACTGCCATGAAATACTAGAGTTGAGTAAACAACCTAGAGGAAAGCAGTGGCAGAACATTTCCATATTGGTGCCAAAAAAATAACCATACGTGGATGTATCTGAGGTCACTAGGAATCAAGTTCAGCTTGAAAGGGCCTTGATTTTACTTTGGCCTGGTTTCCTTTCCAGCCAAGGCAAGTGGCTTGATAATTCACTGAAAGGTGGCTGTGGTATAGATCCTGAGTTTGACCATCTGAGAGGGCAGGAGATAGCTGCAGGAAGACAAACATTTAGGTAACGGATCCAGAGTTCCCAAGGGCATCATGCTGAAATCTTCCCATTGCTTAATCCTTCTTAGGAGGAACATTAGACTTCTCCATTACATCTTCTTTCCAACAGCTGCAGCTCTCTGCCAGCTTAGACAGTTCAGGGTATCCAAGGACAGGCAATCTTGCTTCTCCTCTCTTGACTCTGGCTTCTTAGGAAACTGCCAACAAACACAAGCAGAAGTCTACTTTTTTTCCTGACCTTGTGATATATGGAAGGCTGAGGACACAAAGTATCTTCTTTTGGGTCCTCCCATCCTTTCATGGTCATAGAGCTGAGTCACTGATATAGAATGGATAAAAACATCAGTGATTCAACAGAGAGGATGATTCCAGAACTGGATTTTTCTCCCTCTCCCTCTAGCTGTTTCAGGAATGTGCCTAGACAAGCAAAGATAATCTCTTTCAGATGCTCATTAGGCACCCTCTTCTCTTGCAAACCCACCCCACGGTCAGAGCTGCTATGGAGAGATGAAGGACCTTTTTACTTCAGCTTTTCTTTTATCTTCTTGTGTGCTTTCAGCAGGGACAAATAATCCTACAATGGAGAGAAATGAGATATCTCCAAAACTGAAGCAATTTCCAATGTTTGAAACCCAGCTGCCTTCTTCTCAGGCACGCTACTTACCAATTCATTTCCCACAAAATGTCTAGAGTCTTACTTCAAAATTCTCCCTTCTGTCAAATCTCTCAGCTCATTAAAACATTTAAGAAATGCCAACACTAAAGGCTGGAAAGATAGGAAGAATGCACAGGTATCTTTTAAAAGTGACTCAACCCCTGCACTTAGTTGCAGTAGGAATTGGAATATGATTTCTATCCCTGTATTCCACAGCTACCCCTTTTCGAAAACAAAACAAAACAAACAACAGCAACAAAACAGCTTTCTTTGCTGCTGAAATTTTACATGTTCAATGCATGCAAAGTTGCTGGCTATTTGCCCTAATCCTCTGTTTTGTTCACAAAAACAAACAAACAAAACAAAAAATGGAAGTAATAACAAAATCCAATGCTGTTTACTAACGTACAGTCACTTAAAATATACATAAAACGCTCTTAAACCTGCAGCTATAAACATTTAAGTTCCAGGAAAGTAAATTATGTTTACTTCTGAGGAGGCATTTAGATAGGATTATGTTAAAATAGGGATGCGGTGGCGTTGCGGGTTAAACCGCTGAGCTGCTGAGCTTGCCGATCGGAAGGTTGGCAGTTTGAATCCGCGTGACGGGGTGAGCTCCCGTTGCTAGTCCCAGCTCCTGCCAACCTAGCAGTTCGAAAACATGCGAATGTGAGTAGATTAATAGGCACTGCTTCGGTGGGCAGGTAACGGCGTTCCGTGTAGTCATGCCGGCCACATGACCACGGAGGAAGTGTCTTCGGACAAACGCCGGCTCTTCGGCTTTGAAACAGAGATGAGCACCGCCCCCTAGAGTCGGACACAACTGGACTTAATGTCAAGGGAAACCTTTACCTTTACCTTATGTTATAAAAGTGTTGGTGTTAACTTCTGTGCATCAGCAGGGAGCGGGTGCAAACAAGTTGGGTTTTCAAAAGCAATATAGCCATCTTAAAAAAAGTATTGGAAGGCCTGTGCAAAAGAGGCTACAGTCTGAATTAAACTGAATTAAGTAGGAAGCCAATGTGGCAACCAGCTAGGATTGGTGAGATAAAGGTTTAAGACTACCTTCAGCCATGGAAACTCACTTGCTGTCTCTCAGCCCAACCTACGTCAACAGTTTGTTGTACAGGAAAAAAAATCTGATGAGGAAATGCTATATACACTGCCTTGGGTTTCTGGAAAAACGGTATACAGTACATTAATAACAATAAATGTATGCCCTTTCCCTGCATCTGATTGCAAGAGTAGATGCAGGTTTACCTTTCTTTACTCTGCATTATTGATTTTTCTTTCAGAAATTGATTTTGTGCACATGCAACGGGTGGTGTTCTTAAACCATTATTGGCACTATTATTATTTTATGCCACTCAAGAAAATGTTTGCATGGGTGAGCAATGAAGCAAAACATCTGGGAAGCTGCATTGGCCCATGAACTGACTTGCTGTCTATGGCTGCTGGCCCTTTGAGGTAGTCCAGAAAAGAAACACCAAGTTATAGGAACAGAATCTTGGAAGTCTGAAAGTACCTCTCCCCCCCCTTACTTTTACTTTCCAGAAAACTAGGGAGGGTCCCTTCTGAGAGTCTTTCTCCACCCCATCCCTCCTTTGGACTCAGATTTCATTTATCAGACTGTTGTCTATGCTGTGGATCTTCCTCTTGTTTCCCAAGGTCATATACCTCTAAGGGCAATAACACTATTTACCTGACATGACATTTGATGACTAACAGATTCAGCATGGCATAAGTTTCTGTGGCTCTTCTGAGGTCTGCAACTGGGGCGTTTTGGGACAGAGGAGTCCAAAAACTCATTATCACATCTGTGAAAACACAATTGAAACTGCCATCTTGACTTTTTTGACCCTCCCTGCAAATGCTCCAGCAAGAATTGCAGCACCAACAAACACCCATAATTCCCATGCTACCTATGATAGGTAGTGCTCAAGGGCCATTTTTATATATCTGTATCTATAAAAGAGCCACTGTGATTTAATAGTTAAGGTGCTATATTAGAATTGGGGAGACCCAGGTTCTAGTCTTCCTTCAGTCACAAAAGCTGGCTGGGTGACTTTGGGTCAGTCCCTTTCTTTCAGGCTTACATTGGGAAGTCCAAAAACATTTATCTACCAACTTGCATTAGCCCAATTGGTCTAAAGATACGTGGTTTTTAAAAGCATTTAAGTTAATCAAAAATTAAAATCATCCAAATCTCACAAAATAGTTAAATCTCACAAGGTGTTTGTGACTTTCCATGAAGTTAGTTGTGGCTGAAATTTTAATTTTTAAAAATGAATTGTTAACTTTTACTTGTTTGTGCCACAGCATTGTATAAGGTGCATTGATGGTCCCAACTTCCTTAAACAATTGCTGACTACAGTCTATTTCATCAGATACAAACCTGGGGCCAACGGTCCCTTGGTTACTGATAATGTGGAATCACTTTCAGGAAAGAACTGGGGTGTCAGATGAGGACCGTGATGCTTTCTTACCTTCTTCCATTGCTTTGTGCAATTCTTGCAGCCAGTTGGTAGAAAAACAGAGAACAAATGGCTGCAGGGTGTTCACAGTCCAAAAGGTCAAGATGGCTAGTCCCACCTTAGGCACGAAGCCAGCTGGGTGACCTCAGGCCTGTCACTCTCTCTCAGCCCTCGGAAGAAGGTGGCAATGACAACCCACTTCCAAAAAACCTTACCAAGGAAACTGCTGGGAATTGTCCAGGCCGTTGCCAAGAGTCAACGCTGACTCAAAGGCAACAAAACAAAAACAAAAACAACCCCCCACCCAACCCTCTTGACTTTTTTGACCATACCCTGCAGATATTCCTGAATGGCTGGAAGAGAAGGAAAGAATAATTTCATTACATTTTGCATTCATGCTATGAAATGAAATTGAGACAGGGCAACCCATGTGGCTTTAAACGCAGCCTGGGATCAATTTTCAGCATAGGTGGGAGTGTAACCATGAAGCACTCTTGTGGGCCAGCTAGGCCAAAGTCATTACTCATGTGGCTGCCTATTTGTTTGTCCTGCCATGGCATGACTGTGCAACTGCAAGTCAGCATTTGCTTAGAGCCCCTTTTTATCAGGTTCTGCTTCTTACATGTGTGTGCTCCACAAACCTGCTCAGAACAAGGCATCCATGCAGCGGGCATGGGCTTTAGCACAGCCCCATCTCTTTGGAGATTTCCAATGCCCAGATGAAATGTGGGCAGATGTAGAATGCCTGTAACAGCAGCCAACAATATGGTGTCTTTGCATCCCAGCTGAGGTCCACAGCAGCTCTTGTAACTTCTTGAATGGGATGCAATCCCTCCTCTTGATGTGCTGATTCTCATCACTCCTGAAAATTAATCTGTCTCCACAAGGCATTCCCCTTTTCATCTTATGACACAACCCAAAGATTTCTAGGAAAACCAAATGAAAATTTCTGATTAGTGCTTCACTTTGAGTGCAAAACATTGAAAGGTTCTTTCTCAAGCACCAGGGTGTACAATGTGATCAAACAGGGCATTAAAACACTGAACCGGCAAATAAGAAATCTATGCATTTCTCAAAGGAAAGGAGGAAGAGTGTGTATGAGAGAGAAATGATACCTATTTCCACAACGGTGTTTCCCTCACCAGGGCAGGGAGAGAGTGTCCCACTGTACATCATTCCTTCGACTTTGCACTTGGATTTTAATGCTGCCTGACTCAGTTTACTTTTCTATGTAATGGGGCTTATGTGGCTAGAGCAGAAAAGGGTGTGTCCAAAAGGTTATACTTCCTTTGCCCACACTTGACCTTGGATCTTAACATAACTTGTCTTCCCTGCGTGTTTTAATCCTGTCTTTTGGGTGCAACAAATAGGAGTTGCAAGCTTTTGGACTGCCAGATGCTCTCCTCTCCCCCCAGCCTTTTTTTTCCTGTAAATACCAAATTCTTCAAAGGCCTCCCCCATGCTAAATTATATTGATTTTATTTGTTATGTAATGTGAGAATTTTTTTCTTCTTTAACCATAGGGTGGCTCCCAACCTGGTTCAGCAATTTTATTGATAAGGCAATCCCTGAGGTCCATATTACAACCTAAAAGGAATCCACAGGAAAAGGGTTGGAGCAGGAAGAGAAAAAGAAGCAACGTGGTGCACTGACAAGTTTTGTTTCTGGGGTGTCCCCAGGGTCTGGTCAAACACATCAAGATGCACATAAAAAACAGCCTCCACCTTGACTTTTTCAGCCATGCTCTGTGGACACCTCTGCAGTTTGTTTCAAAGACTTAACAGCCATACTTCTCAAATATCTAGAGCTGAATTCTCTATTAAACAGGTGGTATAACTAAATTGAAGCTCAGGAATGAGTAGCTGTAGGAATAGTGTAGTTACATACTGTAATTGTATGTGGGAATGACCTTGGGAGATGGAAGGGCGAGCCGCAGAGTAGACAATGGTCAGATAAGAGGGATCCTTCAAGAGATCCACATAGGGCAGGAATGACATTTAATTGGTTTTGTTTACTGTGCCACTCAGTTTGAGCCTAGTACCTGTCCTTTAACCCACTGAGTACCAGTTTCCATGTGCTTTTTATTTGTACAGGATCGGCTCATTCTGACTTCTGCAGCCTTATCCTGACTGGACGTTATCACAGGATCAGATATCCAAGCAATGATGTTGATGGTAGTCCAATGTACATTTAAGCATTTGTGGCTTGGAGCTACTTCCAATTTCCTTCCAGTGTAGCTGTGACATTGTTGAAGGCCCAATTTTTTTGTTTTTATAATTGGTGATGTTGGAAGTTGCAGGGCTTGGGCAAGGACCAATTCACCCTTGATGGAAACTCCTGCATCTCAGCTCCTTGGCTGTTGCTGCACCTCACAGATGCTAAGCCACCGTAATATTCCAGTATCCTCTTTGTCCTGTTTTCTTCATATTTTGAATCAAACACAGCATCAGACAAGGATGGGAAGCAAGGAGGGTGATGTTGACACTCATTGGTCAGTTGGAGGATGCACCATTGGCTCTGGTCAGCTCAACCTAGCAATGGCTGCAGCGAGACGCTTGCAAGCCCTTGTGAAATTTGAGGAAAAATAACAGTGGTTGTGTGGGAAAGCCCTTCCTTGCAATGTTTGATTGAAATCAGTGGGATGCATGAGTCAGAGACAGACTCTGTTTCCTTTCCTCCTGCCTATTTTCCTTTCCTCCTAATTTTTTAGCAAATGTCCTTCTGAGCAATCAATCAGAGTCACAGTGAGATTTGTGGGGGCCCTAATTCCTCTTGGGATTCATAAATCTCATCATGGGTAAGCAGTTTCAGACATCTTGCTTCCCATAGCAGCAGAGGGAAAACCGGAAGCACATGGTGTATAATTTATGCTAGGACTCTAAGCTCTATGGCAATCTTGGGGATGTTCAGATCTTGCTTTTACTTGATGCTGCATCTGGCCAGTCAAGCTGTAAGACATCTGCAGAAGGTCACCTCTGTGTCCAATCCTATCTTGGAACTCCGGGTCTCTGAAGAACAAATAGTACTCATCTGAATGGGGTGGAGTGGGAAGGAGCTGAAAACAACTTGCTGGAGATGAATTTAGTAACAGGATTCAGAGCACAGCAGGTGCCAGCGCATTTTGAAACGAACAAACACCAAGCTGTTTTTGCCCTTCTTCATCATATCTTCCAGCTTGAATAAACTTAACCCAGCATGGTCATTGCATAACAGCCTCAATCTCCTCTGATTTCCTTCGCCCTAGATAAATAAAGCAAGCCTTGTTTATTCATGAGTGGGAAGATTTACAGGACTCACAGAGTAAAGAGGTCTAACAAAGGATGAGTTCATCCTTTCCTTTTGGCCTAACAAAGAATCTGAATAAAGAATGGTGAAAATGTAACTTTTTAAAGCCAGTGGAGTTTATCGGCTGTTTCAGAGCAATAGAGTTTATTCAGAAGTCAGTCCCTCTGAGCTAAATGGGAG
The DNA here is from genome assembly GCF_035149785.1 of Candoia aspera. NCBI lineage: Eukaryota > Metazoa > Chordata > Lepidosauria > Squamata > Candoiidae > Candoia > Candoia aspera. The sequence goes on along the minus strand of NC_086158.1, from coordinate 93,064,590 downwards.
TTCCCCTCAGCAGGCAAGGCTGTCCAGAGCAAAAAAGTCAAAATGGCAGCCACCACTGCAGAGTTGTGGGTTACCCTCTCGACTTTTCGGACCCTCCCCTGCAGTTGCTTCTAGCAGCAGATCTAGGACTGTTAATTTAATGGACCTATTCCGTGTGATATAATCTGAAATTGGTTCTGTTAAGTCCTTTTCCACCCAAGCATTAGGTCAGGGTGTGTGGCAAAGGGTGCAGAAGGGGCTGTGATGACTCCAGTGCTCTGCCAGGTCTAGCAATGACACAAATAAGACAGAGCAGTCTCCAACGTGACACCAATAATGTCATTCTCTCTGATGGAGAATTTTGTCATTGTGTACAGTGTAACCGTCACTCTGCTGTGGCTCCTGGGAGGAAAGTGAAGGATTGCAGCTGTTCCAAAGTAAATGTGTATCAGGTTTCCATCTTAACACATGGATTTCATTTTAATTTAATACTGCCTGATGGGTCCCACCCCAAACGATGAGTGTGTGTTTAAACTTTTCCAATTGCCCATCTTCCTTATTACTCTTTCTCCTTGGCCACCGATGGAATGCAGAAAAGTCATTTCTGCTCTACCTCTGGGAAGAAATTTCCTGCTACCTGGGACACACCCTTTAGCAACCCCTAACCCATCTCTTGCTTACCCCATGCCTAGTTGAACTGACAGAAGGAGAAGCATTCCAGTACATCAGGCAGATCAAAGGCTTCACTCTTTTACAGTATCTGGTATGGTCACTCATTTAAATTAATGCTAGATCTGACCTTGCAGACCTGAAGGCTAATTCCCAATGCCCTTCCCTTTGGAATACCATTTCTTAGGAATTAACAAAACCTTATAAGAAGCTTTCAGAGGATCTTAAAACAGCTGGGGATATCATTTCTCCAGCTGACCATGAGCACAGCCAGATACCATGTTGTTATGCTTGTGAAGCTGTGAACACGTTTGGTGACTTTGAGTCAGTTTTTTTTTACTCTTAGCAACTGCCTGGACAAGTCCCTGCAGTTTTCTTGGCAAGGTATTTCAGAAGTGGTTTGCCATTGCCTGCTTCCGAGGGCTGAGAGAGAGTGACTGGCCCAAGGTCACCCAGCTGGCTTTGTGCCTAAGGTGGGACTAGAACTCACAGCCTCCCAGTTTCTAGCCTGGTGCCTTAACCACTATGTCAAACTGGCTCTCAACTAATAATAATAATAATAGACAATAAAAAGAAAAGAAATGCATATCTGGTTGCCTCCACTCCACTCCCCTCACCTTACCACCTTTAAATATTTTATGAGAAAGGTTTCCATTGCATTCCAGTGGAAATACAGTAACTTGTGGCTGCAAGATAAATGAATAAGAACATCTCCTATTCTATTCTGTTCTATTCTATTCTATTCTTAAAGAAAAGAGAAGAATAAAACAGAATGTTCTTGTTCATTTATATTGCAGCCGCAAGTTACTGTATTTCCACTGGAATGCAGTGGAAACCTTTCTCATAAAATATTTAAAGTGGTGATCTGCTGGCTTCAACACTGTCACTTATGAAACCTGGGTCTGAGTGTTATTACTATTGCTGTTGCTGTTAGTACTGCTGTTGTTATTAAACTATGGAGCTCTCTTGAAGCCTCTAATGACATTTTGCTGCATCAAAATACTTTTGCTGCATTGAAATGCTTCCCCCCCTTTTTTTTTGAGGTGAGGGGAGGCAACCAGATATGCTTTTCTGGAACTGCCTTGCATTTGGGCTCTGAGCCCTTTCTTATTAAGTGCCAATGAAACCTCCGAAGACTAGAGTAAAATTTCCACATCACTGCCGGAAAAGGAGCAAGCTGGAGCTGTGTGTACCAAAGGGATCCCTTGAAGAACAGCACGTTAAGGCTGCTGCATTTATGAATAAAGTCAAGCATTATCATTTTTAATAGGAATTAAAACAGCTAGAGGGAGAAAGAGGGCAGCTCTGTGATCAGTGCAAAGGAAAACACTCTAACCATTTTAATTAACTGTATTTTAATAGCTTTGGTTATAATTGAATAATTTAAATACCAAGGGGAAACACTTAAATCTCCTAAAAGCTTTCTTTTTATTTACATTTTAAATACCGGTCTTGGAGAAAGAATGATAGAGGAAGTGCTGGGGAGGAGACGGAGGGGAGGAGAGAGAGATGAAGGAGGATGTGTCTTCTTCTTTTTTTTTCCTCCTGCAGCTGCCAGACTAAAACTGGAAGTATTTATGGGATTTTAGTCACTGCTTTGCAGAGCTCCAGATTGAGTCCTAATGAATTACCTCCCTCCCCCCTCTTCTTCCTCCCATGCAGAAAATATTACACAATCTTGTGGCACTATTACCCTTGACTTCTCAAGTCATAAAAAGTGCAGGAAGAGGGAAAACAAGGGCAGCAAGGATCATCCATAATTTGTTTGTCACTTCGGCACCCACAAAATTTTAAAAAATTAAGAAAAGGGTGCTGTGGGGAGAGAGAATCACCACAAAGGATGGCTGTGTGGCATGGCCAATGGTGTCACAGACCTTCTGAAATTGTGGAGCCTCTCCTACTCCATTCATGTGCATCGGGTTTCAGCCAGGGCCACATGGGTTTCCTGAGAGTGGTGATGATTCATTCTTAAAGACGGTGATGTGGAGGTCAAGCCACATGCAACACTCAACTGCTTGGCTGCCACCAAATACCCCTCAGGTCTTTTAATCCCAAAATGGCCAGATGCAGATGGGAGCAGGCAGCCTGAAATTCTTTCTTAGGCTTACTAATGACTGGGGCAGAAGTTGGTTCTCCTTTGTGGCTGGCCACCTTATTTAATCTTAAACAGTTCCCAAAATCCTTAATTGTTCCCTCTACATCAACTCTCTTCAGTCTGGTAACCTTCAGATGCATCAGGACAGGAAGTCCCAAAATTCCCAGGGATCATATCAGCTTGGAATTCTGGGAACTGCAGACCCATCATGTTTGAAGGTTGTCAGATTACTCCTTTGGTCAATCTTTTCTCCATCACTCTTGGTCAGAAGCTATTGCTAATAATTACTCTTTCTTTTTAACACATGTAATTTATTTCTATTGTTTATATTTCTTATTCACTTTGCATGTTTGGATGGGCTTTACCCCCTGTTCTTCCCCATCAATTACTCCCTTTCCCAACTATAAATAACAACAAATGAAAACAGAAAATGTCCTCCTATAAAACTGATTGAATTTGATAAAATTCCTTTGCAGTAACACATGCAATATATTTTTTTGCCATCACATATGTACTTGCATATGAATAGTATACACACATTTACAAAAAAAAAAGCTATGCCCTTTTAGCTAATCTTGAGTATGTAAAGCAATCTAATTGTGTGTAATAAGTGACACCAGGAATTAAGCAATAGTAGCCAGGAACTGGTTTCATCTCCAGTGACCCAGCTGTTGGGTGTGGGTGGCTTTCATTAGATGGTGCTTTCTAACAAATGAGAAGCTGAAACCCTGACAAACTAAATGCTTCAGTTCATTATCCATCATTTACTCTCTGCCAGTTGAAACTCGAGTCATCTAAGGTGGGCCTCCAAGCAGATTCTGGCATGTGATAGAGAATACCAGGGCAAAATGCACGAGCCTGCTAGAACTGCAATTATTTCCAATTCTTTTTTTTTTCCCCCAATAAAAATGGAGCCAGAAAGAACACAAGTACTCCCTTTACATTGAAGCAAACTGTTTACTCATTTCTTTGTCATCATTTCATCAAGTCCCCCATTTCATTCATCACACTGATTGGCACCAACTTCATGGGGTTTTCAAACAGGTATCTTTCTCAGCAACACTGGAGTAAGTAAGGGTCACTCTGATTAGGACCCCTGATAGTAGTCTGATCACAGAGGTCACTCTGATCTGAAGAAATTCTTCCACTTGTCTGGACAACATAGCATTTTATGGAAAGATGGAGGATAGTTGGTATGCTTTTTGTGTGACTGCCATGGCATTAACATTTGCAGTGGGCTAGAGCTTTGGAGGGATGAAGCAGAACAGGAATGTTACAGTAGGCTTTGACTTATAAGAGGGTGAGATACATTTGTCCATCCATTCTGTCTCAGGCACATGACAATCTCTTCAAGGCTACCTCTGGACATTCAGTTTTCTTCTAGGAGCACAAGGCATTGCACATGGGAAACTCTCCTCATTTATTGTTATAACAGTTTGAGATGAGATGATTTTGAGTGATTTGGGGCCAATCATTCAAAGTATATATTTGAGCCTGGTTTTTTCCATGCTGAATTCACCACCTTAGCCATGATACCACACTATTTTACAACATTATAATAAAAGTTAGGTGATATTTTCCAAGAAGCAATAACAATATTATGTAATGAAGAATCGTAACTGCCCATGTTTCACATTCTGGACCAGCTGCAGCCTATCTAGGGTACATGTGTGAACTGATCAAGCCATGAGTGATTATCTAAAGGGCTGCCCAGTCCAGAAATGTACACAACTGGCACACAATATGCTGTGTGTCAGCACAATGTACAAAGGTTTTCCTAGCCACAGCTTCCCCCTGCTCCTTGGGCAGGACCTCCAAATTGGGCACCAGTCCTGAATAAGGAAGTACAACCCCATTCAAGAGTAAAGATGGAAAATTTTGTGGTTCTGTGTGGTCCAAATACAGCGACTCCTAGTAGGGTTGCGCCTGAGTTTGTTCCTCCAATCCAGACGCCACAGCATCTAGATACTGGGCTAAGACCTTGACTGAATTGCATGGTGAGCCAAGGATCAAGATATATTGATGATATCTGACCCTAATCAATGGATAACATCACCCAGCAGCCACATACAGATGCTAAACAGGAGGGGCAAGAGTGTTGCTGAGGCTCAATTTCTCTTTCTCTCTTCCCCCACCTTGCTAACACTAAATGGAACAGAGAAACAAGGAGAACCATTGCACTGCCACGCCCCCCACTCCTAATTGCTGTAGGCAGTCCAGAAGGATATCCTGATTGACTTTTATCGAAAGCCACTGAAATATATAGGTTTAAAGGATAAGTATGAGGCACCTGTCATTTCTGTTGACCAACCATTGAGGGTTGGCTCCCAAAAAGTGGGGACTGACAGGACAGGAGCAAAGAAGTCAAGTTGTGCTACTTCCAGCTTCCACTTCTCCACTCCTTCAAAACTCCAGGTCCACCTAGGGAGACTCTGGCATAAAATTAGCCAAAGGTGAGATGGAACTAAGTAATTTACAAAATAAGGGTTTCACAGAAAGGAGGCTAAGACCAGCTCAGTGGAGCTTTGGCCATTTTGATTATTTTGAATTGGACTGGATATGGGAATACAACCTTAACTCTTGAAATGGTGAATCGTTAAAAGCCTTTAATCATAGCTTTTAATCAGACTATCTGTGTAAAAGAAAACCTGCATTTTTCAGTCTGCGCACTAATTTACTTGGAAACCAAAAACATTTCTAGATACTTTTATTGTATAGAATTTACAATGGAAGATGCATATCCCATGTCAGCCCTATTAGTATACAGAACTGAGATAAGTTCATATTCTTTTTGACATAAGCTACCAGGCATGAAAAGATGTTTATAGCATGGCTCTCTTTCTTCATTAGAAATGTGGAAAATGGGAACTTTATATAAAATATATGACAGATGTCAAAGAAATTGATATGTTGGAAGACCTTTTTTTCCCCTGCTTGCAGCAATTGGAAAAAAGTTGAATAAAGAGTTACATTGACTTATCTCAATCACCCTTGGGAACAACATGGAAACAAGAAGTCTTGTTCTAATGATTTCTTCATACTGTTGACTAAAAGGGAGCAAATCTACTTAGAGTAAATTTCCAGAAATGTGGTAATTTTTTTCTGCTTTTTGTTGTTGTTGTTGCATTATTTGCAAATGTCCTCACTTAGCCAAAGCGTCAATATATCAGCTACCAACTCAACCACCCTAGAATTGATGTATTTACATTTTTAGACTGCTCAGTTGCCACAGCTCCCTGATCAAATAATTTAGAAACAAAATACAAGTTAACAACAATGCAAAACACAGCCAATAAGAGGAAACAGTGGATCAGTTTGTGCGCCGAACTCATCCATAGAGTGATTTGCTTCCTTTCAGCCCAGGAAGCTGGCAAGCACAGTCCTTATGGTTGGATTCTGATTATGCCGTTTCATAAACCAAGGTTAAACAAACCATGTCTTGGCTCAATGGGTGATTCCAACCCAAGTTAAGCAGTGAAAGCCATTTAAAAATGTGGTTCTTAATGCATGGGAGAATAAAATGTTTTCCCTTGGTCCTGAGAAGACTGTATGACCTCTAACTCAGTGGGATGGTCCATGAATTAGAAAAGAAGATGCAAGATGACAGAGCAGCCAAGGGGAAAGCAGTATAAAAACAGTAGCAGCCAGATGGAAACAAATGGTCCCTAAAAGGATAAAAATAAAAGCAGGCTATCTGAACAATCCAAATGCTTCTTTAAACACACACACACAGACACACACACACACACTCCATCAAAATGGATAGGGTTTTTTCTGCCAAATCGACCCTCAAATCAATAGCTTCAGTATCTCAACATTGCACATTTTCTATGCATATGCTATTTCTTTTTCTGGAATCAGTGATTTGAGTTTTATTTTTAGTTTGTCCTGAATTTGCACAGTTTTGCCCATGACCTTCAAGAGCCTAAGGAAGAGATGATAATGAGATGAAAACTATAGTTTTATAGTTTTATATTTTAATCTATCTTTTATGGTAAACCACCCAGAGTCCCTTCTGGGAGATGGGCGGTGATAAATTTGATGAATAAATAATAAATAAATAATGGCATGCTTATCTCCAGTCAGGTGATGGCAAAAACACACAAAACTGTGTTTGGGCCTCTAGTTTATTTTTACCCATTTTAGAACATCTGGAGTCTTTCTTGTCCTTTTCTCTTTTTTTAAGAGAGGGGAATCACATCTTCATCAAGCCAGGATAAAATGTTTGAGATGATTTTTCATGACGCCACAAAGCAGGGCTTTGAGAGAATGCACCAAGCTCCATTAAATAATTTAAGATGACAGGAAGATATTATTAGGAGGCAAAAATGCAGTGCAATCCCCATAAGACATCAGAAGAAAGAAACAGGTTTTATTTTAGTCTTTCAGGACATGATTATTTTACATGGACACTGGTGCCCAAATGAGTTTCTAGTTGCCTCAGAAAGAAGCAACAATTTCTGTTGTTTAGAACATGGGCCTGGAGAAGGAAAACCTTAATTTTTTAGCAGCAAACAACAAATTGGACCTTCAACAATTTGCAATGTTCCTTGCCTCCTACCAGCTAACCAGTCATGTGCTTCTTGAAGATATTATGATAAGGAGTTCAAGTAGGTCAAGTCAGTCCTCACAGTTGAGGCTCAACTCAAAGGAGAGTTTCCTCTCCTCCCCTCTCCTCTCCTTTTTTCTTCGCTTTTACATTGAAGAGTCCAAAGTCTGGATGCCATAGAGTTCAACCTTCTTTGAGGAATCTTGTTCCATCTATCTATCCATCTATCTCCATCCATCCATCCATTTATCATCTTTGGTACATCTGCATGCCCTTGAATAGTTTTAGAAACTAAGCTAAGTTTACATCTGGATGGAGAACCATCTGACAAGACTGGGATTTTTTTTTTTTAATTACCTGAAAGTAGGCAATGGCAAACCACATCCATATTGTTGTCAAGGATGTGCCCTTATAATCAGAGTCAAGCTCAACTCATTGGAGACATTGGTTTCTCACAACAGGTGGCTTCATCTAGCTCACTTTGGCTGCTATGAAAAATCTAGGCAGGTTCTGACCTGGTTAGTATTTGGAGGGAAGATCAGTATAGTTGGCCAGCACTGTAGAGAGGACTGGGAAGCTGAAAAAATATTCCAGAAGGAAATGGCAAACCACTTCTATGTTGTTGACAAGAAAGCTGCTTGGATTATCCATGTAGTCATCAAGAGCTGAGCTTCATTTAAGGTTTTCTTTATCTTTCTGTGCCAGGGTATGCAGGTTTAAGCAAACCTGCTGATGCTTTTCTCTTCTTTCTCACTGACTCTATTTCAGGATAAATCCTATTGGTCCAAACTTTATTCATGGAATTATGGAAAATTGGCATTGTAACTTGCCGAACAATTCTGACCATTAAAATGGCATACAGTCAGATTTTCCACTTTGCAGACATATCAGAGCAGAATGCACATGATAACTACACCTGGCTTTTGCTTTGCCAGAATCATTGGTGTGCCTGGGGTTCTAAATTTAATTGTTTTAAAACATGAACTGCTAGGGCTGAAAGCCTTAATCAGTTTAATAGCAAGGCCATGTTTAATTGGTAAGGGCCAATTTAATTAGCACATCATGGACATAATCGAACTAAAGCTAGTTATAGCACAGTCCCAGTGGTACTTGTTATGCCTTGTCTACATCTACACAAGCAGCAAAATTAAGGAACAGAATTCTAAGGTGGTCAAGTGAGCTGAACATCTTCTAATTGCAGATTTGGATGCCATTTTGAAGTCCTTCTGCTCAGTGAAGAATACTCTCTGAAAATGACAAACAACACTGAAGCTGTACAAATGGCAGCATTTGCAAGAAGTAGAAAATGAGTCCAAACTGGTCAATTCCATTCTATCATCTAGTCTATTGTGTGTGAGACTCCGCCCACCCACTTTCTGCTAAAAGTGTTTCTTGAAATTGGAAATTGGGAACAGTGTTACTATAATCGAAGAGGCTTGCTGCTTATCAGGATAGATATCTTTTCTTTTGGTGCTCCTGTCATATACATTTTCTTTGTAATAAATTATCTCATTTTGGGCAATCAGCAGTAGTCCTGATTTTATTTTATTGCTGTACAAGCATATGTTTCTCTAACTTCTCTTCCATTTTTCTACCTCTAGCACAGTAATATGGCTAACATACTCACTTATGAGAAAATTCATGCTGAGAAATCCAGACTCTTTTTTCCCCAACCTAATAAAAATTACCTTAAGAATGTGCTGTGGCCAGTGAGTTGGTAGTATTTAGTTGATCTTGATATGCAGTTTGTCCTGGTTAAGAGTTTGACTGAAAGACCAGAAGGGGATTGTGAAGGTGTATGCTAGACTGGAGAGTTGAAAACAACATCCTCAAAGAAAGCACTTTAATGCATAACACAAGTCACCAGGAGTCAAGCTCAATGTATAAGATACTTCCTTGTTCCTTCAGTATCTGTTATATGTAGCATAGGAGTTTAGTTGTTCTACTGGTCTGACAACACACATACACATTCTAACAGTGGATCTGAATATTATGCAACTTGATAAAAATAGGAAATACAGATTATCATATTGCGAAGACCAAAGTGTGTCTCTCCACACGTGGAATATCTACTGCATGCCCAGCTTATGGATATCATTTTAGAGGAAGGTATCTGAAGATTCATGGATTTTTACCTTGTAGCAATGAAGAGTCTTATACATCCCATCGACACAATGATTCAGGATCACCATGTCACTGGATATAACAGTCTGTGAGAATGTCCTTGAGAGACAGGAGGAGGAGAAGCAGCAGCAGCAGACTAGGCAATGGTTAGAAAAGAGACAGCTTAACCCACAGAAGCAATGGCGACATGGCAAACATCTCAGAAGGGACCCTCCCTAGTTTCTTGGACTGTAAAGGCAAGGTGGGGGGGAGAGAGGAGTACTTTCAGACTTGCAAGATTCTGTTACTGTGACCTTACAATAGAGCCTCGTGTGGCGCAGAGTGGTAGGCGGCCGAAACTCTCCCCACGATCCGAGTTCGATCCCAGCAGAAGCTGGATTCTTGGGTGGCCAGCTCAGGTCGACTCAGCCTTCCATCCTCCCGAGGTCAGTAAAATGAGCACCTGGCTTGCTGGGGAAGGTGATGACTGGGGAAGGCATGGCAAACCACCCCACTCTATAGTCTGCCAAGAAAATGTCATCCCCCCAGAGGGTCAGACATGACTCGATGCTTGCACAGGGGACCTTTCACCTTTTTTTTCACTTATTGGCATTAGATTTCTGCATCACTTTTTTTTCCTTATTCTTTTATCCCAGCTCCAGGATTTGTTTAGGAAATATTATGAATTCCTAGATTCATACTTCTTTGGTTAGGAAAGCTCATGTGACCATTACAGGAAGCATGGATCCTTCGCTATTGACCTTCATTTACCCACAGTGAAATCAGCACATTGCTGCATACTATGAGAATACTAAGGCATTTAAACATTAATATGTTCAATATGCGATTCCTGATCAGCTGAGATCAGTGAAAAAATATGAATATCAAACAATAATGAAACAAAGATATATTAGAGCAATGTTTATCAGCGCGTAGAATATGTACGAATGGGGAAGGCAATGGCAAACCACCCCGCTCTATAGTCTGCCAAGAAAACGGCGTGAAAGCGGTGTCCCCCCAAAGGGTCAGACATGACTCGGTGCTTGCACAGGGGACCTTTCACCTTCACAACTTTACAATAAAGGTGGTGTTAGTACTCATGGTTAGTGCTTCTTGCCTGGACTACCTGTAAGGGCTGACACTGGAAGATAAGCACTTCTCACACTCAGGTTGAAGACTATCCGACGAGATATTGGAGAAGATGGCAAATTGAATAGCACTGGTAGTTATGATGTGGCTGGGTTAAAGCTGGAAGTCCAGCTGCTGATTTGCCCAGAGACAAAAGCAAAGTCTGCTGCAAAGATATGTATATTATTGGCATATGGAATGTCAGAACCATGAACCAAGGCAAACTTGACATTGCCAGAGCTGAAATGTAAAGATTGAACATTGACATTTTAGGAATCAGCTAACTGAAAGGGATTGGAATGGGTCACTTCACATAAAAGGAGAATCAGATCTTCTGCAGACCAGAAAATCATAGAAGAAATTGGAAAAGCTATCATTATTAACAAATGGATGTCAGTGCTTGAATGCAACCCCCAAAATTGAGAATGATCTTCAAGCCCGTGTATTTTATGCATTCCTCTTTCTTTCTATTCTCAGGCTTTCTACATGAAGCCATCAGTACTTCAACAGGCTTTGCAAGTTGACATCTAATTCAAGGTTAAAACTGGTGGGAACTGGGGTCAGAATAATGCCACTTGAAAGAAACATTTTACTTCAGCCTGAGCCCTCCATATCAGTACTGCTAGTGGGGGTGTGGAATCACTATATCAATTTGCTTAGCAATTCCTCTCTGTTCCTTCTCTGGAATCATAGGCTGGGACCATGGAATCAGACTGGGGAAGACGGTTCTTGTAATGGGGCACACACTCCCAGAAAGTAGTGGATTGGGCCCTTGCAGATCCCATGTGGTGGTGAGGTCTCTAGACCTTTCATTTGCAATTTTACTCTTCTGTCCCCTCAAATCCTGGAAGGTGTTACCTTGGTTATGTTATCACCAGCCTCCATTCCCCAGAGAAATCCCTTCCAGGCCTGGTTTATTCATAAGAAGACAAATGGCAAATAGTTTGATGAGATGGAAAAGCCATGTACTAAACGCTGGTCCTGTTTTTTCAGAATGAATGTCACTCTAAATGTATATCGAAGTTAAAAACTGGGGGCAGTTGAGAAGCACGAAAGAAAAGCCAAGAAAAGAGAGGAAATGATCAGTGATTTTTGAAGAGGTTGATCTAGGCTGATGTTTCCTCAGCCAGAATCTCCTCACACACATATACAAAGCAATGTCCCACAGCTCAAATCACAGTCAATAAGATTAAATCTATACTACCCAGGGCCACAACTGGGGCACAACTGGGGGGGGGCAAGGGGGACATGTGCCCCAGGCGCCACGCTGGGGGTGTGTGTGCCAAAATGGACATGGAATCCATGTTTGTCCCGGGTGACACAGACCCTAGTTGCGGCCCTGATGCTGCCATCTAGTTCCATTGGTCCCTAGTTACTGTAGAATACCTGATACCAAATCTAGATCTCCATGGGATGGAGTTTCTTTTTCTAACCCAAATTTGATTGATTGATTGATTGATTGAATGAATAAATAAATAAATAAATAAATAAATAAATTTATATGGCAGCCCAACTCACACATGGCAACTTTAACTACAGTAGTCCCAAAGGAAGAGCTCTGAGGAAAACAAAGAAAAAAGGCAAAAGCAAAATGGAGGCCCACATCTATTTAAAAGCCCACTTGAGGAGAACCTTGCTGCTCCTGATTGGTTCTCCAGAGTCAGTTTTTATGGCCTTTGTCTCTGTCCATTTATCTGAGTTGACAGCTTCAGGTTTTCTTTTGAGTCTTTCATTGTCTAAAGCCCATGGAACGGGATTTCCTGCTATTCACCTATGACCTAAACAGTCCGATCTCAGATCTAGATATCCAACTCCAAGTTCAAAATTTCACACCTCGGAGGCCTTGTGTCCAGCAACAGCCTTCTAGTCTTGACCCAGGAAGATCAGGAATTTCAGCAATACAATAGTAATGTATAGAGTTTTACATGTCAAGCACAATGCAACGAGGCAAGGCAATCTTTTGTAACTTTTTCTTGGCATGTATTGTTATGAAATATTCAGTTGAAGCTGGCTAAAGTTTAAACCCCACCAGGTTTTCCTCTTACCATTCTTGTTCTGGCTGCAAGAGAAGGTTAGCCTCCTTTTACTAATGGGGTAGCTTTTATCCCAGTGCATAATAACATAAAAGGAAAATGAGACGGGAATTCCCTTTTGCTTATCATCCTTGCCAAGAAGCCCAGCCAAGTGCCTCTCCACTAATGCCACCAACTGTGCTCCGTGAAGGAAGAAAGTCAGCTTCTTTGCAGCTTCTCCTCAGCCTTTTGCATGGTGATCGACAAAAGGAAAGTGAGGTCCACAGAGGGTGGTTCAACAAACCACATTAAGGAACTGCTCTCAACAATGGCCTGTCTTAAACCTCCGCTGTAGATTGTGGTATATTTCACCAGGGGAGGTCAAAAGAGGAATTGGATTTATATCTTTGTGTTTCCTGAGCCTTGGCTGGCTAATAACAGAGGAGGCTGGGTCTTGAATGGCATTAAAGGCTGTGAGTATTTGATGTTAATCAATGACTGCCTGTCACAGTGGGAGTTTGCCCATCTCTGCCTTAACAGAGTTAAATTGTTAGATCCAGCTGGGCTAGACTGAATTGAAACACGCAATCAATACTCTCTCCCCAGAATCAATATGTAAAAATAACTCAGTGATGCAAGCAACCTGAGGAAAGTGTCAGGAGGAGCATGCTGACAAAAAAATGCTTTTAATGCATCTGACCAGTAATTTTGTGCATGCTGTTGAAGATTAGATAGATAGATGGGTGGGTAGATAGATAGATAGATAGATAGATAGATAGATAGATAGATAGATAGATAGATAGATAGATAGATGATTAGACAGACAGACAATAGGTAAAGATAGTCTCAAAATAATTGTCCATGCAAGTTCACAGGGCACATGCTTCTCATTTGCTTTTTCATAGCTGTTAGCTATCAGTGGTTTGTATTAATCTCTGTTAGCTCTCCATGGACAATCCGATCATGTATGACATTACGACAACACCAACTGTCACAGAATTGTAGTACTTTTAATAGGCCCAAGTTATTTCTACATCTTGTCAAAATGGGGGGAAAAAAGGATCAGGAAGGAACTTGGATTCAGTCGGAAACTAAGGACCTCAGTTAATGTAAGAATTTAAGAACTGCCTTGATGGATTAGATAAAAATCCACCCAACTTTTTTTTTCCCATTTCCAAAAGTGAAGCCCAAAATTTCTACAAGCCCAGAAGTCAAAGATATCTTCTGTGATTAGTCCTAATATTTGGTGTGTGTGATAGGGCTGCTGTATTTGGGCTGCAAAAATCTGGATGACCACTAGTTGGCAACAAAGAGATCATTCTATTTTTGGCAGTTCTCTTTCCTATCAGAGCATCTGGTAGAAACTACAATGATATCACTGTAACATTACAATGATGTACTGTATATGATGTAATGTGCAATGATGTCATGATGCATATGACATCACTTGCCCCCAGTGAGGATGGCCATGATCATACCTGTGTAGCTAGATTTATTGTTCATTAAATTAGCAAGCTGTCAAAACTACTAACTTGTAGCAATAGATTCTATCCATTGATCATCCATGTGGCTTTCTAGATACCATGGGTTGTTATCTGATATGGTACTGGTTGGCATGATTTACTTGCAATTTAATTCTACTGTTTGGTTGTGAATTCCTGTATTTTAGTTCTTGGTAGATATAAAGCTGAAAAGGCTCATTTACAATGATTGAGGCAACAAGTGTGTGTGTCCATGTGTGTCTATTTTTTACTTAAACTAATAAGAAAAAAAGTGGTCAGGAATTATTACATTTTGCAGACTCTGGGAAAGTATTTAGTCCATTGTGAGTGATATAATGTACGCATTTTCATCTAATTTAATCATACAAACACCTATTCCAAATTATTGTTTCTGCCCAACTTCTGGAAAACATGAGCTCAGGTTGACCTACATTGGGAGATTACCCATTTTATCTTCATAATCTTTTGGGGAGTAGGTTGACCTGAACGTGTGTGATGATCTCTGATTACCCAAGAATAGCACAGTCCCAGAAAGTCCAATGAGTTTAATGGTCAAAACCAATTGCCCCCTAAACCACATGGCATTTCATTTCATCTTCCAAATATCTGCAGGTAGCTTCGTGTGGTCCTTCAATGTATGTGCAATGTTTGTGGTGTGTATATTTATGAGGTTGTAAATGAGAGGGGGGAGAGATGTACTTTCAGACTTGAAAGATTCTGTCAATGTGGCTTTACGATAAAGTAGAATTAGCTAATCTGGTTATGTTTCCTGTATGGTCTACCTCGTAAGGCTGACATCAATCTTGCAAGTCTGAAATTACATCTCTCCCCCCCGACTCCTCCTTTACAGCACAAGAAACTAGGGAGGGTCCCTTCTGAGCCTCTTGCCCTGCCCACATTCCTGCTGAGGGCTCAGCTGCCTTTTATCTGACTGTTCCCTTGGCTGCATCTCTTCGCCCTGTCTCCCAAGGTCATTCTCACATACCATTACAGTTTGTGAGTATATATAGAAAGTTTTCCGAAGTATTGTTTGAAGTCTTGTATCTTGTAAACCACCTTGGGAAGGTATTATACTCTGAAATGTGGCTGAAGAAAATTTTCACTACTACTAAGTAATACCTCCTTTTAATCAAACTCAGCCTCTGGAGGCTTTATGTGACTATACTTTTCTTAAAAGTGACTATACTTTTCTTAACAGTGATGTAGAAGTAAATTGCCATCATCTACTTATAGGATGGTTTTCAACTTCCCAATCTACTGTGCAGCCCTGGGATTCCTGTGGTCTACTGTTCATGTAACTAACGAGACCTGATCCTGTTTAGCTTGCAAACAAAAACATCTGCCACCTGCAGAGGTTTCCATTCCTCTTATTATGTGAAAGAATATGCATATATCCAATATACAGTTGCTGTTTTTCATATTGCAACAGGGATATTGTAATATTGTAAAGAGTAATAAGAAGGACCCTATCAATGGCTGTTATCTAATAATCACTTACTTGGGAATAAGCTCACTGAACACAAGATGGTTTATTTTATTAGGCATACACGAGGCCACATGTAAATCCTGTTGTCATTTGTTTACAACACCTTGTTTAATGGAAAGATCCAGAGATGTAGAAGGTTAAATAGGCTTCTGCCAAAGTAAAAAGGCCTACAGTTCAGTCATTTCATCTATCTTGAAACTGACTTACTTCTGCTACATTCTGGAGAAAGAAAAAATAATTCGGGAGAAAGAAAACAGGAAGAAAATAGAGCTGTCTGTGATTTTTTTAAAGAGAGGGATTCAGAAATGATGGTCACCACTCAAAATGGCTGCTTCTTTGACACTCATGGGGGACCCTCCATTTTAGGGAGCAACAGTTGAAGTTCCGGGGGGGGGCACTTTTATAGAGTTGGTAAATCATTCCTCCAATGGTCCATTTTATTAAAAAATGCTAGGCTAAAATAACCCTCTAGAGAAAGAATAATAATTGAGGCAGCTTGCTGAAAATACAGTTTATGACATTTTATAACTGTAAAAAAATGGTATTGAAGATTGTATAAATCTAATCAGTTTGGCGGCGGGGGGAAGATTATGTAGATATACAGAGTTAACAAAACGTTATAGCAAGAAATTTTACCAAAAGAAAATAAATGTATTGACTATGAATATTGACTATAAATAAATAAATAAATATTTATTTATTTATAGTCAATATTACCCTAAAAACTATACTACATATATTTTTCTCCAAAACCTACATCAACAATCAATACAATACATCTTTAATAGACAATAATGCTCAATACAGTGATTATACTTTTCTTGCCAAATTGCAACAGTGAAAGCACGTTTCACAACACACCAAGATGCCATCATTAACTTGTCAGCTAAAAGGAGGAGCACAAAGTCTTCATCTTCTGAAATACTATAGTAGTTAGGCAAAAGAGATAAGATTAAGTCCTTACTCCAGAATGAAAAGAAGGGACGGTGAAGAAGAATATGATCAGGTGATTCAACTTTCCCCAATGAGCAGACACAGAGACATTCTTGTGGAGGGGTCCTGTTTAATCTTCTTTCCAAAATTGCTGATGGCAACATATCATAGCTGTCCAAAGTGCAAGTTCCTCCATGCTTTGGGCATGGTGAGAAAGGAAGCTGTCAAACCAGGTCTGTGAAATAAATCAGTTTTAAGCTGGAATTTAGATCTTTCTCCAGGTCTAGGTTAACAACCTGTTCGCTCCAAATCTCTCACAATATTGAGTGGATAGATAGATGATAGATGATAGATGTATATACAGACACAGATACATAGATGTGCAGATACAAGATTATGTGCCATCAATTCATTGTCGACTGTTAGCTACCTGGTCATTCTCTTCTCCTTTTTCCTTACACTTTTCATATCTTTACAGGCTTCTCCAAAAAAGTATGATAATTTGAGCCTGATCATTTCTGCCTCGAGTGAGAACTCTGGGTTGATTTGTTTGATGATCCATTTGTTTGTTTTCTTGGCTACAAAACAGATTAGTTTAAGCCAATATCGTAAGCTATAGTGATGCATGTTAGCCTTGGTAGAAATCAGGCTGGACTCCAAACTTGACAGAAAGTTGGATACAGAGTGGAGCACACCCAACAAGAATTTTGATTGAGCAATTCTGAAAGGGGCCTCAGAGCAACATTTACAAGCCTGCCTGCCATAAATCAAGATCAAGATCTTTCTCCTATTGATCCTCACAACTACTGGGACATGCTTGTTATTGATGTCTGTAGGTTGAGTCATGGCAACTGGATTTCCTTCTTTTTGGTTGAAACGTTTCGCTGCTTGTCCAAGCAGCTTCTTCAGACTGAAGAAGCCGCTTGGACAAGCAGCGAAACGTTTCAACCAAAAGGAAAGAAATCCAGTTGCCATGACTCAACCTACAGAAAATTCCACCAGGATGACTGAGAATCTTCATCAACTTGTTACTGATGCAACTAACAAAGTGCTGTAATTGTATATTTAGAACTGGACAGAAATTCTTATTTTAATGAGCTGGACGTTACTTCATAAACAGTTAAGTGCCTGGCCTCCTCATCAATTCTGTAAGACCCAAGTGTAAAGGACTGAAAGAGTCTCAGTCTTAGGAACCTGAAAGGTGAATTCCAAAGGAGGAAAACAACCCTGTTGCTGAGATTTCAGTAACTTTACCCAAACCTCTTTCTTAGAAAATAAACTTTGGGAGAATCTTGCTTTCTTTGAAAGTGGGAATGCCAAGAACCTGACAGGTACAAAATTGCATATGTGAAACTCTGGGCCTTTGTAGACACAATACTTATGTTTTGTTTTGTTTTTTCCCCCTAAGAAATTGAGGCTAGGGAACCACCCCAAGGTATTTGAAGCCCAATTTATATTGATGCGATCTCTGTTTTAGGAATTATGGCTTATAAAAGAGCTTTTTGAAAACAAAACTACTTGAATTTGATCTTGGTTGGTGACAAGGCCACTTCCCTTACGTTAGACGGAAAGAGCCCAGAGATGCTTCAGAAACCTACTTGGCATGTAGACAGAATGGCTGTATTGTCTGTATACAGTAGAACCAATACAGGTCTATAAGTGAACAAGTGGATAGGGGGAGAACTCTACTCTTCACAAGGCTTGGAACAATTAATATATATGCATATAATAGTTCAGAACAAGAAGTGCTAGAACACAACTTTGTTTTATCCCTTTCTGGATGGCGTAGAGGTACTATGTAGAACAGGGTTTCTCAACCATGGTTCCGTGGAACTCTAGGGTTCTGTGAGAGGTCACTAGGGCTTCCCTGGGAGATCATGGTTTATTTAAAAAAATATTTCAGATTTGGGTAACTTCACATTAAAGAGGTAAGTTTCATTCTTTATTTTTAGTTTAAGAACACTGTTTGTCCTGACTAAGCAAAGACCACGCCAAGACAAGGAAGAAGTCTCTAGTGTTTTATTACTGCTATTGTAGACAGAAAATCCTACCAAACTGAAGATGTGTGGGAAAACCCAGACAGGTAAACCCCAAAACTCAAGGCGTGTCTGTTCTGGGTTTCTTTGAATGACAGCACAACGTCTCTAAACTACACATGTGTTTTCCCACCTGGATAGGGGCCCCCTCCTGCTCACCATCAGTACTGTTAATGCATATATACAGGCCTACCCATGAAACTAATATAATAATTTTGTAACTTGTGGCCTATATGTGCAGGGGTTCCCAAGGCCTGAAAAATATTTCAAGGGTTCCTCCAGGGTCAAAAAGTTGAGAAAGGCTGATGTAGAAGCTTTTGAGAGCCACAATGGACAATAAGTTTCATAACAGGAGTAGGAGGTGGTAGCATATGACATTTCTACATAAAACATATACAAGGCTAATTAGAATTGAAAAAAAAATGATTACATACATAGTTAAAATGGTATAGCATTCAATTATATCAAAAGAAAAAAAAGGAAAAGAAAAAAAAAGGGAAAAGAAAGGAGGGAAGAGAACCTGGAACTTTATCTCGTCTACAAAATAACTCCATTAATTTTGACTCAAGTGCTTAAAAGTCCTCTTCCTTGCCAAAATGTCAAAGGGAGAAGGAAAGAAAGAAGTTCAAATCAAGTATTTTAAAAATATGTAAAATAAATCAATGTCCACAGATCAGCTGTACCAACAATCCCTGGCTACGAGCATGCCATAGGTTTATACAGGTGAATTCTTATGGAAAATATTGTTATTATATACTATACACACACATATACATACATGTGTGTGTGTCTGCATGTCTGTGTGTGTGTATGTATGTATGTCATCTTGGCTAAAAAAAGCCTTAGACAAAATTAAATTGCTGGGGTTCTCTATGGAAAGTCTGTGCTCGTTAGGATTTGATAATGCTAGAACCGCCCTGAAACAATGAATCTGGGATATAGATCTCCAAACAAATTTAAGTAAGATGCTACACCCCAATATCTGTCATTATCTTCCGGAAGGGTTTGTTCCAGCTTCTTATTTATCATCTATCACAATTTTGAAATTTCGTAAAGCTTTCACTTTAGCCAGGCCAGACGCATTGCCCTCAGCAGTCCTTTTTGGACATTTTAAGGGTACTCCTATGCACCTTCGACTATGTCCATGTGGCGATGGCTCAGTAGAAACCCCAAGACATATGTTGTACTGTTGCCTATATAAGGACTATAGACAGATCCTTATATATCCATTACTGAAGAAATTTCCAGGCAGGGAGAGTGATTTCTATCTAATGCTACTTCTTTTGGACAAGGACCCGAAAATATCGTCCCAGGTTGCCCAGTTTTGTGCTACCATCTGCACAATACGCCGCACCGTCACGTACATTTGGAATTTATTAACATAGTATTTTATTTCAATTTATTTTAGTATTTTCACTTAATTAATTTTGGATTGTAGTATACTAATTGCTTTTGTTATATATATATGTATTAATGTAAGATTGTTGCTATTGTATAGTTTTATTGTTTCTGGCCTTAGGGCTGTAATAAACGTGATGGCATATATTCATACAAAAATTCAGAAGAAGAGTCAAGAGCATTAGCAATGCTGTTTTGGAAAGCAGGGAAGGAGAATGGATGAATAATGCAATGCTGCGCCAGCTCAGACCCAGGTAAACCCTACTGAGATCAGTGGGATTAACGTCCAAGTGAAGATGCAAACTGCTGTGGAGAAACAAAATTGAGGAAGGGTTTATTTCAGTAAATGCTTCTTTCTGCTAAAGCTACTGTGTTGGTACTATGAATTTTTGCCATCACTGTTTCTCCTGAGCCACAAATTTCACATCCATTATCACTAATCCTTACAAAGTGTTAGACCTTTTTCTATTAAGGTAAAATAAAGTTTTCTTGAGGCAAGCTCAACTCCGGGTGACTATAAGTTGTTTTCTATAGTATTCTGGGGTTTTTAAAATCCCTAAACTAGCCTGCACCCCTGAGATTTCCTGGTTGCCTCACATCCATGTATTAACCAGGTCAGATACTGGTTTAGCTGTTTAGGATCAGCCAAGGTTAGACCATAAGTTCTAGTCCTGCCTTAGGCATGAAGCCAGCTGGGTGACCTTGGGCCAATCCCTCTCTCAGCCCTAGGAAGGAGGCAATGGCAAACCACTTCCGAAAACCTTGCCAAGAAAACTGCAGGGACTTATCCAGGCAGTCTCCAAGAATCAGATACAATTGAATGGGGTGGGTGGGAAGTTCGCTCCATACTGCTCCTTACTGTGACCAAAGGCTATTACCATCCATATAGGGAAAAGCTGGAAAGTTGAAGCTGACCAAAGATGGATAACTTAACCTAAGAGTTCAGGGCTGAGGTGAGAACACATCTGGAAACCCCCCCCCCCCCAACACACATACTTCTTTGCTGTTCATCCTTTCTTGCTGGTCAAAATTAAATGAAAGATGTCTTCCTGGCCAACATAACTGTCCATGCTGATGGTTTTTCCAACATGAGAGTCCATGATAATCAGCCTAGATTGCCTTGATTTAGCTTTTGTAAAAATGTGCTTAAATAAGTGTTATTGCTCTAGCAGAAATAAATGGTCTGAAGGTGCCTAATTGAGGGGATTTATCCCATGGGTCACTCTTTTTGGAGGCCAAGATGTAATCAGCTGCAGGGCAAAGCAAAATCATGACAGAAGTTTCTTTAACACACTACTGCAGCAAAGGAACATAACCTGTAAGGTCCCACCGGCCATTAAAAACTGTTCTTATTTCAGCTGGGTCATGTCAGGTCAACGTTGCTGCATACATTACTGATTTCAGCATTAAAGTAAGCATTTGCTTAATATCAGGACAGTTGTAGCCTCCAGGAGAGCGGCATTTCAGAATAAGAATGGCACAATTTTCAAGAAAGATTCTGTGGTGGGGGAAGGAAAGAAAAGTAGGGAACAAATCCATCCTGATAATGCTGAACATTCAGATTAAGAAATGCTCCAAAATCAATTGAGCGTGGAGGTAGGGGACATAAAGATGGGTATGATGTAGAATGGTTGGAGTAATGGAAAAGAGATGTGCCTCAGCACACATGGTCATGTAACTTTATACACCTTCAACTCCTATGATCTCAGGGCTGAGTGGGGTTCTATGAGCAGAACCTAAAAGGATCTTCCAGCAGTGACCCCCAACATGACAAGCTTGTCTTGGAAGCAGGTAGAAGTGGCTGCACTCCACTTTGTAGGGTTCTGTGGATAACAATGGGGAAATGCAGGAGAGAACACCAGTACCCTGACTGATGTTTCCGTGGGGAGGAGAAGCATCTTGGTGCAGCCTGCCTCTTGCATCACCTCTATTTCTACCAGCCAGAACTGGAAAGTTTTACCTTCAGTCAACCCAACATCACTTTAAAGTTTGCTGTTCAGTATGAAGCCATTGTAAATAACACCCACTGGACTAAAACATAGAATGGAGATTAAAAACACATCATTGACATTCAGTGGTGATGGTGATGACGGATACATCTTTGTGCACATAATATTAAAATAAAGTTTAAAATATTGTGGGTACAAAAGCTGGATTATGTAATCCTGGATAGATGCTGCATATAACAATTCTGAATAGCGAATCCTGATTTTTCCAGCCCTAGAGGAGTTCACAAAATTAGGAAAGCAACTAAATGCCTACTTCCCTAAAATACAATTTTATTTATGTACTTTGTTGACATTCCTCCAATGCTCTTCAACATGCTTTTAAGTCCATTAGAATGTCAGATTAGAACTCAGGAGACATTGGTTCAAATCTCCACTCAGCTGGGTAGCTTGTTAGAAAACTATGGCATTCTTTGTAAGCCTAAATTACCACTCAGGGTTGTTATGAGGATAAAAGGGTGCAGTGGATCATGCATACGACTTTGAATTCCTTGTAAAAAATAGGATAAACATGAATAAAGTGGCCAGAACTGGGGCCCACTCATTTTTTTCCCCTTATTAATGCTGGGGGGATGAATCACCTCCAGATGCTTTACCTGGTCTTAATTGGGCAATAAGATCTTTAACCTCAGCTATGGGCACTGGTGGCCAATCCAGGAGGTCACAACAAGATGGAATCTAATTGATTGATCACATCCCTACTGCAAAACCCATTGGAGGAGGGGGATTATGATTAAAGCTGGATTTAAATGAGCAGTTTAAAGTCCCTCCCTGAAAAAAATGAGATAAATGTTGGAAGAAAAGCATGTACATGGCTGGCCAGAAAAGCTGTTCATATCACTGACTGAGTCTGTCCAGTAATCAACTCTCTGGAAAAAAAAAAAGTGAGGTGAGTATATTCCTTTGCAACCTACTGTTCAAGTTGACCTTCCTTTCACATTCCTCCTTATATCATGCCCATTCTTGCACTGAATCCTGGCAATATCATTTTTCTGCTCTGCCCCTATGATGTCACTATTTCCAGTCCATGAATGAGGCAGCCTTAAGTCACTGTAGCTGATCCAATGTAAATCTTTACCCTCATCTTCCAAGGTCATCCTGAAGTTGAGCAAAATCTATCAGGTTGTCATGCATGACCTTGAGAGGAAATCAGATGATTGCAGTAACTGGGAACAGAGGCAACAAGGCAGAACAGATTAGCAAAGGAGACAGATGTTTTCAGGCAATAGAGTCAAAAACCAAGAGCACCATAACCTGGTTGTCCAGAAAGATTTCAGAGTCTGCTCTGCTTTAAAAACAGGTCAAAATCACTCTAGTTTCTTCCTCCTAGTAATTAGTACCACTGATCGTGTGTAAAGCTAATAGGAGTTCTATGCAGGCTACACCTGCAGCAAACCCACATGGAAAACGTGGTCATTTTCCATGAGGGCCCATTGTTGGCATTAGCCACACAAAACTCCTATTAACTTTCCACTGCAGATGGGGGAATAAAAATATTAATATGCACTGCCTGCAGAAACACAGACAGTTTTTGTCCCTATACTCATCACTACAGGGAGAGCCTAGGCTGGACTTTTGGTCCTAAACAGAATATCCAAATAGCAGCACTGTAGGCCACACCCTCCTCTGTGGATATTTTAAAAGTGCATTATTTTTGAAAATAATGAATCTTCCTTTTGGGTAAATGCAATAGTTAATTCTTCCCACTTTCATTATTACATCTCCACATTAGAACACATAGTTTTAGGATGAGAGGAACCCCACTTGTTTGTTACACATCCTTTGTTCTTTATAAAGGACTGAGGCTTTCAGTTCAACAGCAATTTGCTTTACTTACAATAAGAAAACAACAACAACTCTGTACACTCCTTTAGCCTGCATTTTGCTTAGTAAAGAGCATGATTCCCAGCTATCTCTTTCTTGGGTTTTTTTCCTTTTAAGGTACTGAGTTGTCTATGCCCTGTTCGCTGGTCAGATCACATTTCCCTGCATTCTGTAATCAGCTTCTGTTTTAGTCCTGTGATAAGACTTTCCAGAGTTCAGTTACCGAAAACGAAACATGAACCCATTTTGAATCTCCCTGTCACTTCATTTCAATGGAATGCAAATCTAGCAATAAAAGGACTTTAGACTCCTTCATTTAAATCTATAATTACACACTTTTTTTGCATTGATTTTTTTTTCATAACCCATTAACAGTAGTGGGACATTGATGCTTTTCATCCAACCTCACCTAAAATATATATTTTATGTATTCAAATGTCCTGTAGATAAAGGTTTTCAAATGTCTTCAATTTTGCATGATAGATATGTAGATGATAGAGAGAGAGAGAGAGAGAGAGAGAGAGAGAGAGAGAGAGAGGCAGGCAGACATCCTGAATTTTAAAACAAACACTTGGCAATTCCCTGGAGAGTTTATAAAGAGGAATATGTGAAAAAGGTTTTGGCATGCTCCAATTTTACAAGACAATTTAATATCCACCCTAGCCAAAGGATATTTCCATTATGAGGACAAGAAGAATCTGTATGAGACCTATGTGTGATAGAGGTAATCTTAACCTCCTATTCTGTTTTTCTGGCTGAAATATTGCTGGCCATCAATGGGTTATTTAAATGTTTACATGCTATTTTTTCCCATGTACAGAAACTTGATGGAAAATTTTCTGAATTCCTTTAGGGGAAGAAGAAATTGTCCCATAATTTCTCAAGGGTGGAACTCTCCCTTATTGGGAACTGAAGGACTTCTGCTGAGGAAGCCTGGTGGGAAGTGTTCTACCACAGTGACTTCCCCTGGAGTTGAATTGAAGGGTGAGGAGCCAGGGAGGCTGCCGACCATTAGAGAGATTATTGTAAAAGGAAAGAGGAGACCTTTCCCCACCTACATGTCCTTTGGACCCCTTGTAATTAATTAAATAAGTGCAAATATGTCACATTGCTTCTGTGAGAGCTTCAGCTGCAAATTCTCTTTTACTTCACAGGAGGAGGAGGAAGAAAGGGTCTCTTCATTACACTCCTTTCAAAAATAATAACCAGCAAAATGGCTGACATTGTGGTAAGAAGCTGTATATAGTCTACTGCACCATCACTGTCCTTTGACATCAGTAAAGCCTTTGTGTGGTTGAGTTTTCTATATAAAAAGAGATTGAGGGGAACAGCCCAACTATATCTGCTGCTTTTGTTACCGCTACCCTCTTCTCTATTTCTTTACTGCATGATCTCAACCAAACAAGGAAGAAAAAGCGGTCCCCATCTTATTCCAGTTTCTTAGTTCCACTTTCTGTATAGTTTGATGCCAGGAAATCACTATGGCTTCATATGGCCATAATATAATTCCTTTTCTGATCCTGAGTTGGAATGTGTTTGTATTCTGAAAATGACTCATATGTTAGTGGCAGAGATCTGCTGCACTTTTCTGCTGTGGTGCTTTCCTGTGCTGTGAAGTAATATTTTCTTCATGATCCAGCTGTAATTATGCACAGCTTTGGAAGGATGCAGATGGAAATGTATGTTCATTTCATCTGTAACTCCACATATACTTTCTTCCTGAGTGCATCAGTGGAGAGAACTCTGGCCCAATTAGAAATAGTTATTTATCTCTTTGCAAAGTGGTGGGAAAGTCGCTGAAACAGAGGAGAACATTTCAGAAGTAGGGAAATGTTCATGGAAGGTGGATATCATTTAGAGTTAATATTAATATTTCAGGTTGTTAATACAGCTAGAATAACATCAACACAAAAGAAAGGGAAAGCTGCAGGTGAGGACCCAAGAGTTGGACATAACAAATGCAGCTGTTGCCATGTGGAGTCTCAGTCTGAATGTTCCAGCCCTTCCAGATCAGGGAAACTAATAGCCAGGTTACTCCAGAATCTCAGGGTACATCACAGTTCAGGGAACATTTTGACTGCTGCTTTGGCAGCCAACCCACAGAGGAGTTATAGCATACTGATTCATGTTCATGTTTCCCTGGGCACTGGGCCAGGGTGTTGGATGAACCTGTCTGGAATGGTGGGGAATTGAATGACTGTGGGTTGGCTTCAGTTGTGTTATACTTCCTTTTATGTTGTTTTTATCTTGTTCAGTTTGCTTCAATGCTACACTAGCTGGCCAGAGTCACATTTTGTGAGTCGAGTGGCCAAACAAATTGATTAAACAAACAAACAAATAAATGTGTTCTTGATACTGTCTCAAGACAGTAAATATTGGCAGCTGTAAAGAAAATGAGAGAGAAGAGAGAAGCATGGTAAGAGTAAATAATGGAAGTGAAGTTCTGTGTAATTAGGAGTTGGTTGTTGATGAGGACTAGGGAAGCAAAGAAGTCAACCACAAATCCTGCAGGAAAGAACTTCTGCTTGATGTACATTTCCACCTACATCATGGGAAGACCAAACATTTGGTTTTACAGGAAAAACATGCAGAGGAACAGAAAGCTTTTTAACCATGTGTGGTGGCTAAGAGAGCTGTTCAGGCATCCATATTTGCTTTTAAGATTCCTGACACTCACAAAAGCAGCACAATTGTAAGCTTTTGAGACACTTTTTCTATATGATAATGATAATAATAATGTACCATCAGTCAATTGAAAAAGGCAGCTTTACTTGAAACAACTTACATCCTGTGACAATACCTTTAATATTATTAAACAACAACATCTTCCTATCCCAGACCCTTGGGAAGGACTCAATAGGTGGACAAAAATGCCAATTCAGTCTAAACATATGGCTGACTATGCGACCAACCATAATAATATCCACTGGATTGGAAAATTGCTCAGGCAGATTAGATAGTAAAAAATAAAGAATATTAGCTGATCCTCACATCTATAGTGAGTAGTGAGAGTTTAAATCAAACTGAAGAACTGAACTCAGGAGAATTTCAACCTATAATAATTTTCAAACAGTAATAATAATAGCAACAGGCACAACAATGATAAGCTGCCACTTCTAATGAAAGGGAATGACCATCTTTAATAACAGTTTTCTACGTCTTTGTTAGAAAACTACCTAAGAACCAGCTAATCTTAAAAAACAAAAAGTGTGTGCCCTTAATTTGCTGTTTCGATTAATTGAAAGTGACCCTGGTCAGTTAAAGTTTACTTCTCCAATTCATCAGCGCAAACTTTAGTTGATTAATCTTCCAAATAAGCTTGGAGCTCTAAAATAAAATCAGAAGCAGCCCAACCAGTAGCTGTTAGCTACAGTTTGTGGAATTGCCTATTCTTGACATACAAATAGCTAAGTGCATGGTAATACGTCCTTTTATATTTGAGAACACTTATATTTTTCCATGCTTAGCCTTCTTATAAGCATAGTAATTGTTCAAATTTCCATCTAATCATTTTTCATGAAATTACCTCCTAATGTTAATGCAGGAAGAAGCTGGCCTTTTGCATTTGGAGACAGGAACATACTTAACCGTTTGCCTACTGCTTATATTTTATCTGTTATCAATTCATTTCTCTCCTATGTGGAAGCAGATTTCCTATTAGATGGAAGTGAAACTGGGCTTTTGCTGAAAGAGAGCTGAATGCATTTAGTAATTGAATTAGATCAAACTGTAGGGCCAAAGATGAACCTGCTTCCAAAAGGCTCAAAATATTCCATCATGAATTTTGATGCAAATGTTCTGCTCTCTGAAAGCTTGACTGTTCTCCAAATATTCAGCGAATAGATTATTCTGCATTTGATATCCAACTGTATTTTATTTCAGTACTGGATATCGGACAGATACTTTCCAACTTTCTGAATTCAGAAAACTCTTTCCATGCTCATGTTTGCCAAAAACTTTTCCATTTCTGCCACCAAGCTCTTGCATATTGCAGAAGGAGAACGTTCTAAAATAACCATTCCGTTCAGAAGGGACAGAGTTGGGCAATTATCCATTGGAGTTGGTACAAGAAAACCTCAAATTTTCCTCTGTGGAGGAGAAGCATCTGTTGCAATATCGTTTTTCCACTCAAGTACTCACTAATGAATTTCTAAGGAGGCTCCAAGGAACCCAGGTTCTGTCCCCATAACATCATTTGCAGACCACTAGTATATCATAGTAGAGATATGGAAAAGTTCTACCCTGAGGAAATCTACACCAGAATGATAGTTCATGATGCCCAAAAGAATAGCACAGAGAAGAACCTGAACCTTTGTTTTCTACCATGGTAGAATGCATTATACAAAACAATGGATTTTGTTCCAGAAAGACAGATCTTGGTTGAAGGTTAGAAAAAAGTGTAAGCTTCTAACCATAAGATCAGTTGACAGTGGGACTAATTATTTGGGGAGGTGGGCTCCCATTCACTGGATGTGTTCAGATGGAGGACAGACAACTATCCATCTGAGATGCTTAAATTTGAATTCATGCAGTAAGGAGGACGTTATAAGCCCGACATCCTCAATAGCCCCTAGAACTCTATGATTCTATGATTTCTGAAGTTGATCACTGATTGGGATTGGCAATGTGACATCTGTGTCACCATCAGAGAGCCCACTAATCTCCATTTTTACATTTTTTTAATTGTATTTTTTTTCAAAAAAACATTGAGCAAAATCTCATGAGCTAGCCAAATCTCTTTGTTCTTTGTTCAAGAATTGGGGCATATTTAAATTTTATTTTTTTTAAAATACATTTTTTAAATTCACAAACACACATACACAGAGAATGCCACAGAATCAGTACTCACTCTGTGCTTCAAATGTGCCAACCACTGAACTTACCTCCTCTCCCCATCCCCAAGAGGTGCCATTGCTCTGTGAATCAACAACTCTTCATAGAAAGAAAACAAATATTTTTTTTCACTGAAACATGCATATGTGGGTTTGCATAATCCCTGCTTTGTCCACAATTGTGTACTTGTTTCGTGGTATGCAAAACATTCCTTTCAAGAAACTAGCATAGAGAATGACTGTTAAAAAAAAGAAAAAGGTTGATTTTTAAAAAAAATCCTGAGAAGCCTGTAAAGACTTCCTATCTTCATGGCACCAGATCAGCACTGCAGGTGAGCCATGCAGCAGCAAACCCAGTGAGAACTTCATGCTGGCAGAGATGTATTTGAGGGCTTTCCCTGAAGCTGTGGTAAGTGAAATGGAGCAGGATTCCAAGAACTCATAGGCTACTTACTGAATAGCCACAAACACAAGACAATCTCACTGGAACATCAGTTCCACCCAAAGCAGAAGCATGGGTGGCGGTGTGGGATGACAACAACAACAACAACCAGATTTTGGGAGGGCAAGGGTGTGTCATGTTTGGAAACCTGAAATGAAGTACCAGTGGTTTGACACTTGTCTTGTTGTTGTGGGGAGGCACATGCAGCGGCAGATGTAAAATCTTCACGTGATAGGCCTTGATAAGAGACAAATTTCAATTACCTTTTTATGAGGAAGGCAAAAATGCTGCATCTCTGGAGCAACAGTGTTTGCAAGTATAATATCATTTATGGCCCCATAACCAGTGACTAAACTCTTTCCAGAGCATGGTGACCATCTCTAATTTAGAAAGGGGGTGGAGGGGAAAAGGTGATGATATTACTATTGAAGCTGAGATCTGGGCAATTTATGGTGTCTTTGTCTTTCTAGTCTGCTTCCTAGAATTGCAAAACAAGGGAGCACACTGTGCATTCACCAACCTTCCAGAATCAAGCACTTTTGTTTCTATTCCCTCCTATTCTCCATCAAAAAAGAATGCCCACGTATGAGAGGATTTGAAGTTGTCTATTAATTTGTTTTTATTTGGTTATTTGGGGCTAAAAACTCTGCTTCAGGTATGTCAGCAAAGACTTCCACCATCCATTATAGGGATTCCTATATGTGTCAGCTCCAAAGAAGACCATGGGGTATTCTATTTCCAGAGGAATGGATATAGAATTTTCCTTCCTTCCTTCCTTCCTTCCTTCCTTCCTTCCTTCCTTCCTTCCTTCCTTCCTTCCTTCCTTCCTTCTCTTTGCCTTTTTTTTTTTTGCCTTTTCTTTTTCCCATTCTGGTCCTACCCTGTTCAAACCACAAGTTTAAAATGGTGCCCTGAATACTATACATCAATTTTCATTCCAGTCTTCCAGTTTGCAATTTTTCAGCCTTCTTCCTATTAAAACAGTGCAGGCTGGTGCCATTCAAACATGTGTCTGAATTTCAAGCAGCCCAGATTATTAATAGGCACTTAAAAAGTTTAATTGAATCAGTAATGCTTCAGTGCTGTAAGAACACATTGCATTATAGTGTGGACTTTTTTGTCTCTTTAAAAGAGGTTAGGGGATCAAGCCAGTAAATGCATTTGAAATGTAAACTTGTGCATGCTGATTTTCCTTACTTTGATCTTCAAGGCAGGCGATTGCACTGCTGAGGTTAAGGTCCAGCCAGCACTTGGCTTGGAAGTATGCTCACCTGGCATGAGGAAAAAAAACTATAAGTTGCAGTGGTAGAAAACATCCTGTGATGCTTCAGGTACCAAGCTTATTATGAACGAATATATCAGAATGCTGAAACATTCCTTCAGTGAACAGGGCCACCCTTTCTATAGCTGCCTCTTGTGAAAGCATCGCAACATGCCTTCAACATTCAAAGTGGGCCCCATACATGGCCTGTTCTCAATATAGACAATATCTGTGGAAATCTCAGTAGGTTTGGATGCTAGAATCATACCCTTCCTTTTCTCCCATCTCCTTTCATTTTATCCCCACAAAATCACTCTGGTGGGTGTTTGGACTGAAAGAGAAGGATCGGTTGAGCTTCCATGGCTGAGGATAGACTAGAACCTGAGTCTCTTAGACCGACATCTGAACCCCTGCCCCACACTGGCTGGAGGACAGAATTTCAGTGCTGTTCCTTAGCCAAAGAAGATGAGTGTAACCTATGCAAAATGAAAATATTAAATAATTAAATTAAATGGATTAAATAACATTTGTATGAATCAAGCATGATCATCACCACACACTGCACAGTCTGAATATGGCAAAGTTCACTTTTCTTGGTACAAAGCTTGCTGTTGTGGCTCTTTTAAGAATGGAGTATGTATAATTTGCTAGTAATTCACCATATAACACTCACATTTGGGGAGGAAATCTGTAGTCCTTTGACCAAATAAACTTAGCCATATAACAATTCCCTTTAAAGTATTTCCAAAGTTTTGTTGTTTATTCGTTCAGTCGCTTCTGACTCTTCGTGACTTCATGGACCAGCCCACACCAGAGCTTCCCCTCTGTCGTCAACACCCCCAGTTCCCCCAGGGATGAGTCCGTCACCTCTAGAATATCATCTATCCATCTTGCCCTTGGTCAGCCCCTCTTCCTTTTGCCTTCCACTCTCCCTAGCATCAGCATCTTCTCCAGGGTGTCCTGTCTTCTCATTATGTGGCCAAAGTGTTTCAGTTTTGCCTTTAATATCATTCCCTCAAGTGAGCAGTCTGGCTTTATTTCCTGGAGGATGGACTGGTTTGATCTTCTTGCAGCCCAAGGCACTCTCAGAATTTTCCTCCAACACCACAGTTCAAAAGCATCGATCTTCCTTCGCTCAGCCTTCCTTATGGTCCAGCTCTCGCAGCCATATGTTACTACGGGGAACACCATTGCTTTAACTATGCGGACCTTTGTTGTCAGCGTGATGTCTCTGCTCTTAACTATTTTATCGAGATTTGTCATTGCTCTTCTCCCAAGGATTAAGCGTCTTTTGATTTCCTGACTGCAGTCAGCATCTGCAGTAATCTTTGCACCTAGGAATACAAAGTCTTTCACTGCCTCTATGTTTTCTCCCTCTATTTGCCAGTTATCAGTCAAGCTGGTTGCCATAATCTTGGTTTTTTTGAAGTTTGGCTGCAAGCCAGCTTTTGCACTTTCTTCTTTCACCTTCATCATAAGGCTCCTCAGTTCCTCTTCGCTTTCAGTCATCAAAGTGGTATCATCTGCATATCTGAGATTGTTAATGTTTCTTCCAGCCATTTTAACTCCAGCCTTGGATTCCTCAAGCCCAGCATGTCGCATGATGTGTTCTGCATACAAGTTGAATAGGTAGGGTGAGAATATACAGCCCTGCCGTACTCCTTTCCCAATCTTAAACCAGTCCGTTGTTCCATCATCTGTTCTCACTGTTGCTACTTGGTCATTATACAGATTCCTCAGGAGGCATACAAGATGACTTGGTATCCCCATACCGCTAAGAACTTGCCACAATTTGTTATGGTCCACACAGTCAAAGGCTTTAGATTTCCAAAGTATTTAACTTAAATAAACGCCCAGGACTGAGGCAGGCAATTTATGTGGGAATGATAGATGTACAGGTTCTTCTTTTTCTGCGACACTGGTTCAAATTCAGTTAATCAGGGAGGATGGCAGATTGCTTCTTTGCCAGTTGATCTGAATCTATCCCTTCTATTTATCAACAAGTAAAGCTTCTAGTCCAGGGATTCTCAAGCTTTTTCAGACTTTCTGGGATCTTGGCCAAGAGGCAAAGCTTTAGTGGTAGATAATTGGCTGTTTGAATGAACTCCCCTCCCCCTTAATCTCTCACCGAGCCTCACCGATTTCTTGTAGGACAATAGAAGTTTCCACAGATCACAGTTTGGAACCCCCTGCTAGGGTCAACTAATGGTTAATTTTCCCAACTGCACCGTGTTAACTTTTGTGGATGGAAATATGTCTCTCTAAATAAAAATCAGGTAGCAAGATAGCTGCCCTCTTCAAGCTTCATCTGTTTTATTGGACTCCTTTGAAAGACTCTTTTCAACACCTGGAAGTGCAGAAAAATTGTATTTATAGTCTCTTGATGTTTCATTTGGATAGCAAGGAAGCAAACAGGCTCAGTCTCTTTCCAGAGCCTGGGATTCTCCAGATATATACAAGCTGTGGTCCACTTCATATCACTGTACTCAATCGTCGAAGACATTTTCAGTCGAGGAAAAAAAGCATATTTCTAAAAACACGCCAGATGGCATTCAACTACACTCCGATAGCAATGTGTGCAAGGGCATATGCAGTGGACTAATTTGCACTATTTCTGTGGACAGAAATAACTGTGGTCCATTTACAGGGAGGGAACACAAGACCTCAACAGAGCTGTCGTGAATTTGTTTCTGGCATTTTCCCCCTTTGCAAATATTGACCCTAACATTCCCATTCATTTATTTCTGCAATTTGTGTATCAATTTGAATAAATCCGATTTTCATTTTTACAGCTGAATTAAGGTTGAGAACAGGTGTCTATATATGCCTTCACAAAGGGATTCAGTTTGGCTGTGAATGACTGCAAATAAAATGCAGTTTTGGAATGTACAAAAATATAAGAATGCTGCTGTATATTTTTGAAATGGTTAGTACAATAATAAAATATTATGGGCTTTCTAAGATTGAGAGCAAATTAACAAATCAGCCTTTACTGCACAGAGCATTTAAGTGATTAGAGAGAGCAATTTGCATGGCTATACAAATAAAACAACTCAGACCAGCTTGCCATGTT
This sequence comes from Candoia aspera, assembly GCF_035149785.1. Lineage (NCBI taxonomy): Eukaryota > Metazoa > Chordata > Lepidosauria > Squamata > Candoiidae > Candoia > Candoia aspera. The sequence goes on along the minus strand of NC_086158.1, from coordinate 93,031,262 downwards.
TTTGCTGACTCTGAAGACTTCACTTTCACATAATTGATCTAAGCAGATTGCAATCTACAGCTGAGAGAAATTTGCATTTGACACAGGGCCAGTGAACCTTGCAACCTCACTATTTCCCTCATTCTTTTTTGGAGATCTACCCTAAGGACAAGAACATCTTAACTTCCTAGGAAGAAACGGTACTGCTTGTTGGCCTATCTCGTCCAACTTGCTCAACCTGGCACTTTCCAGGTGTGATAGGATTGTAATTCCCATAATTCTCTGGCAGGTTGCATGCAATTCTCTCCTTGTTCCTGCCCCCCCCCCCCCATAATAACAGCATGATTTGTATTCCCCCAACCCTCCCACACCCAATATAGTTGAATAATTAAATTGCTGCTTAACATTTTCAACTATAGCTTTGGTTAGTATTACTAGAGAATATATTCAAAGCTTATGGGGGAAATTGTGACCTATTATCTCAGTTCTTGGTTAGAATGCTAACAAATCACCATATGTTGCAATTGCAAAACCCAAATTCCACTGCTGGAATAAATTATGCATGATGAACTAATGTTCACACAAGCACTTAGTTATTGCAAGATGCTATTTTTTTCCACTGTTGCATCTATTCCAGGTTGAAGTTAAAAGGAGAGTTGATAGGAAGACTTTTGGCTAGGCCTGATGAATTGTTCTCTGGTTCTGCTGGTTTTAAAGGTACATCTTCAGTTCTTATTGTGAATGGCTTTGAATCAGTTCTGCAGCATTTGGTAATCATGTTCAGTTTTAAAAAGAGCTGCTAAAAGAGGAAAATGGAACAAAAATGGGTTTATAGTTGTAAAAGATAGTTTGAATTTAGGGCTCCTAGATTTTGGCTACAAAACTGCAGTTCTTCGGTGTCTCTTAACTGCCAATTTGCAGTAATCAAGATTTTTGCAGCCCAGATCTGACAGCCTTTTCAAAATCCAGTCTTTTCTATATGAAATACTATGCAACATCCAAATTATTGACAATTATGGCACCATTCTCTGGTTGATTCTGTGCCCACATGATCACATGTCATCATCTCTGTTGGGCAGAGAGACCTTTGAATTTATAGATTTTAGCCATCACTGATCTGATTGCACACTTCATTCTGTCTATGCAAATTAATTTCCAACTCAACATTGATCTTGAACTTCATTCTCTGCCTGCTGTAAAATGGACTGGGTTTTGGTAATAGAGCAACTCAAGAAGTGGAAAAGTTCCTTCCCACTGTACCCCAGCTAGGTGACATATTAAATTGATTCCAAATCCATGTCCTGCAATTAAATTGGAAAGATCTAGGGAAATGTTCTTCATTCATTGATAATAAGACCTTCTGGGCTATGACCTCTGTGCAAGAAGATCAAGAGCAGTCTCCAGAATATGCCCCAAATTTCCCCAGAACAGTACATTGTGAAATAAGATTGACAGGTAAGCAAACTGTTTTTGAAGTGTATGCACCCTGTTCCTAATGTGTTATCACATCTTCCTGCTAAGACCTCTGTAGTATTGGAAACCATTTGAAAGCCATTTTGGAGAACAGGGCTGGGCCCAAAATACTCATAGACTGAACTATAGATGGTTGATAAAAAATTGGCAAGTATTCTTGACTCCCAATTATTTAACAGCAGCAGCAAGAAAATGATCCTGACCCTAAATTATATAAAATAACAACAACAACAACAGCTTAATTAATCAGAAAGTGGTTTTTTATGGGAGGGCTGGATTTTCCATTTGGTTCTAGTAGGTACCAGCTCCCAACATTATTAAATTCTGTGTGTATGTATTTTGCATTGAGATCCATTTGGCTGTAGTAAAAAATAGAGAAGATCCAGAAGTTTTCCCACCTCAGATGCAGAACATCAAATAATGATAATAATACATTTTTCAGCTGAAAGACAAAGGGAGCAGGAATTGAACATTAGCCACCAATGGATATAGCATGGATTGCTGTGAGGTTGCACCTTTCTTTCCCACCAAGAAAAAACAAATGAGGCTGGCACCAAAAGTGTTACCATCACCTTCATCAGGCTTCTTCTTCCCTTTGTTTCTCAAAGGCTAGGAGGGAAGGGAAGGACACTCTGGCCAGAAGATTAAGGGCTGCTTGGATTCCTTGTTCCAGAAAGAGAACACTCTGTGCTCAGTGGACTGATCCCACCTTGGTGTTCTCAAGTTTATCCTAGCTCCAGCTTTCCCTTCTATTTCTACTTCTTCTCTGACCTTCTGTAGCCTGGTGTAGCATTGGGCAACAACTCAACTCCAAGCCATCCTGACACTGGAGACACAATAGAATAATAAAATGGGAAATGCATTAACATTACAAAAACCAAGCCTTCTAGGAAACTCTCACACTTGGAGGCCCTTTGGCACCAAATGTGGAATGAATGGTACACTGAGTAAGTCAAAATACAGCTTTTACATCCTCAGATTGCCAATTGGAAAAACATCTGCCCTTTTTCAAAAGAAAAACTTCCACTTGTGCAACTTCTTCCATTAATGAAGAGATTCTTAGTTGTTTAAAAGTTTACTCATAGACTTAATTAGATCCATGTGGTTATAAATAAATTTACATTGATTTAATACCTGTTTTTAAATTCCCCATCCAGGCCCAATAAAAACAAGTGTTGCTGTTCCCTATAAGTTGATTAGACATCTAAGCACAAGGTACATATGAGAAACAGATTAGCCAAGTACATCATTACATCAGTAATAAAAGGAAAGCCGGCATAATATGACTATCTGGTTTGATTAACATGCTGCCAAGCGTACTTCAGGAAACATCATCCTGTACAAAAACATTACTGTGGTTTCAATATCTCATACAAAGCTTTCATTCACCATATGCTTTTCTGTTTTATGGTTGTTTGGGACTCAGTTTCAAATCACTCTAACAGAGTAAAGGAATTAGACCATCTCTTATGGTTTCCAAGTCTCAGACCAGAGTGGGGGAAAGAGATGTTTAGCAAGCTGGATGTTTTTCAGAAAGAGTGTGCTAATTTGCTAACCAGGACTGAGAATTGTTGGATGCAGATTTTTTAGTAACTTCCACTTTTTCAGTCTTAAGATGGCTTCCCTCCCAAGCTTTCAGAAACAGTGACATTTTGCAAAATCGTTGATTGAGATCACTTGAGCAAGGACCATGAAGAATCTCAAGGACCAGTGAGGTGAGGTCCATGGACCCTTTTCTATGGAACATTTCCATGGGGTTTTTTTTCTGCTCCAGTTGGCAGAGGCATCCTCATATGGAGCAAATGAGAAAGCAGAATTGTATTGTCATGCCCACAAGCTCCTTTTATGCATGCATCATGACATTCCATGCACATATGAATGGACTGAATCGTGTGCCATGATGGTGAACAGGGCTTTCACCAATCTGACAATAGCATCCTGGAAATGACTGGATTTTATTATTTAATTGCCCAACACCTGTTCATATGTGGATTCCTAGTGGGAAGATTTAAAGATGTGGATTGATACATGTGTGTACACACACATGCTCATGCATGTGCATTTGCACACAAAAAAATCATTTGTACCTGGAAAAGAAAATGAAACTAAAGGGGAAAAGAAAAATGACAGAAAAAGAGAGATTCCAATTTTTCAATTTCTTTCCTTCAACTGATTTAGTGTAATTTAAGGATTAAATTAGGGACGCGGTGGCGCTGCGGGTTAAACCGCTGAGCTGCCGATCGGAAGGTCGGCGGTTCGAAACCGCGCAGCGGGGTGAGCTCCCGTTGTTAATCCCAGCTCCTGCTCACTTAGCAGTTTGAAAACATGCAAATGCGAGTAGATCAATAGGTACCGCTTCGGCGGGAAGGTAACAGCGTTCCGAGTCGTCATGCTGGCCACATGACCCGGAAGTGTCTATGACAACGCCGGCTCCAAGGCTTAGAAACGGAGATGAGCACCGCCCCCTAGAGTCGGACACGACTGGACTTTACGTCAAGGGAAACCTTTACCTTTACCTAAGGATTAATTAAATTAAGGATTTAATTAATTTAGATTTAAGGATTAATTAAAGTGTTGGAGAGTGAAGGATTTTTTAAAGGTATATTTGAAAAAAAAATATGTTTGTTTCCATATTTATTTTAATGTTTACCACAGATCTATCTGGAATATACATATATCTTATATCTAATGTTGTAATAAACATGTTAAAATGAAGAAAAAGAACTCACATCTATAAATTAATCCAAAAATATCCCTGGGATCAGAATACTTTTCTGACAATCAGATTTGTCAATCTGAATTAGATGTCAATCTGATGTTTAGAGAGACATATTTAACGGAGCTCTAAATAAACCCTCTTTAGAAATGGATTTCCATGACAAAACCTATTACATGCCTGAGGCATAATCATATTAACTGTATTAATCAGTTAACCTAATTTGAATTTGCTCTGAAGTTACATTAAATCAAATCAAATCACATTTAACTATTGTCTAGCACTGTCTACTTCTTTATCTTGGTCCCACCGTTCTTCCACAGTGTGCTGTCCAGGTGTCTCCCACACTGTAGCCAAGTATGGTACTCAGCTTAAAAAAAAATATATATGGACTCCAGATAAGGAAACCATTCACAATAACACACCATATAACTAGAACAACAATGGTGGTAATGTTGTGGATGGTCCTGAGGGCTAGGAATCACCACCTGTATCTTCCTGTACTTATTACTAAGAGAGGGAATTGTTCCAATATTGACCACACCAACCAAGGAAAACTTCTTACAGCCTTTAAGGAAACCAAACAGAATTTCAAGAATTTCATTGTGCTTCCTCAATATTCCGAGAATATAATGTCAACTGGAACCACAAAGCAAGATCTTCAATCACAACAAAAGTGAAGTGGTCTTGACTAAACTGGCTTAAACCCACTGCTTTATTCTACTTACTGAGACAAAGGTATGCAAAGCAGAAAGAGCTTTTATGGGGGGGGGGTGTCAGTGTCTTTCCTCAAGGGTTGATAGTTTCCAGCTTCCCAGTGAAAAAACATGATAAGAGAAGAATGGTTGGAACAAGAGCCGAAAGGAGGGAAGGAAGTATAACAGAAGTGGTTTGTCACTGCCTTCATTTTCAACTTCCCAGTTTAACCTACAACCCTATGATACCCTAGAAGTCTTCTGTTAACTGTCAAGCCTTCTGTCAAAGTACTAACCACACTTGATATTGTTTCACTTCAAAGATCAGCCAAGCTCAGTTAGGTGCTCCCACCTGTTGCGGCTGTGACCTACTGAGCATCAAAAACATCTTCCAGGGGTTTATTATCTCTATAAAGTACTCCTATCCTCTATACTTCTTTTGTTCCTCTGAAAAGTAGAAAGCCTTGCATTTGTTTTGCAAAAAGTATGATAGCTTGGGGGCCTTTAGTATGTAAATTAATTTCAGTGCAATCATTAATGTATCAATTAAAATGCAGGTGATTAACTCATTTAAGAAGTCCATGGATCTCCTCAGCTGATTTATTTTCACCTAAATATATATATTCCTTAGGGAAACAATATAATGTTTCTGCTGGGTATAAAGAGATACAAAGTTTTGAAACAATACAATTTCAGACTTTCTTAGTGGATTAGATAATTATTAAATATTCAAAAGATTCATGTTCAGATTCTAAATTAATCCCACCGTTAATATAAATACCCTACTTTTCTCTTGGGAGGTATAAGCTATGTTAACAGTCCACCCTCATGATGGTGACTTGAAGTAAAACTGGATGCCCCATGTCATGATTTTGCATGGAACTAAATTTATCTGGAAGCTATGGATTCAATTAATACAAAGGATCTTGAACTTTCCTCTGGAGGAATCTGGGGTTCTTTGAAAACCTTTGAGGGGTTTCTCATTTCCCCAATATCCTATTACAGTCCAGCATGATTTTGGTGGGGTGTTCACAAGCTAGTTTTCATGGGGTGAGACATTTACTTTTGAACTGCACTACCTTAGGTTGATTTTAACACGCGATAGCACCTGCCTTACCTTGTTGAGCTAAGAAAGGTCAGGCCTGGTTTGCACATGAATAAAAGACCCCAGAGAATACAACTGGGAAGTATAAGAAAGCAGTGGCGAATAATTTCCATAAAGTTGCCAAAACTACATGGATATTATCATGTAGTCACAAGCTGAGATAGACTTGAAGGAGACTTTAGTTTATGCTGAGGTGTGTGGAAGGGAATCATAACTATATTTTAAAAATAAGCTTGTAAAATTTGCAAAGGCCAGTTTAGAATCCTATACTAGGTTAAAATCCTTTTTTCCTGATGAAGTATTTAAGAGTGAAGATCACTTCACCACAATGAACTGTGACATGGTACAATCCAGAATCAGCTATGCACAATCTGCGATACTAAAAAAATGAACGTAGAAGAGCAGGTTGGGTTAAGTGGGCAAAAGATTGGTCCAAGGTAGACTGCATAGCCTTGAACAAAGCAGCATGACTTTGCTTCTTGGAATTATCTCAATTCCTATTGCTGGAGCAATCCACTCCAACACATCTTGACACCCCCAACTCCCCAGAAAAGGTAGTCCACTTCTGCCACTTCACATGCCTCCAAAGAGCTGCTTCAGTAAGGCTCCACTTCACCTAAGCCTCTGCTCTCAGCACCTCTCCAACAACTAAATATTTTCCAAGATATTCCCAGCAGTTTTGTTCATATTATTTTAATCTATTTTAATCAATAGAAAAAGGTTCAGTGCTAGAAAACTACCATGCAGTAGGATAAAATCTTTTAGGATCTACACATCTCTTTCACAGAGGTCCTTGGTTCCTTGCTGGATATGTCAAATTCAATTTCTAGCCATTCTTACTGAAGTAATAAAGCTGCTAATCCATCATGATCCATTATGATTTCTTTCCCCTTATAGTTGAACACTTAAAACAGAATGGTAGCTGCCAGAGGGGAAATCTTGCTATGTCTGGCTGGACTTAGAAGAAGGCAAACTTTTCACCTATCCTCCCCCATTCATTTGATTTCTGCCAATCACTTATCACAAGAAGGAGATCAGCCTCTAAATCCTGTAGTTAACCTACCATATAAATACAATTTTTAGTCCTGCCTTTGCTGCAAGAACTGAAATGTGGCTGTCCAAAAGATGACCAGGGTGTAGAAAGAGTGCTTGTTTATTGCAAGAACTGTTAGTGAAAAGTGCAAATCAAGTTTGAACCAGCCACTCAGCCATTTTCAGGGAGGAAAGCTGTTTTTGCCTTCATTTTATTTCCCAGGACATTCAATTATTATTTTCCATATATGGCATGTTTAAAATGTAAAGGTGCAGGTGGGACAGCAGGAACTGATGCCCTCAAAAAGTAGGTGTTGCACTGCATAAAAAATTCTGCAAAGTTCTCCCATATGAACTGCAGACTCACCATTAGCTCTGTTTCAGACAAGTGATTACTGTATAGTTTTCTAGTTACTGGATTCCTACCAAATGTGAACACTCTTCATTATTCATTGCTATGTTACTCACTGCAAGGTGCTCATATTCATTATCACTGGTCATAGAAAAAGGGTTACAGCACAGCCCGGCCCAGCTTAGTTCTATTTCTTGATGAACAGATATGACATTGAACCAGAAGGAACTTTTGGCATTGGATTGGGTTTGGCCCCTTAACTGATCTAGTATCTAGTATCATCTATTATTTATTATCATGTTTATTATTACAGCTTTTATAGAATTTGCTGTTTCCTCAGAGTGCACCCTTTGATATAGTAATTTCAGGGAAAGAAATGAAGTCTATGATACTTAGAAATTTCTGGAGACTTACAAAATTTACAGGAAGGAAGAGAAAAAAGGAAGAATACATCACTGTTGAAGCATTTAGGATCAGCATTTCCTGAAGGAAAGCTTCTTCTAGCAAGACCTATAATAGTTCCAAATATTTTAAACACTCACACTCATTTTCTCCCATTCTTTCACTTTTTAATGAAAATTATGAAGTAGTGCACCAATGGACTTACTTTAAAAAAAATCACAGCAGAAATGTAGGTAGCTCAGGGGGGGAAATGTATGTAAACTGAGTCAATGGTGGAGACAGTTTGATCCGGTTAGTGGCTGACTGGTTAAGTATGTTAAGGTCCAGCAGGAGAGCACACTGCAGGTCCTTTTTGTGAAAGAGTTCCACCTGATGGGATCTAGGAGGCAAGCCTTTTCTGTTGTGGCACCCACGCTCTGGAACATCATCCCTCCTGAAGTGAGATCAGCCCCAACCCTTATTGTCCTAACAACCAGGAACCATGCTGAGACAAGGAATAGGTCTCCAGTGCTTTATTACTGCTACATTAGACAGAACACCCTATCAAACTGAAGAAGCGTGGGAAAAACCCAGACAGATAAACCCCAAAAGTTAAGGCGGGTCTGATCTGTGTCTCTTTGAATGGCTGCTTAACTCCTCAGTACTACGCATGTGTTTTCCCCCCTAGATAGGGGCCCCCTCCTGCTCACCATCAGTACTCATGACATCACCCTCCCCTCCAGATTCACATTCCATTTCAGCCCCCTCCCTTCCAGAGGTCTCATGAGATTCCATCTCCCCCTCCAAGCTCCCATGGAAACTGGGCAATGATGGAAATTCTTCAAAGGAAAACTCCTCCAAGGACGAATCAGTGCTGCTCTCCAGGTCTGATAACGCTTCTGGCCCAGGTGGCTGCTGCTGGAAAATAGCTAGATAATTAGAAGATTCTTCCCCCCTCCCCCTTGGGAAATGCAAGCCCAAGGTGGAGGGCTGCGGCTCTCCCTCCTCCTCTGTCTCTGGCCTCAGAGCCTCAGGCAGAAGTGGAGGTTGCCAACTTACGAACTCCTCTGCTTGGGATTCCTCTGCTTGCTCAGTCAAGTGAGTAATCTCTGGTAGAGTGCAAGGCCTGGGTTTGTGAGGGAAAAGCTGATGGAATCGATGAACCAGCTTTGGTGCATGCACATCTCTGGCATTCTCCCATGTGCACTCTTCCTCAGGGTACCCTTTCCAGTGTATGAAAATATTGGATGCCCCTTCCCCTCCTCCTAGAGTCCAGAATTTCCTCGACTTCGTATTCTTCCTCCCCCTCCACAATTACTGGAGGGGGGGGCATTTGCGATCGCAAGGTACTTGGGGGAGGGTCTTTGGCTAGCAAGGCTCTGTGAAAGACTGGATGGATTTTCATGGATGCTGGCAGCTTTAAGCGATAAGCCACTGGATTTGTCTGCTGTACCACAGTGAAAGGGCCCACAAACTTAGAGTCCAACTTCTTGGAGGGTCTGGTAGAGGTCAAAAACTTGGTAGAGAGCCACACTTTGTCTCCTACTGCAATCACTGGCCCCTCTTGTCTGTGAGCATCTGCAGCTCTCTTGTAAGCACTCTTTTCCCTGTTCAGCTGCTCCTTTAACAACTCCTGTGCGGCTTGTTGCTCTTTAAGAAAATCAGCTGCGGCTGGAACAGCTCCCTGCTGGGAGGAGGTGGGCAACACCCAAGGTAGAGGATTGCACAGAGCTGTTATAAGTAAATTCTGCCATGGGGAGCAGGGCTGGCCAATTGTCTTGCTGATAAGTGATGTAACACCTGAGATACTGCTGTGACCATTGGTTAATTTTCTCAGCTTGCCCATTACTAGCCAGATGATGTGCTGATGACAGGTGGATCTGGACCCCTAATGACTGGAAAAGGGCCCTCCAGAACCTGGAAGTGAACTGTGGGCCTCTGTCACTCACCAAGTGATTTATCATGCCTCTATACCGAAAAACATGGTCCATAAACAACTGCACTGTGGCTTGTGCAGATGGGAGGCCCTTGCAAGGAATAAAATGCACCATTTTAATGAAAAGGTCCACCACCACTAGTATGGAAGTCAGCCCCTGGACCTGGGGTAAATCAGTGATGAAATCCATGGAGATTGTATCCCAAGGCCTACTGGGGGTGGGTAGGGGTTGCAAGAGTCCTGTGGGCTTCCCTGGGAGAGGCTTGCCTCATCTACAGGTATGACAAGAAACCACATAGCCCTTTATGTCTGCAGTCATCCTCAGTAGTCTCTCAGAGCTCTATGGAGAGTTTTGAAAACACCTCCACGGCCTGCCATTTGATGGTCATGGCAAAGTCTCAGTACTTCTTCCCTCGATGAGGGGGGAATGTATAATCACCCACTATGCCAGAGGATTCCTGCTTCCACACTGAATGGCGAGGCAGTGTTTTGCGGGCCCCTCTGGAGGTCATCCATCCTGGCCCTGGTATACGGGTCCTGTTGCTGCTGAGCTCTGACTCTTGTAAATAGGTCGTCTGCTTGCCTGCCTGCTGCTAAAATCTCTGTCTGGTTCCCCCTCATAGACTGCTGAAAGTTGTGAGGTTGTAATATAGTAGCCTGTACCTCCTGGTGAGTAGCGGGGGTTGCCTGAATGGATCGAGACAGGGCATCTGCCAAGCAGTTCTGCGCCCTGGGAACATAAGAAATAACAAAATTGAAATGGGAGAAAAACTGGCTCCATCTGATTTGGCGTGGGGTGAGGGATCTGCTGTTTTGTAGAAGCTGTAAATTCTTGTGATTGGTGCAAACTTTCACAGGAAAGGTTGCACCTTCTAGCCAGTGCCTCCACTCTTGAAATGCTGCTTTAATTGCTAGCAACTCCTTGTTAAAAACATCATAGTTTCTCTCTGCTGGTGAGAGCATGCAGGAGAAAAATGCACAAGGGAGCAATGTATTCTCGGTTTTGTTTGTATATTGCAATAAAACCACACCAATGGCAATACCTGAAGCATCTGAATGCATTATGAATTGCTTGGGATCAGGGTGCTTTAAAAGCAGCTGGGATGCAAAGAGTTGCTTAAATTCTTGGAAGGATGCTTGCTCTCTCTCCCCCCAAATGAATTTTGATCCTTTCTTCAAAAGCTGTGTGAGGGGTTTAGCCCTGTCACTAAATTTATTTATGAATCTCATGTAAAAATTGCAAAACCCTAGAAATCTTTGTACCTCTTTCACATTTCAGGGGGGTTGCCAAGAGAGAATTGCCTGGACCTTAGAAGGATCCATGGATATGCCTTCTGTTGATATTTTATAGCCCAGGAAATGTAATTCAGTTAAATCAAAGGCACACTTCTCTAGCTTGGCGAACAGCTTGTTCTCTCTCAGTCTTTGTAAGACATTACGTACATGGGTTACATGAGTTGTAGCATCCTCAGAGAATATTAATATGTCATCTAGATAAATGACCAGATACTTATCTAGTAAATCAGAGAAAATTTGATTCATAAATCGGGAAAATATGGCTCCTGCATTAGACAAGCCAAAGGGCAAAACAAGGTACTCAAATTTACCAAACCTGGTATCGAAGGCAGTCAGATATTCATGCCCCTCTTTCATCCGGATCAGATTGTATGCATTCCTGAGGTCCAACCTAGTAAAAATGTGTGCTTTCTGTAAGCGATCCAGCAGATCAGATATTAGGGGGAGTGGGTAATTTTCTTTGACCGTGAGTTTATTGAGGGGACTGAAATCGTGTACCACTCTCATGGGTGCCTCCTGGTTTGCCAGTGCCAACAGGTCAGGCTTCTTTGGTACGAAGAAGGTAGGAGCAGACGCTGGGGAAGTAGATGGTTGGATGAAATTCTTTTGGAGATTAGAATCCAAGTAATCCTTTAAGGTGGCTAGTTCCTTGGGGGACATGGGATATTGTTTCCTTGCTGGAATCTTGGCTCCTGGTATCAACTCAATGGTGCAATCACAGTCCCTGTGGGGGGCTAGTGCTGTGGCCTCTTGTTCACTGAAAACATCTGTGAAATCTGCATACTTGGCTGGCAACTGGACCCCCCCTGCTTCCGTGGCTGCATTGGTTGCTGGAGAGAGGAGAGCGGCTTGAATCTTGTGGTGCTGGTATTCCTTAGCTGGGAAGAAGATTGCTCCCGTAGTCCAGTTCAACAGTGGGTTGTGGATCTTCAGCCAAGGTGTGCCCAGGACTATAGGTACATTAAGTGATGTGGTAACATAAAGTTGAATCCACTCAGTGTGGTCTCCCATTGTTAGTTCAAAGGTTCTGTGAAACTTCTAATTGGCCCTGCCTTGAGGGGCTGGCCGTCAATGGTCTCCAGTTCTATGGGATGTGGCATTTCTATGGTCGGGATGTTGAAGTCTTGTATGGTCTGTACATCAATAAAATTGGTGGAAGCTCCGGAATCCACGAGGGCCTCTAGCTTGACCTGGTGTTCTGGGTTTACATGCATTATGACTGGTAAGTAGTAAAAGGATTGCCTGGAATCCTCAGAATGAGCCCTTCTTAATTGATTGATGGTCTCCCTGCTGAGCTCTGTGGAGGGAGACTGACGGAGTTTCTCTGGTTGGAAGTAGAGGCGGAGGTGGTTCTTGGTTCTGCTGCTTGCCCTGGGGCTCTTACGGAATTTGCTTGGCTTCTCGCTGGGCAAGCTCTCACCATGTGCCCCTGGACTCCGCAGTAGAAACAGAGGGCTCTCTCTCTCCTTCTCTGTCTCCCAGCCTCAGAAATAAGCCTCCTGCTTGCCCCGATCTGCATTGGCTCCTCTGGTCCTGAGTAAAGAGATGCTGCAGAGAGAGCTGGAAATCCTGGAAGCATCCTGATGCCCCTGCCTCTCCCTGGCTGCATCTGTCTGAGCTCTTCTAGCCTGGCGACTACGACCACAGACAGTTGATATAAACCTCCTAGGGTAGCTGGTGTTCCCTGGTGCACTAATTCATTTTTAATTTCCTCATCCAGCCCCTGTTTGAATTGGTCTTTCAAGGCACTCTCATTCCAGTCCAGATCTCCTGCTAACAGCTTGAAATCAGCAATGTAGATTCCCACCCTCTCGTTGCCTTGCTTGAGCTTCCGAATTTCCCGGCTGGCAGTGACCTCTCTGATCAGGTCGTCAAAGTGTGCTCAGAACCCTGCCAGAAAATTCTGGTAGTCATTGAGAATTGGGTTGTTGTTCTCCACCATGGGAATAGCCCATTTGGCTGCTGGTCCCTTTAGCAGACTTAGAATGAAGGTGACTCTGGTTCTGTCTGTGGGAAAATCTGCCAGTCTGCTGTCGAAAAACATTGTGCACTGTGTGAGAAAGGTTCTCAACTGTCCTGCTTCTCCTCCAAACTTCTCTGGTAGACTGCCCTGGGATCTCAAGACTACTGGCGGAGCCGCTGCTGCTGCTGCTGGCACCGGTTGTGGGTTAATCGGAGCTGGTTGTTGTAATTGCTGTAGCATGGCTGCTTGTAATGTGTTGATCTGGAGATCTACTTGTTGTTGATGTTGTTGAAATACTGCTGCCAGTTGTTGGATGACCTGCTGAATTTCCTGGTTTTCCTTTTTTTTTTTTTTTTTGTTCCTCCTTCTTTCAGTGGGAGTAGTGAGTTTGTTAGGATTGATGTCCTAACAGCCAGGAACCACGCTGAGACAAGGGATAGGTTTCTAGTGTTTGTTACTGCTACATAAGACAGAAAATCCTAACAAACTGAAGAAGCGTGGGAAAAACCCAGACAGATAAACTCCAAAGTTTAAGGCGGGTCTGATCTGTGTCTCTTTGAATGGCTGCTTAACTCCTCAGTACTACGCATGCATTTTCCCCCCTGGATAGGGGCCCCCTCCTGCTCACCATCAGTACTCATGACACCTATGGCCTTAAAGTTCTCAGAACATGCTTTTTTCAGGAAGCCTGGGAATCCCCTGGAAATAGGGAACCTGCACGCTGGTTATACTGTATGTAAACACCTTCCTTCTCATGGTCTTGTTCTATCCATGTTTATTGTTTTAATGGGTTTGCAAAATGTTTTAATTCTTGGTTTTATTGTACACTGCCCAGAGTCACCTCAGGTGAGATGGGCCACCATATCAATTTGACAAATTAAATAACTAAATAAATAAATATGTTGTGCAAATAAGGCTAATCAGTTTTAAATCAAACTCAGATGAAGTCAAAGCCATCTGGCCCTGGATCAGCCAAGACTAGGCAACAGATAAAAGATTGTTGATACTTGGATCAGGATTTCCATAGCAGGGACAGATAAGATTTGCAGGATGTGGGAGAGCTGGCAAGCAAGACTGGGGCCTCTTTCGTAGGATTCCGAAGTTGAACAGAGCACCAAAAGAATAAAGAAGTCCATCTCTATCAAAAAATGGATTAGAATTTCAAGGTAGATCCCTCAATGTGTTGAGTTCTAGTCAGATGGATACTTCAAGAAGAGTGAGTTGGCTTAGGTGCTTAAGGAAGAGATGCAAATGGAGACTGTATGTTTGCTAAAGAGTATTAGCCCTAAGTTCAAAATCCCTTTCCTGGAGGGTATATTGCCACGGGCTGAACACACAGGGAGGCTTCCAGATGTAGATCCATTGCTGACCCTTGCTTGTGGAAGGTACCCCTGCCACAAATTCCATGGAGTTGGGACAGGACTTCTTTTGTGAGTTCAGGAATGTTGTTTTTAAATTAAACAGTTTAACCAGAGAGAGAACTGAAACTGTAGTGATCTTTGTTGTAAATGGGCTGCACTGGACCCCAGGTTAGTATTTACAGAATATTACTTGATAACAAGTAATAATAATTCTTTTTTTATACTGTGCCTTTTCACAAGTGTTAACAAACAAGTAACTCAAAAGACAACTAAAACTTCAGAATGTGAATGGCAGCCAATACTTGCAAGTCTTTCCATAACAAAATTGCCAAAGCGTAACCTAACAAAAAACAGCCAGTTTCTAACCATGAAAATGGCAAACCAAATTAAGACATTTGCAGTCCAGAACTCTAGCTAATAAAACCATTCAAGTAAATGCAGCAAGATGTCATAGGTTGGAATGTTAGCGAGGTGAATTTCTGCTCCACCACAGATCACCAGAGGGCTGCGTGAAATGAAAAACAGAAACATTTGCTTAACAATGTTAAATATTCTCCATATACAGAGGCACAGAAGCAAGCCAGTAGCCTTGTCCAATTACTACTGAACATTTCCATCCAAGTTGTCAAAAGCAAAAAAGGTGCAAGGAAAAATAATTAGTAAGTTGATCCCAGGAGCAAAGGGTATAACAGTAAAAATGGTTGACATCCCTTAATCCACATAATCTGGCTGGGACGAAGAGATTAAGGGAAGAAGCTAGTAATTGAAACATACCTGGTTTTTAACATTTTTGTTTATATAATAAAAGATGCATAATTCCACATCTAATACTAGAATGCATGTGACTTTGAGGAATAATGGATCAAGGGCTGTTACACTTAAACCTTTCTTTCTGAAGCAAAGAACTTGGGACTCTTCAGCCAAGAAAAAGAACAACAGGAAACCTGGAGATGTGAGTTTCTTGGAATCAAGGAATAACTCGTTATTTAAAGCACAATCGGAATGCATCTTTAAGATTATGGATTCAGTCAGGAAGAGTCAAAGGGATCATTGGCTGACCTGTCTAATCTTGAAAAAAAAACAAGCAGAGTTGGATCTGGCTAATAGTTGGCTGGGAGATAACAAGGAAGTTACAGGGCTATGAACTAGACATGGAGGTGAAGAAACAGGGGTGTCCTCAGGTTGCAATAAAAAAAAAGAGATGGTGCCCACCATGGTGCAATTGGAGGTCTGCTGAAGCAGAGTTTCAGTCACACCATTGTGACTCCCACCTTGACAGTTTTTACCATGCCCTCCAGACATTCTTGTGGAGGAAGCATCCCAGAAGAAGAAGAGAGTGGCAAACCACTTCCACACCTATCAAAACGATACAGACCAGTTGAGGAAATCACAAGGTGTTATTCAACATAAAACACACTTTATATTTTAGATTTGTAGAATCCCTGTGGATGCCTATGAGAATTTTTCAGCCTCCAGCCCTGAGCAACTTGTCAGGAGAGGAAGTGGAGCACAGATTTAGAAGGTTTAGTTTTTAGTGAGACTCTAGTTCCCCCAAACAGACAAAGAATACAATTTTATAAAACATAGGACAGGAAAAAAAAAAAGAGTGTCTGTGAAGTAGCATGTTATGATGAAGAAGAAGAATTGAAGGAAATATCCTTCATTCATTTCCTTCAATTCTTATTCTTCATCATAACATGAACTTTTCTTTCTTAAAAAAAAAAAAGCTACATTTCTCTGTTCATAATTAAGTGTATTTCAGCTCAGTTCTCTTCACCCTATCTTAGCAGGACTTAGCTTCTTCCACACAGTCCTGATGGTAGGTACCTGCTTTTATGAAGCATTGTGGCGTAATTAAGAAAAAGCTTCATAGCAGTGAAAATATTGTTATTTTCATTAGCAATAGGAAGGTATGGCAGGGTTAAACTTCCCCCTGCCCTCATGTTTGTGGGGAGATATGAATTGATGGGTGTATGGATACATGTAGATGTTTTTTTTAAAAAATATTTTCCAGTATAGGCTACAGACCTAAGATTCTTGACCAGAGGCTCTGTTCATAGTCACTCATGCCTTGTTCATCTCCCAAATGGACTACTGTAATGCACTTTACATGGGACTGCTCCTAAAAAGCATTCAGAAGCTGTGGCTGGTTCAAAATGCAGTGGTGCAGGCAGTTATGTGTATTCCTTGATCAGGGCATATCATACCTCTGCTCTATAAGCAGCATTGGTTTCCAGTGGGCTTCCAGGTTCAACTCAAGGTGCTGGTAATTACCTATAAAGGGCTTTGTCAGTTCCCTCCAATCAAAAGGTTCACAGAACCCCTTATCGGAGCATCTTCCTTTGGTCTCTTATCGCTGGGAGGAAACTCCGTGTTGCCAGATGGGGAGGGGGCGTTGGGTTGGAGTGTGAGGTGGATTATTTATGGCTAGGGATTTATGGTGTTCACACGTCAAGGCCAGAGAGAGGAGATACACCAGAGGGCCACCTGGATGAAGAAGGGGGGGTGACATGCTTTATTGGGGAGTGGTGGGAAAAGTAATTATGTGAATGTAGTTTTAAATGTAGGTTTGCGTGGGAACTTTCCATTCGCAGCTTTGCTCTTGTGCTGGTCATTTCGCTTCATTAAAACAGTAAAAGGTGCTTGGACTCTAGACTGGTATTGTGTGAATGCTCGAGTGTGCCAGTGCTTACAGGCTTCATAGCAGGGGGCCAGGTTATTTGAAGGACCACTCTTCCCTGACTGTGTCTACTGGTCCCATCAGATCTGGTGGGAGAGGCACGATATGGGTCTTGTATTAAAGAGTGACATGTGGTGGGACCCAGTGTCATGGCACCTTCTCTTTGGAATATCATTCCTCCAGAGATCAGATTAGCTCCAACCCTTTTACAAGGCTTTGAAGACTTGGCTATGTCACCAGCCATGGGGGTCAGGACATAGGGCAAAGCCTGTGGGATGGTTCTGCTGATGGTTGTGGTGGATTTTTATGTCAGCTGCCCATTATGTATTTATTGCAGTGTTGTTGTTATATTGTGTTTTTAACTGTTGTTAGATGCCCAGAGTCATGATGTTAAGATGGGAGCCTTTATAAATTGAAATAAATAGATAAATAATACATTTCCTGATAGTCTCCATCCATGTACTTGTTAAATACTTTCATTCCCTTTGAACACATGGCTTGTGTCTTTCAACTGAGGTTAAACGTATACTGAAATGGGTGATTGGACAATACTTTCAAAAGCTAGAGCTGTTTCTCAGATGAAGTATCAGATATCTTCTGCTTTCCATTAGCTTGACTACTCTGAGATCTGAATTCCGGTGTTAGTGAATGTTTGTTACAATAAGTTATATGAACACCTCAGCCAAAGTTACAGTCAGCACATGAGAGTCATGGCCGTGGATAGATAATTGGCCAACCAGTAGCCTGCTGGAGCATCCTGCATATGATTTCCAATGTGCCAAAAGGCTGTACAGTGCCACATATTTGATTTGGAAGAGGTCTTTTGGACAGTCTGGAAACAACAGGCTGTAACTCATTGCAGCAACCGCATCAGTTTCTAAGAAACCTTGGCCTTCAAGGAAGCAGGATAGACCTGACTTTTCCCACAGGCACTGGGGCCAGGATGTCGACAGAACTAGAACAGGGTGGTTGGTGGATGGATGGATGTGAATTGTTATCAGGGCCTCAGTGAAGTTTACAGTTTTAAATGGTTGTTTTATTGTATAGTATTTTTATATTGTTGCCACCCAGAGTTCCTTTTGGTAGATGGGTGGCTACATAAATGTCTTTAATAAACAAACAAACAAACAAATAATAAAATAAACATAGCAATGTACTTGCAGAAGCGGACCTCAAATCACCGCAGAGTTAATTGGAAATCTTACAAAAAGATGTGGCTGCTTTAATGTGTTCTCAGGCACCTCTTCCAAATTGAAGACAAAGTGGTGTACAGCCTTAATGTGCTGTGCCTAAGAACAGGTCTATCTGGGTGAGCATGTGAGAACTATTAAATAATGGCTTAGCATAGGGAAACCCCATATTTGCAGAATGATCCAGCAGTTTGATGACACAGCTGTTTTAGCTGTCATCAGACCTTAGACCTTCCCTCTAAAATTAGGACTTACATCATAAAGCCCATTAAATGCTTCCCATCTGATCTTGTCTTTTTTTTTTTTAAAGAAGAGACCAACTCGACCAAACCCTATCTCCCTTATATGCATGCACACAATGCAGTTGCTCATGCATTTGTAGCCATAAACCCCAAAGGTCGTTTCCATGACAACCTCAGGGTCTTTAATGACCCTGACAGTCCAATGATTTTGTTTTCTTTGAGCGTGACAGAATAGTAAGTCTTCTTCCCTTCTCCACTGCTAGCAATCTCCTCCATTATGTGCCCAAGATGCTCTTCATTATCTGATCTTAGGATCAGCCCAGAGACAGAACAGCAGCCAGCTCTGAGAGAAGGGCTGGGCCACAGACAAAGACCGGGCAAGCATGCTCAGCATTTTGCTGCAAGGCCGGCCTCATTAATTCCATCACAAGCTCGATGAGTTTAAGCAAGTGCCAGGGGTATTGCCACAGTTTGTAGCAATCTGTTGCAAAAGTCAGCCCTAAATCGCTGTTGAGTTATTTAGAAAGTACATCTTGCATCCCACTAACAGAAACCTTTTTATTAATGATGTATACCAGGAAAGCTGCTAAGACAGCAGCTGTAATTTTAATGATGTGATGAATAAGGCAATTAATGTCCTTCAATCTATTTCCCACATGCATCATATTTAACTTTGGAAATCTAAAGAGATTTCTGAAAGAAGAGAGTGCAGGCTTTGTTAAATACATGCAACCCTCAGCTCAGATGCAGCAGGAGTGTCCATAGGAGGTGAGGGGTCAAAAAAGTCAACATGGTGGCCAGTCATGCAGACAACACAAAACTCTGCCTCCTTTTTACATGAGTTGTGCATGCAGTGCACATAAAAAAAGATCTCCAATCACATATAGACACCCCTGACATGCAGGCTGTGTCTCCTGCGAAAAGCACTAACATTTCTTGTTCTTCAACTCAAAACTGGCTAGAGATTCATGTACAGAAATCCACCTTATGTTAATAGTACATAGTCTCCACTTGGTGCTGAAATAATGTGAAAGTAGGTGCCAGTTGAGCCTCTCTAGGGAGGGAATTTCATAAATGGGGCGTCACCACACACACACACGCGCGTGCACACAGAGAGCTCTCTTAAAGTTACCATCCACTTTTAGAGGGGGGTTCTGTTTATGCTCACCCCTATTCACTTATTAAGGAATGTACCAATGTAATCTCCAAAACATTTCCCTTAAAATTCAATTGGCATAGTATTCATTCATTCATTTGATGTTGGTGCTGTCTGACTCCGGAGCAACTGTTATTTCTGGTAACAGAAATAACTGTTATCTTCACTGCATAACATTTTCTCCAGAAATTAATCCATTAAATAATGTATTGATTAATCTATTGATTAAAAACCCCACATTGCTAACCCCATTAGAGACAAATGAAAAAAGACTTCATATATCTACCTCAGCAATTATTAAGTATAATTCAAGATGCTGGTTATCACCTTTAAAGCCCTCCAGGGCACTGGACCAGGTTATTTGTGAGACTGCCTCTCCCTGAGGGTATCTGCCCGTTCCAACCATTTGGATAGGGTGGAGTCCTTCTAGGTCCCTTCCCTTAAACGTTGCCACCTAGGGGGACCCAGGCAGTGTCTCTTTTCCATAGTGACCCCTAGCCTTCCAGGAGGCCATGAAAAGCTGGCTCTTTCCTGAGGGTTGGGATAAGGTGAGGCTAGAATCCCATGATCACAATTGTGGATGGGTTGGGGAGTGTTGTTGTAAACAAAGTTTTGTTTACTTTTTTGTATGTTGATTTTACTGTTCTGGTGGGTTTTATTATGGTTTTATGAGCCTCCCAGAGTTACGATACATAAGATGGGCAGCCATACAAGTCATTTAAATAAAAAAAATAAAAAAATTATACACCTGCCCTAAATATTCACCCTATTAATGAAAGAAAGACTTTACTGCCATTAGATCTTCTCATATCCTTTCCTTGCTGCTACCTCTCTAGATCCCAGTTACCAACACGCAAGAAGGGTAAGGCATGGGTTACTTGCTATTTACTCCAAATGAAATCTCCTTGAGCATTGTTGTTATGGACCATCAACTCAACTATGACTTCTGATGACCAAAGGAACAAGTCTCCCTACAGTTTCCTTGGCAATGAAATGGTTTGTCACTGCCTTCTTCCTCGGGCTGAAACAGAGGGGCTGGCCCAAAGTCATCCAGCTGGTATCCATGCCTAAGACAAGACTAGAACTCACCCACTCCCAGCTTCTAATCTCCTTAACCATTAGACCAACTATCTCTCATCATCCTGTAACTTTTGAGTAGCTTTACAATAATGCCAGTCTTCAATTTGTTTTGCCTAGCAGAATCATCACTGGTCAGCTAATTCTGCTGTTCTGTTCCTTAAGTTCATTCTTCCCATGTCAGCTATTTTGTTTCTTCTTCTCTGATTTATTCATTTGGATCACATCCACTACCCTTGCCAGAGTTTCCCTGAAGGTAGGATTCTTCTCTTAATGTGTGGCAGCTAAGTACACAGAGGTACAGCTTCCCCTAGATGGCTGGTTTTACTCAATATCTGGATGTACATCATCACTGTAGACTGTTGCCTGCTTGAGTCTCTTGGAATCAGCTATAGTATCCTGAAGATTTGTCTTAGTAATGCCAACATCACTAGAAAAGCTTGCTATACTATCTGGGAAATATCCACAGTAGATAGAAGACACAATTTTGGTTGCATATTATGCACTTCAACACATGCCAAAGACATTCAAAATACACCTTCTGCAGCAAAGCAATACAAATTCTTTGCTTGAAAAGTTCAGGTGTCCTGCTGAAAATATATTCCAGGGATCAGTGGAAATGTGCCCATTTTGTTTAACAGTTTCACATGGAAGAATCTCTCCCCAGCCCAGCTTTTACAGCTGGCTGTTTCCCAGCTATCTGCAGCTGTGTTAGCTTCCTCTTTGGCTATTTAAGAAGGCTACACATCTACATGCTGTGATGTGGAATGTTGTGTCTCTGGGGCCATTTCTCATACTAAACACCCCCCAAACACACATATGCAGGATTTCTGCATAAGAGATCAATGCAGTTCCTATCTACAAATATAAATGTAATGTATAAATGAGTAATAGCCATGTTTCCACATTGGTTTATTAAGTGTGTAACTGTAGGTCATTCCACAATATTTACCTAGAGCAAATTAGAAAAATACCTAGGCTTCTACTAAAAAGAAAACATTCTAAGGGAATTAGAATATCTACTGAGCTCACTGAAAGTCAGTATTCCTTGTTGAAGCAGGGTTTCCCAAATATCCTTGAAATTTCATGCCATGTACAGTAAAAGTCAAGTCAGGTCTCTGGCTCCTGAGAACTTTATAGCAATGTCCATGCAGTTTTCTTGGCAACGATAAAGAAGTGGTCTCTTTCTTCTGAAATGATGGTGATGGTGAAGATGATGATGATGATTTCCCTGGCCTGGGATTTCCTGCTGATCTCACATCCAAATCCTAACCATCTTTGACTCTGCTTTTTAAGAACATAAAGAAAATTTAATAAAGTAAACATGAAGAAAATTTAAGAAAATCAGCTACATACTGCCATCTAGCAGGACTTCAACTATGGTGGCCTAAGTAGAACTGTCTCAGGAAGTTGCTCTATCCTGTGCCTCCTATGTGTTCCTTCTTTACTCATTTTCACTTTGAAAGAATGTTCGTAGAACACAAAAGAAAATGGGCATTGCTGTGAATAAGGAACGGCACACGAGGCTATATTTCTCTGATACTTTTGGACGTCAACTTTTCCTCCTTTTGTGTTAAATGTTTGTTGGGTAATTTTATTCTGCATGTGGACTGAAAGATCTCCCTTAGTTTTGAAGGTTCACTCTTGAAGTCAACCAATACATGATATAGAAATCAGCAGAATTTTCCATTCTTTGTAATTCCGTGTTTTTGAAGATGGGCTACTAAAGAGTATCTGTTGACTTTCAGGAATAAGTAGTGCACATCAGAAAGTTGTGCTAGTTGTAATGGCTTCTGTTGTCTATAGAAACACGGTTTGCTTTTTAAAAAGACCAAATTCAGAAATGGACATCTAATGTCATAAAACTCTCCCAAATCAATCCAGCCTTATCCAGTCCCATTCCCCTCAGTAAATCTGAAAAAGAATGTTTTATCACGCAACAGCATCTATCACGGTACATTCTTGGTAGAAAAATCTTGGCTGTTTTGTCCTTCTTAGCACACTGTGAAGGAACTTAGCACTGTTATATATTGCTCTTCCTGATATTCACTGAGATTGCAAATGGTCCCTGACTGATGTGGAAGAGAAATATGACTGCTTTTTACTTCAGCAAAGTATCGTTACCTTGTCGTGGTGCTGGAGCTTGAGCACCACAATGATGCCATGAGCTAAACCGTGAAGGGCCACCCAAGACGGGAAGGTCATGACAGAGAGGTCAGACTAAATGCGATCCCTGGGGAAGGTAATGGCAACCCACCCCAGTATTCTTGCCGTGAAAACTAAATGGATCAGTACGACCAGAGATATGTCGGTATACCATCGGAAGATGAGACCCCCAGGTTGGAAGATGGTCAAAATGCTACTGGGGAGGAACAGAGGATGAGTTCAACTAGCCCCAGACGTGATGACGCAGCTAGCTCAAAGCCGAAAGGACGGCTAGCAGCTGACGGTGTTGGTGGTGAACGGCGAATCCGATGTTCTAAGGATCAACACACCATTGGAACCTGGAATGTAAGATCTATGAGCCTGGGCAAATTGGATGTGGTTATTGGTGAGATGTCAAGATTAAAGATAGACATTTTGGGCGTCAGTGAACTGAAATGGACTGGAATGGGCCATTTCACATCAAATGACCACCAGATCAACTACTGTGGACAAGAGGACCACAGAAGAAATGGAGTAGCCTTCATAATTAATAGTAAAGTGGCTAAAACAGTACTTGGATACAATCCAAAAAACGACAGAATGATCTCAATTTGAATTCAGGGCAAGCCATCTAACATCACAGTGATCCAAATATACACCCCAACCACAGATGCTGAAGAAGCTGAAGTAGAGCAGTTCTATGAGGATTTGCAGCACCTACTGGACAACACGCCTAAAACAGATGTTATTTTCATCACAGGAGACTGAAATGCTAAGGTGGGCAGTCAAATGACACCTGGAATTACAGGTAAGTATGGCCTGGGAGAACAAAACAAAGCAGGACATAGGCTGATAAAATTTTGCCAAGACAATTCACTCTGCATAACAAACACTCTCTTCCAACAACCTAAGAGACAGCTTTATACATGGACTTCACCAGATGGACAACACCGAAATCAGATTGACTACATGCTTTGCAGCCAAAGGTGGCGGACATCTGTACAGTCGGTAAAAACAAGGCCTGGAGTTGACTGTAGTTCAGATCACGAACTTCTTCTTGCACAATTTAGGATCAGACTAAAGAGATTAGGGAAGACCCACAGATCAGCTAGATATGAGCTCACTAATATTCCTAAGGAATATGCAGTGGAGGTGAAGAATAGATTTAAGGGACTGGACTTAGTAGATAGGGTCCTGGAAGAACTCTGGACAGAAGTTCGCAGCACTGTTCAGGAGGCGGCAACAAAATACATCCCAAAGAAAGAGAAAACCAAGAAGGCAAAATGGCTGTCTGCTGAGACACTAGAAGTAGCCCAAGAAAGAAGGAAAGCAAAAGGCAACAGTGATAGGGGGAGATATGCCCAATTAAATGCAAAATTCCAGAGGTTAGCCAGAAGAGATAAGGAATTATTTTTAAACAAGCAATGCGCGGAAGTGGAAGAAGACAATAGAATAGGAAGGACAGGAGACCTCTTCCAGAAAATTAGAAACATTGGAGGTAAATTCCAGGCAAAAATGGGTATGATCAAAAACAAAGATGGAAAGGACCTAACAGAAGTAGGAGAGATCAAGAAAAGGTGGCAAGAATATACAGAAGACCTGTATAGGAAGGATAACAATATCAGGGATAGCTTTGACTATCAGTGGTCAGTGAGCTAGAGCCAGACATTCTGAAGAGTGAGGTTGAGTGGGCCTTAAGAAGCATTGCTAATAACAAGGCAGCAGGAGACGATGGCATCCCAGCTGAACTGTTCAAAATCTTGCAAGATGATGCTGTCAAGGTAATGCATGCTATATGCCAGCAAATTTGGAAAACACAAGAATGGCCATCAGATTGGAAAAAATCAACTTATATCCCCATACCAAAAAAGGGGAACACTAAAGAATGTTCAAACTATCAAACAGTGGCACTCATTTCACATGCCAGTAAGGTAATGCTCAAGATCCTGCAAGGTAGACTTCAGCAGTTCATGGAGCGAGAATTGCCAGATGTACAAGCTGGGTTAAGA
Organism: Candoia aspera; assembly: GCF_035149785.1. Lineage (NCBI taxonomy): Eukaryota > Metazoa > Chordata > Lepidosauria > Squamata > Candoiidae > Candoia > Candoia aspera. The sequence continues at coordinate 93,006,474 of NC_086158.1, read as the reverse complement.
AAAGGCAGAGGAACTAGAGACCAAACTGCCAATATCTGCTGGAATGGAAAAAGCCAGGGAGTTTCAGAAAAACATCTACTTCTGTTTTATTGACTATTCTAAAGCCTTTGACTGTGTGGACCATAACAAATTGTGGCAAATTCTTAGTGGTATGGGGATACCGAGTCATCTTGTATGCCTCCTGAAGACTCTGTATAACGACCAAGTAGCAACAGTAAGAACAGACCACGGAACAATGGACTGGTTTAAGATTGGGAAAGGAGTACGGCAGGGCTGTATACTCTCACCCTACCTATTCAACTTGTATGCAGAACACATCATGTGACAAGCTGGCCTTGAGGAATCCAAGGCTGGAGTTAAAATCTCTGGAAGAAACATTAACAATCTCAGATATGCAGATGATACCACTTTGATGGCTGAAAGTGAAGAGGAACTGAGGAGCCTTATGATGAAGGTGAAAGAAGAAAGTGCAAAAGCTGGCTTGCAGCTAAACCTCAAAAAAACCAAGATTATGGCAACCAGCTTGATTGATAACTGGCAAATAGAGGGAGAAAATGTAGAAGCAGTGAAAGACTTTGTATTCCTAGGTGCAAAGATTACTGCAGATGCTGACTGCAGTCAGGAAATCAGAAGATGCTTAATCCTTGGGAGAAGAGCAATGACCAATCTCGATAAAATAGTTAAGAGCAGAGACATCACGCTGACAACAAAGGTCCGCATAGTTAAAGCAATGGTGTTCCCAGTAATAACATATGGCTGTGAGAGCTGGACCTTAAGGAAGGCTGAGAGAAGGAAGATCGATGCTTTTGAACTGTGGTGTTGGAGGAAAATTCTGAGAGTACCTTGGACTGCAAGAAGATCAAACCAGTCCATCTGCCAGGAAATAAAGCCAGACTGCTCACTTGAGGGAATGATATTAAAGGCAAAACTGAAGTACTTTGGCCACATAATGAGAAGACAGGACACCCTGGAGAAGATGCTGATGCTAGGGAGAGTGGAGGGCAAAAGGAAGAAGGGCCGACCAAGGGCAAGATGGATGGATGATATTCTAGAGGTGACAGACTCATCCCTGGGGGAGCTGGGGGTGTTGACGACTGACAGGAAGCTCTGGCGTGGGCTGGTCCATTAAGTCACGAAGAGTCGGAAGCAACTAAACAAATAAACAACAACAACAGCAGTGGTGAAATCTATATTAATTAAAAGAATTGCTAAGAAAATCCATTTTGGGCTAATATTTGGCTAACACGGTGACAGTCTCCTGGTACAAAGTTTTCTTAAAGATTCCTCAACTTCATAAATTCTGTTCCCACCCCATAAATGCATTAAAAATATTTATGAAATATTGTTCATTATCAACCTACACATTAGATTAACATATGTTCAGTAAGGGAAATATTAAATCTAAAAGGTAAATAAGGTTAAGAAATGCAAGGCTATTTGTTTTTGGGTTACTGTATATCTATTTGCCCAGACCCACTTGAAGGTGGATTTGAAAAAAGGTAATAGTGGTGGGGAAGATCAAGACCTTGCAGAGATATAGTTTGACATCTAGACTTGTGTCACTCTTACATAGAAAATATTTGGGATCTTAGGAATCTAGAAACCTTAGAAACTAACCTTTGGCTTAATCCTAGAATTTAATTCAGGTGTCCTGTGTGGTAACAGAAATTATAACAATACCATAGCTAAAATAGGATAGGTTTAATAGGCTTAGAGGAACTCTAAGGACTACAGATGTATAAACATTTTTTAGATGGAAAGAATAGGGCGGATTTAATCACATTACCATTACTATGTGTTGAAGTGCAAGTAAGAAAGAAACAAATGGGAGAAGATAGAATGGAGTATCCTGAAAGAAAGCATTGCTAGCAAGTAGAGACATGGAACAGGAGCATTTAATGCAATATTTGGCCTTCCTTTTGTTTAGATTTTTTTCCAAAAATATTATATAAATTTAACATTTATACTGTATAATATTATTAATAAATATAGAGCTACATAAAGCTAGATTTGGCCATTATAACTGGGGAAGAGGGCAAAATTACAGCTCTTTCTTCCATCATATCACTTGTACAGTATATCAAGAAATGGCATCATTCCTTGACCAAAAATTAAATGATGAGGGGAGAGAGGTTATGATCATTTGGTAGAAACAGGCAGCTTCAGAATTACTGAAAGCTTTTGGTACTCCCTTTCAGCACAATATTCTTACACCTAGATATATTCTTAAGACTCCCTTCTCACTCACGCGGGTTTCAAGATGGTTACAGTACTTCCTCATCAATTAGAAAGCTTGACCCTGAAAAAGGAGATGCTTTGAACACTATAATTTTAATCAATAGAGGCCTAGAAATAGCACCTAGCTGGTCTTGGCCAATATCTTTTTTCAGGGGCAAGGATTGCACATTTACACAGAGGCATATTTATACTCTTGAAAATAGGCCACCAACTGAGTTCTTGGTAGCCTTAGACTTCAGTGTCCAACAGTATGAAATTTCACATGGGACCTGAGACAGAGATGGCTGCCACCATACCTTGACATTCATCAAGCCCAGAAAGTTCATAAATATCACAGATTTGACAGCCCTTCATGTGACAAAAATGGCCTGGCATGTCAAGTTCTATTCAAAGTCTTATTCAAAAGATGAAACCAAATTAACTTGTATGGAGAATTAAATGCTATTTAGCCTTGCTTATTTTCCTGTTCAGTTTCCAATTTGTCTGGCTCTGATGTAATTACCTCTCATTTATGTCTTTAATCTTACTGCCCTGTCTCTTGGCCCTATCCACCAGGTCTGATTCAATCACGTTATATGGAAGTTTCATATCAAAGACACACCTACAGAAAGACAAATAGTTTTCTGCTAGCTAAGTATTAAGTTTTCCTGGTAAACATCACAGAAAACCAGGGTGGCATACCTGCAATGCTGAGATTCCAGTTGATGCTAAAGAGCAAAATAACACCAAATGAAAGTTTGACTCCTGATAGGACTTCATGGACATACCTATGCTGTTTTTGTGGCATGAAAATATGGAAGTGGTTTACCATTGTCTTTTTGCTAGTATATATTCATTATCACTCTCCTTCCTCATAGTCTGGCTTATAGCCCCAGAATTCCTGGTGGTCTTTCATCAGTACTTAGATGAAGCTATTTAACCTTTTTGAAATTAGCCAAGGTCTGCCAGCTGTTTCTACCTGAGCTTGACAAAAAGATAAAAACTCTTTCAAGTCAAGCTGGCTATGGTAACTCCATGGACACAACTGTATAATTTTCTTGGCAATGGTATGGAAGTGGTCCACTGGTTTCTTCTGGAATGTTTATTTGGTTGGTCTTATTTCCCAACCTAGCCTAAGCTGGTTAAACCATCTAAGTTTAACCAGCAAATTCAGTTGGGTTCTGTTGTATCCTGGCCCACACACAACACACAAACATACACAGAGAGAGCGGGGCAGGAGGAGAGAGAAAACAGGACATATGTGTGCTTCTTCATTAATGAAGTTCTTTGGGCATACAACCAATCATGTTATGACACCATAAAATCAACAGCTGCAAAACTTCAAACAAGCGCAACATTCCAAGTTAACCCCAGTAGTACAAAAATATTTTAAATCTGTGAATTATTTAGAAAGACAAAAATAAGAATTCACTCAGAGACAGAAAATATCCTCAGTATCTCGGCAGGTGAGCACTTCTGGAGAGAATGTTCCATAACCAAGATGCACACAACCCCTTCTCCTGATAGGGATTGCATCAAGTCAGGGCATGTGAAGAAGGATCTCTGAAGGTCTGTACTCTGGGGAAGAGTAAATTTTTTCTTCTGCTTGTGCTTCAGATAATTTTGCATCGGCATAATGGACATGTCTCTCTCTTCCTCTTTGTCAGAGAATGAAAAAGAAGGCGGCATTGATTGCTATGCCCACCCGAGCAGAGTGCTCAGCTCTGTAAAGTCAGAAATTTAATCTATGGATATTCTAATTCAGATTTGTGAGACTGAGTCAGGACTGCCACTTCTGTTTTTCAGACAGCTCCTCATCTTTATCAGCTACATGCACACAAGAATCACCCCTCTTCTTCACATCACTCTAGCTATTCAGGTAAACTGTCTGAATAAGGCTATCAGGGTTCCCTGATTTTGATCTAACTCAACTTTTCTTACCTTGTTTTTATTTCCCCTCACTTTGCCTACAGAGACTGCTTCCTTCTGTTTGACCTATCATTTACCAATACATCATAATATCTCTTACTAGAGGTGAGCCAACATTTTTCAGAAGAGGTTTTTCAGAGTTTTTCTCTCATCAGTTCAATACTAAGCCTCAACAGGTGGTGGCCATTGGCTGATCTTGGAAACTAAGCAGGATCAGCCTTGATTTGTATTTGATTGGATGGGCAAATTCCAGAATGGATGGCTAGACTTGGAGGTTAGGGGGAAAATAATCTCAAAAGATTGTTTAATAATCTTAATATTGTTAAATATAGAAGACAGTGAAGAAATCTGATATGGCATTGCCAAAAGATCTGCATGGATGAAGTCATCCAAGTTGAGCTTGTCTCAAGAACATATTTACCTTTTCATGAAAAGATAAGTCAATTCTGAAGAATTTTATCCAAATACATCTCACAATACATACAGACACAATACCTTGCTGACATTGCCATTGCTTTGGAAGAAAGGAAAAACCAAGAGACATTGAGTGGGGAATAGGGAGGAAGAATCTGTGCTACTTCTTCATAGGCCTGCATTGAGTGACTTTGATTCACCCTGATAAAGAGATGTGCACCTTGGAGGCAATGTGATTCTCTTTATCAAAGTGAAGAGAGAATATGACTCACTTCTTGGAAGCAATTGGTGTCATTCTGAGCCTTTTTGGATAGTGATGTGGAAGAAGGATCCTCACAGATCTCTGCTGATGATCAAGTGAGACCAACCTGGGTGGGTTCAGCTTATCTGGTAAGAATTGCTCAAAGTGACTGCCAAAGACAGACAGCCTGGGAGATCTGCTTATGTCAGGGATACTCCAGGCTATATTTTTTTTTATCATAGTACCATGTTTTATTTGTTCTGTCTCTGTGTCATATCTGAGTAAGAGTAACAGGGAGATAGCTTTATTCTGCACTCCATATTGCTCAGCTAGAGGGAGCATTGGTCAATGCATGGAAAGAATATGTGAACAACCTGGCTAGATCAGGCCAAGACACTTCTTAGTTTAGCATTTTGTTTCTCTCAGTGGCAAGCCAGATGCATCTCCCTGTGCTGATGCTTCCTTGCAACTGCTATTTGGAGGTATACTATCTCCCACCCAGAGACAACATCGTCTTCAGGATCAGTAGCCCTCAACAGATGAATTTATCCAACCTTCTTTTAAAGCCATTCAAAGTAGCCTCCATCCCCATGTCTGAGGGCAATGAATGTCACTGGTTAATTAGGTGCTGTGTGAAGAAGTCCTTCCAATCAGCTTCATATGAAGCTTGCCAGCCCTACAAGAGTGGAGAGGTGAGGACATTTCAGGGGTGAAATGAACATGTTTCCAAGGGGCACAGTGTGGTAGCATAGCAGAAGATTAGCAAGGAGATAGTAGTTTGAACCATTTTTCCCCTTTTGTACATATAGGATTTCCCTGTATAGAAGGGTTCGTTAGCTAGCCAAGATGATTTTTGTGCAACTTTGTATTTAACTTCCTCCACCTGTGCATTTAGAAGAAGTTACTTAGCAAGGTTTGCAGACTGTATCATTGTATTGTAAATCAGGCTTCTCTTTGGGTCTTATATTTGTATTCCTAACAACTAAGATAAAAAGGACAGCAAGATTCCCCTAATCTAACACTGTTAAAGGAGTGGGTGGGAGAGAGCAAGTGGCTACATACTAGAAATGATGTTACCTCTAAAACTATTCTTAGCAAACTAGCAGCTGTCTGAGTTCCCAAGTTATTGAACAGAGATGTGATCACAGTGACCCCAAGTGTTGTCTGCTAGGGACCCTGTCTTACTTGAAAATATTCTTGGCAGGGGGTCAACTGTCTGAAGTTAAGACCAAGTCTCTGATATGGTGCCAAGCCATCTCTAGGTTTTACTGTTTATACCCCTGGTCCCCTAAGAAAAGTATAAAAACCTCCATAGACTTTGAAACTCAGTGTAAATCCAAGTCCTATGAAGGTGCCGCACAACATCCACTGCTATTCTTGAGGTTCCTGGCAAGATGAAGGAACTCAGCTTGGTATATCATTTTCTCTGTAACTCTTAGTATTTACTCAATAAGATCCTTTTTGTCATTTCTACCTGGCTTAAGCCTGTTGTTTCTGAATCCTAAAGAATCTCTTGTGAGGTTCCAGCTGGCTTCTGACTCAGAAATCGAAACTCTCCCTGAGTCAGAAGGGGAAACAGAAACTTACCAGGCAGAAACCGGCAACGCAAAACCCAGAAATGACTCCTCAGTGCGGGAGAAGTCACAGGTGCTGATTGGACAGTCTTTGGAGGAGGATTTGAATCCTCCAATCAGTGCGTGGGAAAGACGTGCAGAAAAGCATGCAAAGGAAAAGGCAGCCCAATTGGCTGCAGAAGGGAATAGGTGTGCAAGGGACCCGCATAAAAGGCAGATGTGTGAAGAGCAAGCCACCAGAGACAACCAATACTTTGAGCTCGCAGCCCCAGCGGAAGAGTCCTTACCTGTGTCGGAAACCTCCTCTGTAGCCAGAGGAGAATCAGCGCCTCTGTTTCCTATCGTAGAGGACCTGTATCCTGCACCCACTGCCACAGAGGATCTTCTCCTTGCCAAATCCAGCAACCTCAGCCTTGCGTCCAGCTTCGGACTTCACTGCCACCAATCTGCGTGTCCAGGCGCACTTCCAGCCATGCTTCCAGCTTCCAGCCTTGTCCAGAATCTCCAGTCCAGTTTCATCGAGCTCCTAATTTCCAGTCTTGCCCAGGATCTCCAGTCCAGTCTAACTGTGCTTCGGTGGCCCCGTGTTGTTCAGGAACTTCAGACATATCTTGTTACTTTCCGGTTTTGCAGCCTTGTTCAGAACCTGCAGTCCAGCCTAGCCGGGTCTCAAGTTCGTTGCCTAGTCAAGAGCCTCCAGTCTAGCCTAGTCATGTACCAAGCTTCCAGCCTTGTCTGGAGACTCTAGCCAAGTTCAGCCTTGTTTCAAGTTATCAGCCTTGTTCTGAGTCTTCAGCCCAGTGTACCCAGCCCAGCTCAGATTGCCCAGTTCAGTTCAGTCCTGCCTCTAGAGCCAAGTCTGATTGTGGACACTCACCTCCAGTTCCAGTTTCGCCACATGTCCTAGCGGCTTCCAGTTCCATAGCTCCGGTCGGTGAATCCTGCCTAGCTGTTTTGCCACAGTCTCCTCCTGCAACCGTTCCAGTACTTCCATTGTTGCCCAGGTGGTCTTGATCAGAACCAGCCTACCTCTTGATCATAAAGACTTATTACTGTAAATAGTTGCATTAATAAAGAGAGTTTTTAATAGTAACCCTGTCTGGCCACCTCATAGTCTGAACAGGACATCTAGTTGGCTTCCAAATAGAGCGGCAAAAAAAAAAAAAAAGTCGGGGGGGGGGTACTGAAAATGCCCTCTGTTTGGCTCAGTGGGTGAGAAATTTTGCAGACTTCTCTAATGAGATGGCTATGCTTTATGGGTGCATATCATCCCACCTGGCTGAAGGTTATTTTCTGAACTTAGAAGATGGCCCCATCCATGGAAGAGAAAATGGTAGACAGCTAGCAATTTTGAAAGATTCCTCCATCTATATGTTAGCAAGTTCAGTGGGAGTTCAGTGGGAGATGACTGTTTTCCAGCCCAGTGAAGATTCTATTATTGGATGTCCTTTCAATTATTTGAAATATTGGCTTCAGTCAGAAAATGCCAGGAATACCTTCCAGCTCTTAAGAAAGGATAGAAATCTATCACTGGAGACATTTTTAGGCTGTAATAAAATCAGGATAGGCAGAAGAAAAGGAGGGGTGGGGAGGGAGAGAGAGAGAGAGAGAGAGTGGGAGAGAGCAGTAGTCTGTATGTATAGTATGTGCACAAGGACTTGTGTGGGCATACTTATGCTTTCTTCAAAAACAGCACAATAGAAGAAACCTCTTCATGCCATTTTACCATTCAAGAGCAATTTAAGAAGATATATATTAGGGATTGGGACTACATGGAGACTGTTGCTGGAGTTTTGCCTGGCCCCAAATGGATCCTTTTTAAAAATAAAATCTCTTGATCCAAAAAGTTTGTATACGTGCAGCTGGCGATGTAAATGTTCAAGAGTGAGACTGGTGCTACAATGAAAGATGAAAGTGTGCCCACAAAGGCAAAGGACCTGAGCATCACAACATATATTCATATAGAATCCAATACTGGTAGGTCCCCCCACCCATCCACCCCCTGGCTGCAGATGCTGTTGTTTTCATAAGATTAAACAGCATGGGAATGAAATTGATAGTGGGTGTCTTCTCCCCACCCCCACCTCCACCTTCTGCAAGTGTTCTTGGCTGCCTGATGGCTCTATCAGTGATGGAACAAAAGCCACCTTGGCTTGAAGAGAGCAACTTGATTTCCCTGGGCCTCTTGGGATGTATGTGCAGAAGCCTGGCTTGGAGTTTGGCAGCCATATCCTTGAATAAAAAGAAGAGGAGGAGGGCAGGAAAGAAGGCACAGACAAGGTCTCCCAGGCTGCATACGAGAAGCTTTTCTGCTCAACGAAATAGGTCATTTATTCAAGGAAAGACAGTGCAGGCTGCTGAATGCTGCATAATGTGCTTTTCCTCTCCACAGCTGCTTTGCCTGGGCCTTTATTTACAGCTTTAGGGATCATTAGGGGTATCCGTTTCTTTTCATCTAGCAAAAGCAAAATAATAAAGGGGAGGAGGATTAAAATTAGAAATCAAAACTGCAACACTGCCAGCTCCGTTCAGCCAGGCTTTGAAATGGTTTTCAAAGGCTGGTTTCAAGTCCTAGTTGACAGAACATCGTAATTTAGGATAAGCCTGGCTGGTCTGGCATAAGATGTAAGGTCCATGACAAAAAGTCAGGAGATGGGATTTCCATGTGCAAAGAGAATAGTTATGAGTGGGGCTAGTTTATTACCTCGGTTTAATGTCAGCTTTAAGAGAATATACAGATATCCCTACCTTTTCCAATCTGGCATGTACCAGATAGGGTGGTGGTACAGCTTCCAAAATTCCTGGGAAGCATAGTTGGGGATGATGTTCAACATCAGCAAGATGCCTGGCCCAGTGTTGTAAAGCCCACCATTTTGTAAGTGCATCTACCATCCAATCCCCGCTCCCATGGATACTCTTGTGTGAGCCTGATATTCTGGAATTGATAGACCCAATATTTTGGGAATTTATAGTCCCAATATTTTGAGAAGGCTATGTTGGTGGGGATCCCTGTGTTGGTGAGCCATAAAATTGGAAACATGTTTTTGAGGATGCAGGGAGCGAGCCAGCGAGCATGCAGCATGATCAAAAACCTCATACTGGTAAACTGCTATGCCAATTCCCCGTTTTGTTTCTGAAAACCAAGATTTGTCTTGGGGGGGTGGGGGTGAGGAAGAGGGTCGAGGTGGCAGAAAGGGTGCACTGCCATCCAAGAGAAGTTCCAGAAGGCTTCCCCTTAGCTGGAAATGTCATGGATCACAGGGTTTCATAGCTGAAAACTACAAGCTTTCTGCAGGAAATGATTCTCTGTACTTCCTTTCCAATTAAGAGGCATTGGAGCGGCTGTACTCAACTGTCTCTCCCTAGGGACCCTTCCTAGTATAGAAAACTGTATTTGGGCTGAGGAGAGTAGAGAGAATTGTCGGGGGAGACTAAGCAGGATTGTGATAGGAAGTAGATCCCACTGTGAATATAGATCAGTTCAAAAGGAGTTGGGTCTTATACGAATTGCAGCCAGGCATTACCAGTGGAGGCAGTGAGGCTTTTGAGCCCCCGCTCTGCCTTGGAAGCGTCTTGCCTTTTCTAGCCAGATACTCCAGTCCCCAAACCTCATCCTTCACCAGCCCATCTGAGCTCCATTCCCTCTGACTGAAGCCAAAAACTTCAACCTTTTGCAGCTCAGTCAGCCCAAATACTCATTCAAAATCCTAAATGTCAGTAGTTGTTTAGGATCACATCCATTTCATCAGCTTATCAGGGTATCCTGCTGAGATGCTTGATGCTTTGGCCCTTAAATGTGCAATTCCAAATTTTGCTTGAGAAGGGAAAAAAAAAAACAATCACAACCAGACCTTTGAATTACCCAAAGGCTACAATGTGCCAATTTTTTTGGATGGTTATTGTGTCAACATTGCATGTTTTTGTGACATGATAAGGAGATGGTTTGAGATTATCCATGATGGTCACTTCATTTCTTTCCTAGAGATTCACATGAGTTAGCAGGTTAATAGGTTTATGCTTAATTGAGACAAATAATACTCTCAGATCCCCCTGGAATCCATTCACAGAGGTCCAGGATTGCTCCTTCTTAGTTCTATTGAAGTGAAATATCTTGATTTTCTTACTATTTCACCTGATTTCCCTGAAAGTTCATCTGTCTACATTACATAGCAGTTGCTGGGTCAGTAAAGATACGCTTTTGTTTCTTGACAAATGGTTGCCTGGTGTATTCTCCAGCATCTTGCTGTGAGGAACCTCACATTCTCAGACCAGCTTAAATTGATTAAGAATAATTTTATGTTGGATATGTGTCACTCGGTATATTTATGTTTCATCAACTCTTTAAAATGGCTTCATTCATAAGTGCTGAATCATGTTACTTAATATTCAGTCCTTAACCAGTTTTCAAAATATGAACTTGAACATATACCCACCATTTTAAAGGAGAACATCAGGAATCACTTTGAAGTCCTGAAACTCATTGTTAGGAAACTAGAGGAACTGTGAAACAAAATCAGATAATTTATTAAGGATTAATGTGAAAAGAGACTGCCAAAGAGACCAAACAATGTCAGAACAGATGGTGGAAATTGCCAAGAAAAAAAAAAGAAGTCAAACCCAAGAAAGACAAAGATCTAGGAAGGAACTTAAGAAAGAATTTCAGAGAGCTGTAAGATGAGACAAGAAGGAGTATTACAACAACATCTGTAAAGACATCAAAGATGGAAACAGATGTGGAAAGATTCCCAAAAATTCCAACCTTGAACTGGTATGTTAAAGGACACCAATGGGCAGATAGTAATTGATTAGACATATTAGGAACCGGAGAAAAAATAATGACAACTATTGGTTTCTTGACTGAAACCGTTGAAACAATGCAATATACTACCCATAAAAGGTGACTCCATGCAGTCAGAAATAAGGATTCAAATGCCAGTTATTCCCACTTTCTGGATTTTTATACAAATCTTCATAACACAAATGTAGAAATGCCTATTAAGTAAATGGATATTTGTTGTTGTTGTTTTTGTAATTAATCTTTCTAAAAAAAATTCATGTTCACTCAAAGTATTTAGAGACACTTGTAAGACTGCAGGAGATGTTGGGCACAATTGAATCTACAAAGTCATGAAAGGCCTCTAGGCTTCATGACTTCATAGATTCAGTTGTGCCCAAATTCTCCTGCAGTCTTACAAGTGTCTCTAAATTCTATGAATGAGCATGATTTTTTTTTAAAAGACTGGTATGAAAAACAAAGGAAGCTTGGCTCTTACATTGTTAAAGATGTATATTTTGAAATAAGGACCTTTTACAATAATTTTTGAACAAACTGTCTTTTGTTGAGCAGGTGAGCCATGAAGTGTTTATCCAGTATCTTTCTAGTGCCATCTTGTTTATATTTGGAAAATACTGTTTCCCTTTCTCCTCTCTTTGTTGTTGTTTATTTGTTCAGTCGCTTCCGACTCTTTGTGACTTCATGGACCAGCCCACGCCAGAGCTTCCTGTCGGTCATCAACACCCCCAACAAACCCAGGGACGAGTCCGTCACCTCTAGAATATCATCCATCCATTTTGCCCTTGGTCAGCCCCACTTCCTTTTGCCTTCCACTCTCCCCAGCATCAGCTTCTTCTCCAGGGTGTCCTGTCTTCTCATTATGTGGCCAGAGTATTTCAGTTTTGCCTTTAATATCATTCCCTCAAGTGAGCAGTCTGGCTTGATTTCCTGGAGGATGGACTGGTTTGATCTTCTTGCAGTCCAAGGCACTCTCAGAATTTTCCTCCAACGCCACAGTTCGAAAGCATCTATCTTCCTTCTCTCAGCCTTCCTTATGGTCCAGCTCTCGCAGCCATATGTTACTACGGGGAACACCATTGCTTTAACTATGCGGACCTTTGTTGTCAGTGTGATGTCTCTGCTCTTGACTATTTTATCAAGATTGGTCATTGCTCTTCTCCCAAGGATTAAGCGTCTTCTGATTTCCTGACTGCAGTCAGCATCTGCAGTAATCTTCGCACCTAGAAATACAAAGTCTTTCACTGCTTCTACATTCTCTCCCTCTATTTGCCAGTTATCAATCAAGCTGGTTGCCATAATCTTGGTTTTTTTGAGGTTTAGCTGCAAGCCAGCTTTTGCACTTCCTTCTTTCACCTTCATCATAAGGCTCCTCAGTTCCTCTTCACTTTCAGCCATCAAAGTGGTATCATCTGCATATCTGAGATTGTTAATGCTTCTTCCAGTGATTTTAACTCCAGCCTTGGATTCCTCAAGCCCAGCTTGTCGCATGATGTGTTCTGCATACAAGTTGAATAGGTAGGGTGAGAGTATACAGCCCTGCCGTACTCCTTTCCCAATCTTAAACCAGTCCGTTGTTCCGTGGTCTGTTCTTACTGTTGCTTCTCCTCTCCTTACTTCTTTAAATTAGAGATTTCTAGTCCATATGTTGCAGGGGGGAACTACACCATCTTGCATTTTCTCTCCTATAAAATATGCAACCTCTTCCTTGTGATTTCCAATTTACTTGCATTTGGACCAATTTGAATGTCTAAATTCATTCTTCCCTCTTACTTATGAGATATGGGTATGGTCAAATTCACATTAAGGCACCACAATGCATTGATCTATAAATAACAAAAACAGTAATGCTACTGTAGTGCAAGCTGAACAATTTTTAGATTAGCTCTGATATTAATACATGGAATTTGAAAGAACACATAAACAGATGACTTCATCTGTTGGTTTCATCTCAGCCCCAGATCATAGCTGAAGTAGCTTAAATTTATTGGGTTAAATTTATATTTTTTATATTTAGCAGTTCCATTTTTCCCCACTTTTCCTGACACTTTTTGCCATGGACATGATGGAGCATGCTTCGCAGATGATACAGTTGATAATAGGCTCCTGACTCCAGGTTTTGCGCCAGGTTTTGGCTGTTGCAGGCATACACCTTCCTCTGTGAACATTAGACACCATCCTCCATGGCCATTTTGGCCTAGGCTGCTGGGGCTACTGGATCCTTGGCTTCAAAAGACACATCTGCCTGCATAATGCACCTTCTGAAGTATTTGTGACACTCAGTCATGCTCCTTATATTCCAAGGATAGTGCTCTTTTAGAAGTGCTATTGACCACATCCTTGCACTTCACTCTGTGCCTCCTCCATGCCCTTGATTTGTCTTCTGAGCTATTTCTGGACAAAGTCTTAGAGCTCTTTCAGAAGAGCACTTGACCCATGCTCAGAAATAGCCTAGCAGAGCACAGGCACAGAATCCCTACACACCTGTAATCTGTTAGGCAGGCATCTTGACAGATGAGTACACTGTCATTCAAAACCACTGCAATACTCACTGATACCTGACAGCAGGTAATGCTCAGTGGGAGGTGAAAAGAAGCTGAGGGAATCCGTCAACTGCATTCCTTAATTTATCTTGCATAAAACATTAAGACCCACCACTTCTTGCCATCATCACTGAAGAACTCTAAGGACTGGTCAATAAGGGCAATGCAATCAATGCTGCATATTTTTTTCAGCTTTTGGACTGGCAGAAAGCATTTTAACCTGGCCATCTCGCTGTGCCTTTTGGCAACCCAGTGTTGAATGTGCAGTTTTCCCATATCCCATTGCCAGTAACAGCCAAGGACTGTCAGACTGGGAAGATGAATAATATCCCAGACTGGGATCACTGAGAAGTTGGCAGGGGATGCCTTTATGGTGGAAGCCTAGTGTGATTCCATCCCCAAATTCTGGCATGTGTGGAACTTGATGGCAACTTGAGTGACAACTGTATTTAAACATCTCTCAGTAAGGTGAAATGAAAACAACAGATTTTGTGTAAGGGAAAATAAAGAAAATGGAATAAATATGTTTAAGGAACAATTAAATGATCATTATGTTTGAAATTAACAACTGCAAACTAAATGCCAAAGACATAAATTGAACATACTGTTGAATAATGTAAATAAATAAGTATGGATTCCCCCATCTTTTCAGGAGTTCTAGTCTGAATGTTGTGCTATTATTTGTCCCCTCCTTCCCTCCCTCATTTACCATACTGCAAATTTTAACTCAGAAAAGCTCATTACACAGTTGCCTTGTTCAGGATTTCCTATAAATTTGTGTGATCTGGAAGACTGACCTTGCTATTAAAGGCTATAATGCACACCCAAGGAATTTCTAAACGGTACTGCCTGTTCCCAAAACAACTCATTTGATTCCAAAAACAAAGATGTTTCAGAAAGTATACACCCTCTGCACCTACTTTTCAAGTCTGCCTCTAATGTGCACTTTGTTAAAAACAGATAAAAGAGATTTTACTTTTAAGATACGTTTGTTGATTCGTTTATGGGAGAGATTTTTCCTCGAGTAAGAAAAACATCCCACACAAGTAAAGGGAGAGACAGGGAAGGAGAGAGATGCCCCCAGATGCAGAGAGAAAGGCAGGCCTGGGGCAACGGAAGGAGTTTGAGAAGGCACAGAAGGGAGGAGGACACAATGGGAAACGTTTCACAGCATAGCAGGATGAGCCCAACAGAATTGGCAACGCCTAAACGACTTAATAATTCTAAAAGACACCCAAAAAAAACATTAAAAGGGTCAGACCTCAGGGGCATCTGCAAAAAGTGGAAATATCAGCAACATGACTAAAATGTGTGTTACGATGTCTCAGTGCAAACTCTGCTTCTTACGTTCTGCCATGCAACCTCGCCATGCGACTACAAAAGGGTCAGTGTTTGCACTGTGAAGTCACAACACACATTTCATCATTCCTCCTCCCTTGATCCCCCTATACAGGTAGTCCTCGTTTAGTGATCACAGTTGGAACCAGCAACTTGGTCATTAAGCAAATTGGTCACTAAGTGAAACCATGATTGTGCTTACAGTCTTACTTCATCTTTCCTTTGCTTTAGAGACCTGCGAAGGTCATAAATGTGAGGACTGGTCGCAGAGTTACTTTTTCATTACTGCCGTAACTGCAAATGGCCACTTAATGAGTCAGTTGCTGAATGAGGACTACCTCTGGATGATCAGACCTGTTCATAGTTGGGTAGGAGATCAGTGGGAAATCCCTGAGTTGTAAGTGAGACTGGGAAATAAAAAAGATCCTAGAAGTAAATGGCAAGAAAAGAGAGCTGCCAAGAAAAGACTGTGAAATCATCAGATTTCAGGGCTGGCTCTGAAAAGTCTTTGCTTTAAGAATTTGAAAGCAGGTACATCTTCCAATATCACTGGAGTGGTGCTCAATATGACCATCAATCATTCACTGTGCCTCAGAGAAAGAATTTCTACAATTCATTCTTGATGTTCATTCAAGAATTGAGCTCAAGGAAAAACAGAGGCTTGCTTTCCCAACTTTCCCCAGATTTATCAAATGTCAAGTCCCCTAATTCCCAGCTGGCACGGCCAATATAACTTCCATAATTCCTAGCCAGCATAGCTTGACTCCTTGACTGAACTCATCCCACCTCAAACGGACTTGTGGCCTTGCTCACATTTGCCCCTAATCAATAGGTACCCTCTTTTTTTCCTCCTAACTCTCTAATCTTTTTTCCCACCTCCTATGTGGGAAAGCAGATCACAAGTTCTTTAACTCTTCTTCTGGGACAAGTTTTTTTTTTTTCATTCGCTTGCTCACACTGCAAGGTGCCTTGTAAATTTATATATATACAGTGTATGTACGTACGTATGTATGTATGTATGTATTCCGTTCAATCATGTCCGATTCTCAGAGATGCCTGGACAAGTCCCTGCAGTTTTCTTGCCAAGGTTTTTCAGAAGTGGTTTGCCATTGCCTTCTTCCTAGGGCTGAGAGAGAGGGACTGGCACAAGATCACCCAGCTGGCTTTGTGCCTAAGGTGGGACTAGAACTCACTGTCTCCCGGTTTCTAGCCTGGTGCCTTTAACCACTACAGCAAACTGGCTCTATGCCATATACAACCATAATTAAATGTCAAGAATCTGATCACTGTTGGACATAGCCAGCCATATATGAAGACTCTTTTCTCTCTACATGTGGGATTGTGGCTGGTAAACCATGGTTTATGGCTTAATGTAACAGGCAAGCTGCACCAGTTGTGGCTTATTGATTAAAACAGACTTAAACCAGCTATGACTCAGTTTGATGAGGGAATCAGATCAGTGTGCCTGCATTTGGTAAACTGCCTCCTGGCATTTTGAATAGTATGATCTGAATGGTGTAACAAATAAATAAATGTATAGCTGGCTCAAGAATTGTACTCAAACAGCTTTCACCATTGCTTCCTCAACATACTAAGTGAAGTATTGAGTGGGGTACCACAAGTTCTAGTCCTGAACAACACCATCTTCAATTTTTTTTTAATCAGTGATGATAAAAAAAGTCATCTTTTATCAGATGACTAAAGGAAGGCATCTATAGTCAAATCTGCAGGTGACAATGCATTGGGGTGACTAGCTAATACGCCAGAAAGAAAACCTTGAT